>NC_088406.1:7823382-8135882 GCF_034236695.1 Oncorhynchus nerka
AGACTAATGGGCTATACCTTAGATTATTAGACTAATGGACTATACCTTAGATTATTAGATTAATGGGCTATACCTTAGGTTATTAGATTAATGGGCTATACCTTAGGTTATTAGATTAGATATACCTTAGATTATTAGATTAATGGGCTATTAGATTATTTAATGGGCTATACCTTAGATTATTAGATTAATGGGCTATACCTTAGATTATTAGATTAATGGGCTATTAGACTAATGGGCTATAGATTATTAGATTAATGGGCTATACCTTAGATTATTAGACTAATGGGCTATACCTTAGATTATTAGATTAATGGGCTATACCTTAGATTATTAGACTAATATTAGATTAATGGGCTATACCTTAGGTTATTAGACTAATGGGCTATACCTTAGATTATTAGACTAATGGACTATACCTTAGATTATTAGATTAATGGGCTATACCTTAGGTTATTAGATTAATGGGCTATACCTTAGATTATTAGACTAATGGACTATACCTTAGATTATTAGATTAATGGGCTATACCTTAGGTTATTAGATTAATGGGCTATACCTTAGATTATTAGACTAATGGGCTATACCTTAGATTATTAGATTAATGGGCTATACCTTAGATTATTAGACTAATGGGCTATACCTTAGATTATTAGATTAATGGGCTATACCTTAGATTATTAGATTAATGGGCTATACCTTAGAGTATTAGATTAATGGGCTATACCTTAGGTTATTAGATTAATGGGCTATACCTTAGATTATTAGATTAATGGGCTATACCTTAGATTATTAGATTAATGGGCTATACCTTAGGTTATTAGATTAATGGGCTATACCTTAGATTATTAGACTAATGGGCTATACCTTAGATTATTAGATTAATGGGCTATACCTTAGGTTATTAGACTAATGGGCTATACCTTAGATTATTAGATTAATGGGCTATACCTTAGATTATTAGATTAATGGGATATACCTTAGATTATTAGATTAATGGGCTACGCCTTAGATTATTAGATTAATGGGCTATACCTTAGATTATTAGATTAATGGGCTATACCTTAGATTATTCGAGTAATGGGCTATACCTTAGATTATTAGACTAATGGGCTATACCTTAGATTATTAGATTAATGGGCTACGCCTTACGATTAATAGATGCTGATCGTTGTTACTGTTCCAGATGATAATGATGCTAATATAATAATTTGTGTGAATAATACATTAAGTACACAAAGGAAAGTGTAATCTTTTGTTGCATTCTCCCTTGTCCAGTAGCTTTGTGTGTGTTTAACACTGTGTCTCCCTGTGTATCTCCCCGCGTGGCACGGCTCTCCTATCTCCCTACTAGCCTGCTAGGCTCCATGTTCCCCATGCCTCGTGTCATCTGGGCCATGGCTCAGGACGGACTCCTCTTCAAGAGTCTGGCCCAGATCAGCGACCGAACCAAAACCCCTCTAATCGCTACAGTAACCTCTGGAATGGTGGCAGGTGAGACTAGAACCCTTTCTAACCAGTTAAACCACTAACAGGGCTGTTAACCTCACCCCCCTTTACAGCTCCCTCCCTACAGGAACCAACCAATGCTAGCGCTGTTTCCCTGGTTACCTCAACATGCTACTGTTCACAGTGCACCTGCTTAGAAGACCTGACCAAACCTAGAAAAACTGTGGATAGACCAGGGGTATTCAAATCTTACCCTTGGGGTACGGAGTACGACAGATTTTATTACCCTGGGGGTACGGAGTACTACTGATATTATTACCCTGGGGGTACGGGGTACGGAGTACTACTGATATTATTACCCTGGGGGTACTGAGTACTACTGATATTATTACCCTGGGGGTACGGAGTACTACTGATATTATTACCCTGGGCCTAGGGGTACGGAGTACTACTGATATTATTACCCTGGGGGTACGGAGTACTACTGATATTATTACCCTGGGGGTACGGAGTACTACTGATATTATTACCCTGGGCCTGGGGGTACGGAGTACTACTGATATTATTACCCTGGGCCTGGGGGTACGGAGTACTACTGATATTATTACCCTGGGCCTGGGGGTACGGAGTACTACTGATATTATTACCCTGGGCCTAGGGGTACGGAGTACTACTGATATTATTACCCTGGGCCTAGGGGTACGGAGTACTACTGATATTATTACCCTGGGGGTACGGGGTACTACTGATATTATTACCCTGGGGGTACTGAGTACTACTGATATTATTACCCTGGGCCTGGGGGTACGGAGTACTACTGATATTATTACCCTAGGGGTACGGAGTACTACTGATATTATTACCCTGGGGGTACGGGGTACGACAGATTTTATTACCCTGGGCCTAGGGGTACGGAGTACTACTGATATTATTACCCTGGGGGTACGGAGTACTACTGATATTATTACCCTAGGGGTACGGAGTACTACTGATATTATTACCCTGGGCCTAGGGGTACGGGGTACTACTGATATTATTACCCTGGGCCTAGGGGTACGGAGTACTACTGATATTATTACCCTGGGCCTAGGGGTACGGAGTACTACTGATATTATTACCCTGGGCCTGGGGGTACGGAGTACTACTGATATTATTACTCTGGGCCTGTGGGTACGGAGTACTACTGATATTATTACCCTAGGGGTACGGAGTACTACTGATATTATTACCCTGGGCCTGTGGGTACGGAGTACTACTGATATTATTACTCTGGGCCTGTGGGTACGGAGTACTACTGATATTATTACTCTGGGCCTGTGGGTACGGAGTACTACTGATATTATTACCCTAGGGGTACGGAGTACTACTGATATTATTACCCTGGGCCTGTGGGTACGGAGTACTACTGATATTATTACTCTGGGCCTGTGGGTACGGAGTACTACTGATATTATTACTCTGGGCCTGTGGGTACGGAGTACTACTGATATTATTACCCTGGGGGTACGGAGTACTACTGATATTATTACCCTGGGGGTACGGAGTACTACTGATATTATTACCCTGGGCCTGGGGGTACGGAGTACTACTGATATTATTACTCTGGGCCTGGGGGTACGGAGTACTACTGATATTATTACCCTGGGGGTACGGAGTACTACTGATTTTCTGTTCTACCTGATCATTTATTGCACCCATCTGGTGTCCCAGGTCTAAACCAGTCCCTAATTAAAGGGGAAGACTGCTGGTGTCCCAGGTCTAAACCAGTCCCTAATTAAAGGGGAAGACTGCTGGTGTCCCAGGTCTAAACCAGTCCCTAATTAAAGGGGAAGACTGCTGGTGTCCCAGGTCTAAACCAGTCCCTAATTAAAGGGGAAGAATGCTGGTGTCCCAGGTCTAAACCAGTCTCTAATTAAAGGGGAAGAATGCTGGTGTCCCAGGTCTAAACCAGTCCCTAATTAAAGGGGAAGACTGCTGGTGTCCCAGGTCTAAACCAGTCCCTAATTAAAGGGGAAGAATGCTGGTGTCCCAGGTCTAAACCAGTCCCTAATTAAAGGGGAAGACTGCTGGTGTACCAGGTCTAAACCAGTCCCTAATTAAAGGGGAAGAATGCTGGTGTCCCAGGTCTAAACCAGTCCCTAATTAAAGGGGAAGACTGCTGGTGTCCCGTATCTAAACCAGTCCCTAATTAAAGGGGAAGAATGCTGGTGTCCCGTATCTAAACCAGTCCCTAATTAAAGGGGAAGACTGCTGGTGTCCCAGGTCTAAACCAGTCCCTAATTAAAGGGGAAGACTGCTGGTGTCCCGTATCTAAACCAGTCCCTAATTAAAGGGGAAGACTGCTGGTGTCCCAGGTCTAAACCAGTCCCTAATTAAAGGGGAAGACTGCTGGTGTCCCAGGTCTAAACCAGTCCCTAATTAAAGGGGAAGACTGCTGGTGTCCCAGGTCTAAACCAGTCCCTAATTAAAGGGGAAGACTGCTGGTGTCCCAGGTCTAAACCAGTCCCTAATTAAAGGGGAAGACTGCTGGTGTCCCAGGTCTAAACCAGTCCCTAATTAAAGGGGAAGAATGCTGGTTTCCCAGGTCTAAACCAGTCCCTAATTAAAGGGGAAGAATGCTGGTTTCCCAGGTTTAAACCAGTCCCTAATTAAAGGGGAAGACTGCTGGTTTCCCAGGTCTAAACCAGTCCCTAATTAAAGGGGAAGAATGCTGGTTTCCCAGGTCTAAACCAGTCCCTAATTAAAGGGGAAGACTGCTGGTGTCCCAGGTCTAAACCAGTCCCTAATTAAAGGGGAAGACTGCTGGTGTCCCAGGTCTAAACCAGTCCCTAATTAAAGGGGAAGAATGCTGGTGTCCCAGGTCTAAACCAGTCCCTAATTAAAGGGGAAGAATTTGAATTTGAGGGGATTCTATATCTATGGGAGAGACACTCATCTTATCTGCTCTACATGTTTATTACGGGCAGACAGATCCTACGGCTCTGAGGTTCTGTGTGTCTGGGAGGTGCACTGGGAACTGCAGCAGTTGAAACCATGTGTCTGGACTTCATGGAGAGACTTGGAGTGTTTTTGGGTTATAAATCTTTGCCCCCTTCCTCCTCCTCCTCCCACCCCTGGCCTCTCCTCTTCCTCCTCCTCCTCCACCCCTGGCCTCTCCTCTTCCTCCTCCTCCACCCCTGGCCTCTCCTCTTCCTCCACCTCCTCCTCCCTCTCTTCTTCCTCCTCTACCCCTGGCCTCTCCTCTTCCTCCACCCCTGGCCTCTCCTCTTCCTCCACCTCCTCCTCCTCCACCCCTGGCCTCTCCTCTTCCTCCACCTCCTCCTCCTCCCCTGGCCTCTCCTCTTCTCCTCTTCCACCCCATGGCCTCTCCTCTTCCTCCTCATCCTCCTCCACCTCTGGCCTCTTCCTTCTCCACCCCTGGCCTATCCTCTTCCTCCTCCCCTGGCCTATCCTCTTCCTCTTCCACCCCTGGCCTCTCCTCTTCCTCCACCTCCTCTTCCACCCCTGGCCTCTCCTCTTCCTCCACCTCGTCCTCCTCCACCCCTGGCCTCTCCTCTTCCTCCTCCTCCTCCACCCCTGGCCTCCTCCTCCACCCCTGGCCTCTCCTCTACTCCTCCACCTCCTCTACTCCTCCCTCTCCTCTACTCATGGCCTCTTCCTCCTCCTCCCCTGTTCTCTCCTCTTCCTCCTCCACCCCTGACCTCTCCTCTTCCTCCTCCTCCTCACCCTCCACCCCTGACCTCTCCTCTTCCTCCTCCTCCTCCTCCACCCATTGCCTCCTCCTCCACCCCTGGCCTCTCCTCTACTCCTCCACCTCCTCTACTCCTCCCTCTCCTCTACTCCTGGCCTCTTCCTCCTCCTCCCCTGTTCTCTCCTCTTCCTCCTCCACCCCTGACCTCTCCTCTTCCTCCTCCTCCTCCACCCCTGACCTCTCCTCTTCCTCCTCCTCCTCCACCCCTGGCCTCCTCCTCCACCCCTGGCCTCTCCTCTTCCTCCACCTCCTCTACCCCTGGCCTCTCCTCTTCCTCCACCTCCTCCACCCCTGGCCTCTTCCTCCTCCACCCCTGACCTCTCCTCTTCCTCCTCCTCCTCCTCCACCCCCTGACCTCTCCTCTTCCTCCTCCTCCTCCAACCCTGACCTCTCCTCTTCCTCCTCCTCCTCCAACCCTGACCTCTCCTCTTCCTCCTCCTCCTCCACCCCTGGCCTCTCCTCTTCCTCCTCCTCCTCCACCCCTGGCCTCTCCTCTTCCTCCTCCTCCTCCACCCCTGACCTCTCCTCTTCCTCCTCCTCCTCCACCCCTGGCCTCTCCTCTTCCTCCTCCACCCCTGGCCTCTCCTCTTCCTCCTCCACCCCTGGCCTCTCCTCTTCCTCCTCCACCCCTGGCCTCTCCTCTTCCTCCTCCACCCCTGGCCTCTCCTCTTCCTCCACCTCCTCCACCCCTGGCCTCTCCTCTTCCTCCTCCCTCTCCTCTACTCCTCCCTCTCCTCCACCCCTGGCCTCTCCTCTTCCTCCTCCTCCTCCACCCCTGGCCTCTCCTCTTCCTCCTCCTCCTCCACCCCTGGCCTCTCCTCTTCCTCCTCCTCCTCCACCCCTGGCCTCTCCTCTTCCTCCTCCTCCTCCACCCCTGGCCTCTCCTCTTCCTCCACCTCCTCCACCCCTGGCCTCTCCTCTTCCTCCTCCCTCTCCTCTACTCCTCCCTCTCCTCCACCCCTGGCCTCTTCCTCCTCCTCCTCCACCCCTGGCCTCTCCTCTTCCTCCTCCCTCTCCTCTACTCCTCCCTCTCCTCCACCCCTGGCCTCTTCCTCCACCTCCTCCACCCCTGGCCTCTCCTCTTCCTCTACTCCTCCCTATCCTCTTCCTCCTCCTCCTCCACCCCTGACCTCTCCTCTTCCTCCTCCTCCTCCACCCCTGGCCTCCTCCTCCACCCCTGGCCTCTCCTCTTCCTCCACCTCCTCTACCCCTGGCCTCTCCTCTTCCTCCACCTCCTCCACCCCTGGCCTCTCCTCTTCCTCCTCCCTCTCCTCTACTCCTCCCTCTCCTCCACCCCTGGCCTCTTCCTCCACCTCCTCCTCCCTCTCCTACTCCTCCCTCCTCTACTCCTCCCTCTCCCCCTCCCCTCCTATAGCCTTCTAGGCTCCATGTTTCCTCTACCTCGTATAATCTTTGCCATGGCCCGCGATGGTCTCCTCTTCTCCTTTCTGGCCAAGGTCAGTGAGAGGAAGTCGCCAATCAACTCCACCATTGCGTCAGGTTTCATGTCCGGTAAGACTGTGTTAGAGGTCAAGGGTTAAGCTCAGAGCTGATCTGTATCTGGCGGTAACAAGCCTATGTCCACCTGAGGAGGAGAGAGGGGGGTAGCAGACAGAGACCTTAGGTTGAAGGAACCTGAGGAGGAGAGAGGGGGGTAGCAGACAGAGACCTTAGGTTGAAGGGACCTGAGTAGGAGAGAGATGTAGCAGACAGAGGCCTTAGGTTGAAGGGACCTGAGGAGAAGAGAGATGTAGCAGACAGAGACCTTAGGTTGGAGGGACCTGAGGCGGAGAGAGATGTAGCAGACAGAGACCTTAGGTTGAAGGGACCTGAGGAGAAGAGAGATGTAGCAGACAGAGACCTTAGGTTGGAGGGACCTGAGGCGGAGAGAGATGTAGCAGACAGAGACCTTAGGTTGAAGGGACCTGAGGAGAAGAGAGATGTAGCAGACAGAGACCTTAGGTTGGAGGGACCTGAGGCGGAGAGAGATGTAGCAGACAGAGACCTTAGGTTGAAGGGACCTGAGGAGAAGAGAGATGTAGCAGACAGAGACCTTAGGTTGAACGGACTAAAGAGAACTGTGATTTAGTTAGGAACAAGTAAAACATCATGCGAAACAGACAGTCCATTAGTCTCGACTCTTCAAAAGTTTGAAAAATGCTGCCGTTTCTCTTCATTATTTTCTGTATGTGAATTGAAGGTGACTACTGTATGTCTAGCCTACTGTCTAGCCTACTGTACTAGCCTACTGTACTAGCCTACTGTCTAGCCTACTGTCTAGCCTACTGTCTAGCCTACTGTCTAGCCTACTGTCTAGCCTACTGTACTAGCCTACTGTCTAGCCTACTGTACTAGCCTACTGTCTAGCCTACTGTCTAGCCTACTGTCTAGCCTACTGTCTAGCCTACTGTACTAGCCTACTGTCTAGCCTACTGTCTAGCCTACTGTCTAGCCTACTGTCTAGCCTACTGTACTAGCTAGCCTACACTGTCTACTGTACTAGCCTACTGTCTAGCCTACTGTCTAGCCTACTGTCTAGCCTACTGTACTAGCCTACTGTCTAGCCTACTGTCTAGCCTACTGTCTAGCCTACTGTACTAGCCTACTGTACTAGCCTACTGTCTAGCCTACTGTCTAGCCTACTGTACTAGCCTACTGTACTAGCCTACTGTCTAGCCTACTGTCTAGCCTACTGTCTAGCCTACTGTACTAGCCTACTGTCTAGCCTACTGTCTAGCCTACTGTCTAGCCTACTGTCTAGCCTACTGTACTAGCCTACTGTCTAGCCTACTGTCTAGCCTACTGTCTAGCCTACTGTACTAGCCTACTGTCTAGCCTACTGTCTAGCCTACTGTCTAGCCTACTGTACTAGCCTACTGTCTAGCCTACTGTCTAGCCTACTGTCTAGCCTACTGTACTAGCCTACTGTCTAGCCTACTGTACTAGCCTACTGTCTAGCCTACTGTCTAGCCTACTGTACTAGCCTACTGTCTAGCCTACTGTCTAGCCTACTGTACTAGCCTACTACTAGCCTAGCTGTGCTAGCCTACTAGCCTACTGTACTAGCCTACTGTCTAGCCTAGCCTACTGTACTAGCCTACTGTACTAGCCTACTGTCTAGCCTACTGTCTAGCCTACTGTACTAGCCTACTGTCTAGCCTACTGTCTAGCCTACTGTCTAGCCTACTGTACTAGCCTACTGTCTAGCCTACTGTCTAGCCTACTGTACTAGCCTACTGTACTAGCCTACTGTCTAGCCTACTGTCTAGCCTACTGTACTAGCCTACTGTACTAGCCTACTGTACTAGCCTACTGTCTAGCCTACTGTCTAGCCTACTGTACTAGCCTTCTGTACTAGCCTACTGTCTAGCCTAGCCTGTTCTAGCCTACTGTACCCTGCTAGCCTACTGTACTAGCCTACTGTCTAGCCTACTGTCTAGCCTACTGTACTCTAGCCTACTGTCTAGCCTACTAGCCCTGTGCAGCCTACTGTCTAGCCTACTGTCTAGCCTACTGTACTAGCCTACTGTCTAGCCTGGCACTGTACTCTAGCCTACTGTCTAGCCTAGCCTGTCTAGCCTACTGTACACCTAGCCTACTGTCTAGCCTACTGTCTAGCCTACTGTCTAGCCTACTGTACTAGCCTACTGTCTAGCCTACTGTCTAGCCTACTGTACTAGCCTACTGTCTAGCCTACTGTACTAGCCTACTGTACTAGCCTACTGTACTAGCCTACTGTCTAGCCTACTGTACTAGCCTACTGTACTAGCCTACTGTACTAGCCTACTGTCTAGCCTACTGTACTAGCCTACTGTCTAGCCTACTGTCTAGCCTACTGTACTAGCCTACTGTACTAGCCTACTGTCTAGCCTACTGTACTAGCCTACTGTCTAGCCTACTGTACTAGCCTACTGTCTAGCCTACTGTACTAGCCTACTGTCTAGCCTACTGTACTAGCCTACTGTCTAGCCTACTGTACTAGCCTACTGTACTAGCCTACTGTACTAGCCTACTGTCTAGCCTACTGTACTAGCCTACTGTACTAGCCTACTGTACTAGCCTACTGTCTAGCCTACTGTCTAGCCTACTGGTTGCTGTGATACTGTACCGTGACGTGAATATATTGTGTGTAACATGTTTCACAGGAAATGAAATCATAACGGGCAGTTGTAGAGTCATCATCATGTTCATTCTTACTGTACAGTGCAGATGCCAGAATCAAATACAATCATGTCATTTTGTTTTGGTGGTTTCCCAGACACAGATCTTAACCTAGTCCTGAAAAACAACTTATTTTAGATGGAGATTCTCCTTTGAGCTTGTTAGTCCAGCAATATCTGTGTCCAGGAACTCCGCCCATGAATGTGCGCATTGGCTTGTATTTTAAACAGGGTTATTCTGGGATAGATCCTGTCATATTTCTTAATGGTCTTTGACTCCTTCCTACAGCGTTGATGGCCTTCCTGTTTGACCTGAAAGACCTGGTTGATCTGATGTCTATCGGCACCCTGCTAGCCTACACCTTAGTGGCAGCCTGTGTTCTAGTACTCAGGTTAGTACCCTACATACTACACCCTACACCTTAGTGTCAGCCTGTGTTCTAGTACTCAGGTCAGTACCCTACATACTACACCCTGCACCCTGCTAGCCTACACCTTAGTGGCAGCCTGTGTTCTAGTACTCAGGTTAGTACCCTACATACTACACCCTGCACCCTGCTAGCCTACACCTTAGTGGCAGCCTGTGTTCTAGTACTCAGGTTAGTACCCTACATACTACACCCTGCTAGCCTACACCTTAGTGGCAGCCTGTGTTCTAGTACTCAGGTTAGTACCCTACATACTGCACCCTGCTAGCCTACACCTTAGTGGCAGCCTGTGTTCTAGTACTCAGGTTAGTACCCTACATACTACACCCTGCTAGCCTACACCTTAGTGGCAGCCTGTGTTCTAGTACTCAGGTTAGTACCCTACATACTACACCCTGCAGCCTGCTAGCCTACACCTTAGTGGCAGCCTGTGTTCTATTACTCAGGTTAGTACCCTATATACTACACCCTGCTAGCCTACACCTTAGTGGCAGCCTGTGTTCTAGTACTCAGGTCAGTACCCTACATACTACACCCTGCACCCTGCTAGCCTACACCTTAGTGGCAGCCTGTGTTCTAGTACTCAGGTTAGTACCCTACATACTACACCCTGCACCCTGCTAGCCTACACCTTAGTGGCAGCCTGTGTTCTAGTACTCAGATTAGTACCCTACATACTACACCCTGCAGCCTGCTAGCCTACACCTTAGTGGCAGCCTGTGTTCTAGTACTCAGGTCAGCACCCTACATACTACACCCTGCAGCCTGCTAGCCTACACCTTAGTGGCAGCCTGTGTTCTCATACTCAGGTCAGTACCCTACATACTACACCCTGCACCCTGCTAGCCTACACCTTAGTGGCAGCCTGTGTTCTCATACTCAGGTCAGTACCCTGCATACTACACCCCGCACCCTGCTAGCCTACACCTTAGTGGTAGCCTGTGTTCTAGTACTCAGGTTAGTACCCTACATACTACACCCTGCAGCCTGCTAGCCTACACCTTAGTGGTAGCCTGTGTTCTAGTACTCAGGTCAGTACCCTACATACTACACCCTGCACCCTGCTAGCCTACACCTTAATGGCAGCCTGTGTGCTAGTACTCAGGTCAGTACCCTACATACTACACCCTGCACCCTGCTAGCCTACACCTTAGTGGCAGCCTGTGTTCTAGTACTCAGGTTAGTACCCTACATACTACACCCTGCTAGCCTACACCTTAGTGGCAGCCTGTGTTCTAGTACTCAGGTTAGTACCCTACATACTACACCCTGCTAGCCTACACCTTAGTGGCAGCCTGTGTTCTAGTACTCAGGTTAGTACCCTACATACTGCACCCTGCTAGCCTACACCTTAGTGGCAGCCTGTGTTCTAGTACTCAGGTCAGTACCCTACATACTACACCCTGCACCCTGCTAGCCTACACCTTAGTGGCAGCCTGTGTTCTAGTACTCAGGTTAGTACCCTACATACTGCACCCTGCTAGCCTACACCTTAGTGGCAGCCTGTGTTCTAGTACTCAGGTCAGTACCCTACATACTACACCCTGCACCCTGCTAGCCTACACCTTAGTGGCAGCCTGTGTTCTAGTACTCAGATCAGTACCCTACATACTACACCCTGCACCCTGCTAGCCTACACCTTAGTGGCAGCCTGTGTTCTAGTACTCAGGTTAGTACATTACATACTACACCCTGCTAGCCTACACCTTGGTGGCAGCCTGTGTTCTAGTACTCAGGTTAGTACCCTACATACTGCACCCTGCTAGCCTACACCTTAGTGGCAGCCTGTGTTCTAGTACTCAGGTCAGTACCCTACATACTACACCCTGCACCCTGCTAGCCTACACCTTAGTGGCAGCCTGTGTTCTAGTACTCAGGTTAGTACCCTACATACTACACCCTGCTAGCCTACACCTTAGTGGCAGCCTGTGTTCTAGTACTCAGATTAGTACCCTACATACTACACCCTGCAGCCTGCTAGCCTACACCTTAGTGGCAGCCTGTGTTCTAGTACTCAGGTCAGTACCCTACATACTACACCCTGCAGCCTGCTAGCCTACACCTTAGTGGCAGCCTGTGTTCTCATACTCAGGTCAGTACCCTACATACTACACCCTGCACCCTGCTAGCCTACACCTTAGTGGCAGCCTGTGTTCTCATACTCAGGTCAGTACCCTGCATACTACACCCCGCACCCTGCTAGCCTACACCTTAGTGGTAGCCTGTGTTCTAGTACTCAGGTTAGTACCCTACATACTACACCCTGCAGCCTGCTAGCCTACACCTTAGTGGTAGCCTGTGTTCTAGTACTCAGGTCAGTACCCTACATACTACACCCTGCACCCTGCTAGCCTACACCTTAATGGCAGCCTGTGTGCTAGTACTCAGGTCAGTACCCTACATACTACACCCTGCACCCTGCTAGCCTACACCTTAGTGGCAGCCTGTGTTCTAGTACTCAGGTTAGTACCCTACATACTACACCCTGCTAGCCTATACCTTAGTGGCAGCCTGTGTTCTAGTACTCAGATTAGTACCCTACATACTACACCCTGCAGCCTGCTAGCCTACACCTTAGTGGCAGCCTGTGTTCTAGTACTCAGGTCAGTACCCTACATACTACACCCTGCAGCCTGCTAGCCTACACCTTAGTGGCAGCCTGTGTTCTCATACTCAGGTCAGTACCCTACATACTACACCCTGCACCCTGCTAGCCTACACCTTAGTGGCAGCCTGTGTTCTCATACTCAGGTCAGTACCCTGCATACTACACCCCGCACCCTGCTAGCCTACACCTTAGTGGCAGCCTGTGTTCTAGTACTCAGGTTAGTACCCTACATACTACACCCTGCTAGCCTACACCTTAGTGGCAGCCTGTGTTCTAGTACTCAGGTTAGTACCCTACATACTGCACCCTGCTAGCCTACACCTTAGTGGCAGCCTGTGTTCTAGTACTCAGGTCAGTACCCTACATACTGCACCCTGCTAGCCTACACCTTAGTGGCAGCCTGTGTTCTAGTACTCAGGTCAGTACCCTACATACTACACCCTGCACCCTGCTAGCCTACACCTTAGTGGCAGCCTGTGTTCTAGTACTCAGGTTAGTACCCTACATACTACACCCTGCACCCTGCTAGCCTACACCTTAGTGGCAGCCTGTGTTCTAGTACTCAGGTTAGTACCCTACATACTGCACCCTGCTAGCCTACACCTTAGTGGCAGCCTGTGTTCTAGTACTCAGGTCAGTACCCTACATACTACACCCTGCACCCTGCTAGCCTACACCTTAGTGGCAGCCTGTGTTCTAGTACTCAGGTTAGTACCCTACATACTACACCCTGCACCCTGCTAGCCTACACCTTAGTGGCAGCCTGTGTTCTAGTACTCAGGTTAGTACCCTACATACTGCACCCTGCTAGCCTACACCTTAGTGGCAGCCTGTGTTCTAGTACTCAGATCAGTACCCTACATACTACACCCTGCACCCTGCTAGCCTACACCTTAGTGGCAGCCTGTGTTCTAGTACTCAGGTCAGTACCCTACATACTACACCCTGCACCCTGCTAGCCTACACCTTAGTAGCAGCCTGTGTTCTAGTACTCAGGTTAGTACCCTACACCCTGCTAGCCTACACCTTAGTGGCAGCCTGTGTTCTAGTACTCAGGTCAGTATCCTACATACTACACCCTGCACCCTGCTAGCCTACACCTTAGTGGCAGCCTGTGTTCTAGTACTCAGGTTAGTACCCTACATACTACACCCTGCTAGCCTACACCTTAGTGGCAGCCTGTGTTCTAGTACTCAGGTTAGTACCCTACATACTACAGCCTGCTAGCCTACACCTTAGTGGCAGCCTGTGTTCTAGTACTCAGGTTAGTACCCTACATACTACACCCTGCACCCTGCTAGCCTACACCTTAGTGGCAGCCTGTGTTCTAGTACTCAGGTCAGTACCCTACATACTACACCCTGCACCCTGCTAGCCTACACCCTAGTGGCAGCCTGTGTTCTAGTACTCAGGTTAGTACCCTACATACTGCACCCTGCTAGCCTACACCTTAGTGGCAGCCTGTGTTCTAGTACTCAGGTCAGTACCCTACATACTACACCCTGCACCCTGCTAGCCTACACCTTAGTGGCAGCCTGTGTTCTAGTACTCAGGTAAGTACCCTACATACTACACCCTGCACCCTGCTAGCCTACACCTTAGTGGCAGCCTGTGTTCTAGTACTCAGGTTAGTACCCTACATACTACACCCTGCAGCCTGCTAGCCTACACCTTAGTGGCAGCCTGTGTTCTAGTACTCAGGTTAGTACCCTACATACTACACCCTGCACCCTGCTAGCCTACACCTTAGTGTCAGCCTGTGTTCTAGTACTCAGGTCAGTACCCTACATACTACACCCTGCACCCTGCTAGCCTACACCTTAGTGGCAGCCTGTGTTCTAGTACTCAGGTTAGTACCCTACATACTACACCCTGCACACTGCTAGCCTACACCTTAGTGGCAGCCTGTGTTCTAGTACTCAGGTTAGTATCTGCATGGATGATCAGTTCTTGGATCCATAGCTCTGTCTGAATTTCAGTGGTTGCATTTCTTCAATAGGTGGCAGCTTACTGTTTTGCCTCTTTAATGTGGCTATTCCTTCTGTCCTGCAGGTACCAGCCAGAGCAATCCAGTATGGCCTATCAGATGGCTTCTACGCTGGACGAGCCAGACACCTTAGAGTCCATTAACGAGGGCAGTGTGGGGATCCTGCCGGGAGCAGAGGAGGTGTTCTGTGCCAAAAACCTGTTGTTCCCTCACAACACAGAACCCAACAACCTGTCTGGCTTCGTAGTCAACATCTGTACCAGTACATTAGGTAAGACACACACACACACACAGGCAGACTCACACACACACCTATTCAGTTTTGTCCCTGCAGGAGTGTTAGCTCTGGTCACCTCCGTCTCGTCCTTACTGTCTCTGTGTCTGTCTCTCTCCCTGCAGGAGTGTTGGTGTGTATCTTCTGTGTGGTAGCAGTGCAGGGAGGCTTTGCTTCCTGGTCTGTCTCTCTACTGAGCCTCATATTTACAGCCTGTCTGGCAGTCACTCTACTGGTCTGGAGACAGCCTGAGAGCAAGACCAGTCTCTCTTTCAAGGTATGTTCACTCAGCTGTACCCCACGGTCAGGGACATTTCCTCCCAGGGGCCAGTATGTTTAGAAATCTTCTCCCCTCTCCTCTCACCTCCTCTCCTCACGCCTCCTCCCCTCTCCTCCTCTCCTCACGCCTCCTCCCCTCTCCTCCCTTCTCCTCCCTTCTCCTCCCCTCTCTTCACGCCTCCTCCCCTCTCCTCCTCTCCTCCCCTCTCCTCCCTTCTCCTCCCCTCTCCTCACGCCTCCTCTCCTCCCCTATCCTCCTCCCCTCTCCTCCCTTCTCCTCCCCTCTCCTCCTCTCCTCACGCCTCCTCCCCTCTCCTCACGCCTCCTCCCCTCTCCTCCTCTCCTCCCTTCTCCTCTCCTCACGCCTCCTCCTCCCCTCTCCTCCTCTCCTCACGCCTCCTCCCCTCTCCTCCTCTCCTCACGCCTCCTCCCCTCTCCTCCCTCCTCACGCCTCCTCTCCTCTCCTCACGCCTCCTCCCCTCTCCTCCTCTCCTCACGCCTCCTCCCCTCTCCTCCTCTCCTCACGCCTCCTCTCCTCACGCCTCCTCCCCTCTCCTCCTCTCCTCACGCCTCCTCCCCTCTCCTCCTCTCCTCACGCCTCCTCCCCTCTCCTCCTCTCCTCCCCTCTCCTCCTCTCCTCATGCCTCCTCCCTCTCCTCCTCTCCTCACGCCTCCTCCCCTCTCCTCCACTCCTCACGCCTCCTCCCCTCTCCTCCTCTCCTCACGCCTCCTCTCCTCACGCCTCCTCTCCTCACGCCTCCTCTCCTCATGCCTCCTCTCCTCATGCCTCCTCCCTCTCCTCCTCATGCCTCCTCCCCTCTCCTCCTCCTGTCTCCTCCTCTCCTCACGCCTCCTCCCCTCTCCTCACGCCTCCTCCCCTCTCCTCCTCTCCTCACGCCTCCTCCCCTCTCCTCCTCTCCTCACGCCTCCTCCCCTCTCCTCCACTCCTCACGCCTCCTCCCCTCTCCTCACGCCTCCTCCCTCTCCTCCTCTCCTCACGCCTCCTCCCCTCTCCTCCACTCCTCACGCCTCCTCCCCTCTCCTCACGCCTCCTCCCCTCTCCTCCTCTCCCTCACGCCTCCTCCCCTCTCCTCCTCTCCTCACGCCTCCTCCTCTCCTCCACTCCTCACGCCTCCTCTCCTCCTCTCCTCACGCCTCCTCTCCTCCTCTCCTCACGCCTCCTCTCCTCACGGCTCCTCTCCTCACGCCTCCTCTCCTCATGCCTCCTCCTGTCTCCTCCTCTCCTCACGCCTCCTCTCCTCCCCTCTCCTCCTCTCCTCACACCTCCTCCTCTCCTCCCCTCTCCTCCTCTCCTCACGCCTCCTCCTCACGCCTCCTCCCCTCTCCTCCCTCTCCTCACGCCTCCTCCCCCTCTCCTCCTCTCCTCTCCTCACGCCTCCTCTCCTCATGCCTCCTCCTCTCCTCACGCCTCCTCCCCTCTCCTCACGCCTCCTCTCCTCACGCCTCCTCCCCTCTCCTCCACTCCTCACGCCTCCTCTCCTCACGCCTCCTCACGCCTCCTCCTCACGCCTCCTCTCCTCACGCCTCCTCTCCTCATGCCTCCTCCCCTCTCCTCCTCCTGTCTCCTCCTCTCCTCACGCCTCCTCCCCTCCCCTCCTCTCCTCACGCCTCCTCTCCTCCCTTCTCCTCCTCCTCTCCTCACGCCTCCTCCTCTCCTCACGCCTCCTCCCCTCTCCTCCTCTCCTCACGCCTCCTCTCCTCACGCCTCCTCTCCTCATGCCTCCTCCCCTCTCCTCCTCCTGTCTCCTCCTCTCCTCACGCCTCCTCCTCTCCTCACGCCTCCTCCCCTCTCCTCCTCTCCTCACGCCTCCTCTCCTCACGCCTCCTCTCCTCATGCCTCCTCCCCTCTCCTCCTCCTGTCTCCTCCTCTCCTCACGCCCCTCCTCTCTCCTCCTCTCCTCCCTTCTCCCCTCTCCTCACGCCTCCTCCCCTCTCCTCCTCTCCTCACGCCTCCTCCCCTCTCCTCCTCTCCTCACGCCTCCTCCCCTCTCCTCCTCTCCTCACGCCTCCTCTCCTCTCCTCCCAGGTGCCCCTGCTTCATTTTCTCCCAGGGGCCAGTATGTTTAGAAATCTTCTCCCCTCTCCTCTCCTCCCAGGTGCCCCTGCTTCCCTTCCTCCCAGTGGTCAGTATGTTTATCAACATCTTCCTGATGTGTCAGCTGGGCCGAGGAACCTGGATACGCTTCTCTTTCTGGATGATCATAGGTACACTACATTTATCTGTACTATATATACACTACATTTATCTGTACTATATATATACATTACATTTATCTGTACTATATATATACATTACATTTATCTGTACTATATATATATATACACTACATTTATCTGTACTATATATACAACTACATTTATCTGTACACTATATATATACACTACATTTATCTGTACACTATATATATACACTACATTTATCTGTACTATATATACAACTACATTTATCTGTACACTATATATATATACTACATTTATCTGTACTATATATATATATATATATATATATACACTACATTTATCTGTACTATATATACAACTACATTTATCTGTACACTATATATATACACTACATTTATCTGTACTATATATATATATATATATATATACACTACATTTATCTGTACTATATATATATATACACTACATTTATCTGTACTATATATATACACTACATTTATCTGTACTATATATATATATACACTACATGTATCTGTACTATATATATACACTACATTTATCTGTACTATATATATACACTACATGTATCTGTACTATATATATATACACTACATTTATCTGTACTATATAAATATACACTACATGTATCTGTACTATATAAATATACACTACATTTATCTGTACTATATATACACTACATTTATCTGTACTATATATATACACTACATGTATCTGTACTATAGATATACACTACATGTATCTGTACTATATATATATATATACACTACATTTATCTGTACTATATATACACTACATTTATCTGTACTATATATACACTACATTTATCTGTACTATAGATATACACTACATGTATCTGTACTATATATATATATATACACTACATTTATCTGTACTATATATACACTACATTTATCTGTACTATATATATATACACTACATGTATCTGTACTATATATATATACACTACATGTATCTGTACTATATAAATATACACTACATGTATCTGTACTATATAAATATACACTACATTTATCTGTACTATATATACACTACATTTATCTGTACTATATATACACTACATTTATCTGTACTATATATATACACTACATTTATCTGTACTATATATACACTACATTTATCTGTACTATATATACACTACATGTATCTGTACTATATATACACTACATTTATCTGTACTATATATACACTACATGTATCTGTACTATATATACACTACAAATATCTGTACTATATATACACTACATTCATCTGTACTATAGGTATACACTACATTTATCTGTACTATATATATATATATATATATATATATACACTACATGTATCTGTACTATATATACACTACATTTATCTGTACTATATATACACTACATATATCTGTACTATATATATATATATATATATATATATATATATACACTACATGTATCTGTACTATATATATATATATATATATACACTACATATATCTGTACTATATATATATATATATATATACACTACATATATCTGTACTATATATACACTACATATATCTGTACTATATATATATATATATATATATATATATATACACTACATGTATCTGTACTATATATACACTACATTTATCTGTACTATATATACACTACATTTATCTGTACTATATATACACTACATTTATCTGTACTATATATACACTACATATATCTGTACTATATATATATATATATATATATATACACTACATGTATCTGTACTATATATACACTACATTTATCTGTACTATATATACACTACATTTATCTGTACTATATATATATATATACACTACATTTATCTTTACTATATATATACACTACATGTATCTGTACTATATAAATATACACTACATGTATCTGTACTATATATATATATATACACTACATTTATCTGTACTATATATACACTACATTTATCTGTACTATAGATATACACTACATGTATCTGTACTATATATATATATATATATACTACATGTATCTGTACTATATATACACTACATATATCTGTACTATATATATATATATATATACACTACATGTATCTGTACTATATATATATATATATATATATACACTACATGTATCTGTACTATATATACACTACATTTATCTGTACTATATATACACTACATTTATCTGTACTATATATACACTACATATATCTGTACTATATATATATATATATACACTACATGTATCTGTACTATATATATATATATACACTACATGTATCTGTACTATATATATATATATACACTACATATATCTGTACTATATATATATATATACACTACATATATCTGTACTATATATATATATATACACTACATATATCTGTACTATATATATATATATACACTACATTCATCTGTACTATATATACACTACATATATCTGTACTATATATATATATATATATATATATACACTACATGTATCTGTACTATATATATATATATATATATATATACACACTACATGTATCTTTTCTATAGATACAATAGTTTGGACACATCTACTCATTCCAGGGTTTTTCTTTATTTTTTACTATTTTCTACATACATGTAGACATAAAAACTATGAAATAACACATATGGAGTCATGTAGTAACCAAAAAAGCGTTCAACAAATAAAAATATATTTTATATTTGAGATTCCTCAAAGTAGCCACCCTTTGCCTTGATGACAGCTTTGCACACCCTTGGCATTCTCTCAACCAGCCTCACCTTTGGAACCCTTCTCCCAGGTTTCATCATCTACTTTGGCTATGGGATCCGTAACAGTGTAGAAGCTGCTTTAGCCAATACTGACGGTAACCTGCACAGATACAAGCCAGACTGCACTCTCAGCGGACAGCCAATGGACATCGAGAAGGAAGTGTTCCTACACAACGGCCTGGACCTGGACAACACAGTGGACGAGGAGGACGGGGACCTCTAGAGGTTGGGAGGTGCAGTGCACTTCCCTAATGCTACTATCCGATTACTTCATCTATCTTTTAACAGTCAGATTAGTGCCATATACTGTCAGAAATATCTTCACGTGAAGGGGGACAATCATGTACAATCAAAACGAGCTCTATTAGGATCTCGTGTTGCGTAGTACCAAACCAGACACGGGTCTCTTCACATTGGGCAGTGGTCCACCATAGCAGTTCCTCGTCCACTGCTCATGACTCTGGTAGTGATGTCAGTGGTAAGCACCAAACCAACCAGTCCGTCTGTCATTGTTAGCACAAAGCAGGACGACTATCACACTTCTCTTGGAAGAAGAAAGGGGGCTTGAAAGGATCTGTGGCCCTTAACATTTTATTGAAATTTGTTGGAAATACTGAATAATCTATAATTTCACACTGAAGAGCAGGGCTCGTCCCTAATACTAGCATTACTGGTTGATTACCATGCAGTCTATCGCCCTCTGCTGGAGTCCTGGTGTCACTGCACGATAGATGCTGATAGATAGAGGATGTGTCACATGGGCACTCTATTCCCTATATAGTGCACTACTTTTGACCAGGACCCATAGTGGGCACAGTGCTGGTTGCTGTGTCCCCTCCTCTACTAGTCAACATCATCCTCCCCAATTTCATTACTTACAATGTTAATTAACATACTCTGCTTCTTATCTACAAATATATTGACTTATTGATGACAACAAGTGATGTTTTTTCATTCATATGTGCAGAGCCATCTCTGAGTCAATACAGCTGCACTTCCTTGTTTGATTGAACATCATATTCAGGATGTAATGAATTATAATTGATACGTCTCAAATTACAACTACAGTATGAATGGAGGTGAGTGTTTAAGGTAATAAGCTGGCCTTGTTCCAACTTCCATTGTAGAGGAGTGATGATTTACGGAATGTTGCACGAGCCTTCTTCTCCTTCTTCTCCTTCTTCTTCTTCTTCTCCTTCTTTTTCCTTCTTCTTCTCCTTCGTCTTCTTTTCCTTCTTCTTCTCCTTTTCCTTCTTCCTCTCTTCCTTCTCCTCTTTCTTCTTCTCTACCTTCTTCCCTTCCTTCTCCTATTTCTTCTTCTCTTCCTTCTTCTCCTTCTTCTTCTTCTTGCACACTATGAGAGTTCTTCATAGTCAACTATGTCAACTTCCTCATAGTCAACTTTTTGATTGCATCAAAAAACCAATGCACATGTATGTCCAACTTAAGTAATAAGGCCCGAGGAGGTGTGGTATATGGCCAATATACCACGGCTAAGGACTGTTCGTGTGCACGACGCATTGCGGAGATCCTGGATACAGCCCTTACCCGTGCTATACCTGTATTGACCATATACCACAACCTCCCCGAGGTGCCTTATTGCTATTATAAACTGGTTACCAACGTAACTAGAGCAGTTAAAACCTATACCCATGGTATAGGGTCTGATATACCATGGCTGTCAGCCAATCAGCATTTGGGGCTCGAACCGCCCAGTTTGTAATCTAATATAGTACAATATTGCATGTACAGTTACTGTAAATTAAAATAAGTTCCATACATAAATGAGCACATCCTGAGCGTGTGAGGGAATTGAGTTAGTCTACGTCCCAAATGGCATCCTATTCCCTGTATACTGTACTTCTGTTGACCATAGGGCCCTTTGGGCCCGGTTTAAAAGTAGTGCACTATATAAGGAACAGGGTACTATTTGGGATGCTTCCTAAGTCACTTCAGGAGTTAACTTTAAGTGCCTACTTTGTCAGCCAGACGATGATGATCACCCTAATGAAATGTTAAATGACTAGTCCACATAGGTAAAAGGGGGAGACCTAAGTCAGTTAGTTGCACAACCGAATGCATTGAACTGAAATGTGCCGTCCACATTTAACCCTCTGAATCAGGGGTGGCTGGGTAGCCTAGTGGTTAGAACAACATCGGTCGTTCAGCCCCTGAACAAGGCAGTTAACCCACTGTTCCCCGGTAGGCCGTCATTGCCTCGTTAAATTTGAAAACCATCTGAGAGGTGCAAGGGGCTGCCGTCGTCTAGGGAACAGTTGTTGTTGGGGCTTAACTATTTCTCCACCTTACCACTTTTATTATGATGGTATCTTGTGTGATTTGCTATTTATAGTATTATAATGTGTTTGGCCAAATGTGTTGCCTGGTAATTTCATTGTGTGATTTTCCTCAAAAGAAATGTGGAATCCTTTTTTTTCTTCCTCAAAGACGTTGCACCAAAACATTTTTATTCATAGAACAAGACCATGTCAAAATCCTAAATTATTCATTGTCTCCAACCTGTTGGTGAAACAACTCGGTTCACGTCCAAATCAGACCCTCCCCCCCCAAAAAAAAAATTGCCACAATATTTATTGCTGTGAACTATAACGTCTTTGAAATGTGATTATTTTTAATTTCTGAATGTTTAGTGACTTATTGTGATACCCCTGTTAACCCTCATTCATTCTGTAAATATTGGGTACTTTAGTTGTAGGTAATGATTTATGGTCCGTTTGTACTCTTATGAAGCCAGATCTGTGCATGTGTGTACGGTGCTCAGTCCTGCTACAAACACATTGGTATGTTTCTTTATAAGATAAAGAGACTGCTACTCTCCTAGCCTGGTAAAACCAAACTGAATGAAGTGCTCACTATGGGAAATGTAGCATTCACACTGGTTTAACCAGGCTACTATTTTCCTCTTCCGCTAAGGTTGAATCTCAAATGGTACCCTAATTCCCCTTTAGTGTGCCCTGGTCAAAATGTGTTCACTATGTAGGGAATAGGGTGCTAGCCCTGGTCAAAATGTGTGCACTAAATAAGGAATAGGGTGCTAGCCCTGGTCAAAATGTGTGCACTATGTAGGGAATAGGGTGCCGTTTGGGATGAACTCTTAAGACGTCTTGTTGAACAATACCTTGGTCCCACCTCTGTGCTGTCTTGACAACTCCTATGGTCATTGTCACAGAGGCAAGACGACACAACCAGATCTGGGTCCAGGCTAGTTAAACAACAGTATGTATGCATGCCCGATGCCAGACAGATGTGTAAATGACCGTAGATTTGAAGTAATGTAGGACGTGGTGCTTTGTGTGCCATGTCCAATACAGGCAAGTTACTAAGCCCTGTCATATACTTCCTCCACACTTCCTGTGTGTCTGTTTTTTCAGCTGTGCTTTGAGTGAACTTATTAGCACAATGTTGTGTTTCCTGTTGGAACTGTGATCGTTACTGTCATCACTGTGTGTGTTTTCATAGCTGAGTGCTGCCAGCGTTTGTCTTCTTGGTGCTAATATGAAATACAGCTACTGTACATTGCATTTAAGTAATGACAACAGTCTGCCAGTAGAGGGCAGTGTTCTAGTAATGGCAACAGTCTGCCAGTAGAGGGCAGTGTTCTAGTAATGACAACAGTCTGCCAGTAGA
Source organism: Oncorhynchus nerka (assembly GCF_034236695.1). Lineage (NCBI taxonomy): Eukaryota > Metazoa > Chordata > Actinopteri > Salmoniformes > Salmonidae > Oncorhynchus > Oncorhynchus nerka. The sequence continues at coordinate 7,846,948 of NC_088406.1, forward strand.
GGGCAGTGTTCTGATGAAATAATGTGGTACATTGGTTGAATTGAAATATAGTTGTGTATTATTGTTAGTGTATATTTGGAGGCTGTGTATTGCTATAAGTATTTATTTTAATGTGTGCTAAAAACAAAGAAAGCTTTGAAAACCAGGTTCTCCGTCCTAAATCTGAATCCTAGACATATGGATGTAATGTTCTGGCCTTTGAAACGTGTGTCCTAAAGCTAGCTTTACCCTGCTGGATCCACAGGCTACTGACAATCTAATCTACGTCCCAAATGGCATCCTATTGCCTACATAGTGCACTACTTTACCAGGCTCCATAGGACTTTGGTCAAAAGTAGTGCACTATATAGGGACCAGAGTTAAATTTGAGACACTCCGTAAGGGTTCTATTCAGGAAGAGTCATAGACCTTTATAGATATGGCTGTGAGTTCAGGTTTCATAGAGGAGAGACAAATCTCTGAATTTGTTTGTTTTTTAATCTGCTTGTGTCTGTTTTTTTTGGACCATTCATTTGAAGGCCGGTTTTCAATGCAAGACGTATTGTAGAGTGAGTCTCACTATACATTTCACCTTTTCCACAGCGTTCGCTGAGATCACTGTGCATTTCGGCTTAAGCACGACCATGACCTTTCCTACATGTCGGTTCTAGTGGGCTGTACTATAACGCGCCTTGGATTGAGTCCCTGGACAAACTGTGTCAAGTCTATTACTGTATTTTGATACTGTAATGAATCGTCTGGCTTCTGCCATCTGTTTATCAGCTGCTGTAAATAAAACCAACTTTAAAACGTTTATGTCTCGTTGTTCATTATTTATTTTATTTTTTAAATTATTCTATCAACCAAGACACGTCCTCATTCCAGAAAATGATCTTGAATTTCAGTATGTTTTGTTCTGTTATCTGTATGATATGAGCAGTATCTCTAATGGGTTCCCAATGTATTACGTAGTGTACACTTGGGCCGGAGCCCTAAATGTAGTCCACTGTATGGAATAGGGTGCTGTGTGGGACACCATATTATGAATTTGTCTTTCTATTTTGTTATGTAACAAATTAATCTTCCTTGATACAGTTTTCTCCAGACGGGTTACCCAGAAGAGAGGATTATATGGTTGAATCACAAGACATGTGCTGCTGTCTCATTCGTGGCTATGGAAGGTAGAGGTGTGTGTGTGTGTGTGTGTGTGTGTGTGTGTGTGTGTGTGTGTGTGTGTGTGTGTGTGTGTGTGTGTGTGTGTGTGTGTGTGTGTGTGTGTGTGTGTGTGTTTCTCAATGTTATGAATTGAGATCAGAAGTGCCTATTGTCACTCATTCTGTCTTTATCGGAGGTTTTCATACAAACACATTTGGCTGTGAGTCCCAAAAGGTTGCACACTATATAGGGAATAACACAACACATTTTGACATAGAAAACATGGCTGTTAGATAGTGTTGAGTGTTAAATATAATGACTGTGAACTAAATGCCAGGCCCTATAACCCAGTGGAAGTGGGCTACTTTCACACCTTTGCAAAGATCCCATTTAGATAGACTACCACCAGCAAACTAGGTAGAAATCAAATCCAATTTAATGAGTCACATGTGCCGAATACAACAGGTGTAGTAGACCTTACAGTGAAATGCTGAATACAACAGGTGTAGTAGACCTTACAGTGAAATGCTGAATACAACAGGTGTAGACCTCAGTGAAATGCCGAATACAACAGGTGTAGTAGACCTCAGTGAAATGCTGAATACAACAGGTGTAGTAGACCTCAGTGAAATGCTGAATACAACAGGTGTAGTAGACCTCAGTGAAATGCTGAATACAACAGGTGTAGTAGACCTCAGTGAAATGCTGAATACAACAGGTGTAGTAGACCTCAGTGAAATGCTGAATACAACAGGTGTAGTAGACCTTGCAGTGAAATGCTGAATATAACAGGTGTAGTAGACCTTACAGTGAAATGCTGAATACAACAGGTCTACCAGACCTTACAGTGAAATGCTGAATACAACAGGTGTAGTAGACCTTACAGTGAAATGCTGAATATAACAGGTGTAGTAGACCTTACAGTGAAATGCTGAATACAACAGGTCTACCAGACCTTACAGTGAAATGCTGAATACAACAGGTGTAGTAGACCTTACAGTGAAATGCTGAATATAACAGGTGTAGTAGACCTTATAGTGAAATGCTGAGTACAACAGGTGTAGGTAGACCTTACAGTGAAATGCTGAATACAACAGGTGTAGTAGACCTCACGGTGAAATGCTGAATACAACAGCTGTAGTAGACCTCACAGTGAAATGCTGAATACAACAGGTGTAGTAGACCTCACAGTGAAATGCTGAATACAACAGGTGTAGTAGACCTCACAGTGAAATGCTGAATACAACAGGTGTAGTAGACCTCACAGTGAAATGCTGAATACAACAGGTGTAGTAGACCTAACACTGAAATGCTGAATACAACAGGTGTAGTAGACCTCACAGTGAAATGCTGAATACAAAAGGTGTAGTAGACCTTACAGTGAAATGCTGAATACAACAGGTGTAGTAGACCTTACAGTGAAATGCTGAATACAACAGGTGTAATAGACCTTACAGTGAAATGCTGAATACAACAGGTGTAGTAGACCTCACAGTGAAATGCTGAATACAACAGGTGTAGTAGACCTTACAGTGAAATGCTGAATACAACAGGTGTAGTAGACCTTACAGTGAAATGCTGAATACAACAGGTGTAGTATACCTTACAGTGAAATGCTGAATACAACAGGTGTAGTAGACCTCACAGTGAAATGCTGAATACAACAGGTGTAGTATACCTTACAGTGAAATGCTGAATACACCAGGTGTAGTAGACCTTACAGTGAAATGCTGAATACAACAGGTGTAGTAGACCTTACAGTGAAATGCTGAATACACCAGGTGTAGTAGACCTTACAGTGAAATGCTGAATACAACAGGTGTAGTAGACCTTACAGTGAAATGCTGAATACAACAGGTGTAGTAGACCTTACAGTGAAATGCTGAATACAACAGGTGTAGTAGACCTTACAGTGAAATGCTGAATACAACAGGTGTAGTAGACCTCACAGTGAAATGCTGAATACAACAGGTGTAGTATACCTTACAGTGAAATGCTGAATACAACAGGTGTAGTAGACCTCACAGTGAAATGCTGAATACAACAGGTGTAGTATACCTTACAGTGAAATGCTGAATACACCAGGTGTAGTAGACCTTACAGTGAAATGCTGAATACAACAGGTGTAGTAGACCTTACAGTGAAATGCTGAATACACCAGGTGTAGTAGACCTTACAGTGAAATGCTGAATACAACAGGTGTAGTAGACCTTACAGTGAAATGCTGAATACAACAGGTGTAGTAGACCTTACAGTGAAATGCTGAATACAACAGGTGTAGTAGACCTCACAGTGAAATGCTGAATACAACAGGTGTAGTATACCTTACAGTGAAATGCTGAATACACCAGGTGTAGTAGACCTTACAGTGAAATGCTGAATACAACAGGTGTAGTAGACCTTACAGTGAAATGCTGAATACACCAGGTGTAGTAGACCTTACAGTGAAATGCTGAATACAACAGGTGTAGTAGACCTTACAGTGAAATGCTGAATACAACAGGTGTAGTAGACCTTACAGTGAAATGCTGAATACAACAGGTGTAGTAGACCTTACAGTGAAATGCTGAATACAACAGGTGTAGTAGACCTCACAGTGAAATGCTGAATACAACAGGTGTAATAGACCTTACAGTGAAATGCTGAATACAACAGGTGTAGTAGACCTTACAGTGAAATGCTGAATACAACAGGTGTAGACCTCAGTGAAATGCCGAATACAACAGGTGTAGTAGACCTCAGTGAAATGCTGAATACAACAGGTGTAGTAGACCTCAGTGAAATGCTGAATACAACAGGTGTAGTAGACCTCAGTGAAATGCTGAATACAACAGGTGTAGTAGACCTCAGTGAAATGCTGAATACAACAGGTGTAGTAGACCTCAGTGAAATGCTGAATACAACAGGTGTAGTAGACCTTGCAGTGAAATGCTGAATATAACAGGTGTAGTAGACCTTACAGTGAAATGCTGAATACAACAGGTCTACCAGACCTTACAGTGAAATGCTGAATACAACAGGTGTAGTAGACCTTACAGTGAAATGCTGAATATAACAGGTGTAGTAGACCTTACAGTGAAATGCTGAATACAACAGGTCTACCAGACCTTACAGTGAAATGCTGAATACAACAGGTGTAGTAGACCTTACAGTGAAATGCTGAATATAACAGGTGTAGTAGACCTTATAGTGAAATGCTGAGTACAACAGGTGTAGGTAGACCTTACAGTGAAATGCTGAATACAACAGGTGTAGTAGACCTCACGGTGAAATGCTGAATACAACAGCTGTAGTAGACCTCACAGTGAAATGCTGAATACAACAGGTGTAGTAGACCTCACAGTGAAATGCTGAATACAACAGGTGTAGTAGACCTCACAGTGAAATGCTGAATACAACAGGTGTAGTAGACCTCACAGTGAAATGCTGAATACAACAGGTGTAGTAGACCTAACACTGAAATGCTGAATACAACAGGTGTAGTAGACCTCACAGTGAAATGCTGAATACAACAGGTGTAGTAGACCTTACAGTGAAATGCTGAATACAACAGGTGTAGTAGACCTTACAGTGAAATGCTGAATACAACAGGTGTAATAGACCTTACAGTGAAATGCTGAATACAACAGGTGTAGTAGACCTCACAGTGAAATGCTGAATACAACAGGTGTAGTAGACCTTACAGTGAAATGCTGAATACAACAGGTGTAGTAGACCTTACAGTGAAATGCTGAATACAACAGGTGTAGTATACCTTACAGTGAAATGCTGAATACAACAGGTGTAGTAGACCTCACAGTGAAATGCTGAATACAACAGGTGTAGTATACCTTACAGTGAAATGCTGAATACACCAGGTGTAGTAGACCTTACAGTGAAATGCTGAATACAACAGGTGTAGTAGACCTTACAGTGAAATGCTGAATACACCAGGTGTAGTAGACCTTACAGTGAAATGCTGAATACAACAGGTGTAGTAGACCTTACAGTGAAATGCTGAATACAACAGGTGTAGTAGACCTTACAGTGAAATGCTGAATACAACAGGTGTAGTAGACCTTACAGTGAAATGCTGAATACAACAGGTGTAGTAGACCTCACAGTGAAATGCTGAATACAACAGGTGTAGTATACCTTACAGTGAAATGCTGAATACAACAGGTGTAGTAGACCTCACAGTGAAATGCTGAATACAACAGGTGTAGTATACCTTACAGTGAAATGCTGAATACACCAGGTGTAGTAGACCTTACAGTGAAATGCTGAATACAACAGGTGTAGTAGACCTTACAGTGAAATGCTGAATACACCAGGTGTAGTAGACCTTACAGTGAAATGCTGAATACAACAGGTGTAGTAGACCTTACAGTGAAATGCTGAATACAACAGGTGTAGTAGACCTTACAGTGAAATGCTGAATACAACAGGTGTAGTAGACCTCACAGTGAAATGCTGAATACAACAGGTGTAGTATACCTTACAGTGAAATGCTGAATACACCAGGTGTAGTAGACCTTACAGTGAAATGCTGAATACAACAGGTGTAGTAGACCTTACAGTGAAATGCTGAATACACCAGGTGTAGTAGACCTTACAGTGAAATGCTGAATACAACAGGTGTAGTAGACCTTACAGTGAAATGCTGAATACAACAGGTGTAGTAGACCTTACAGTGAAATGCTGAATACAACAGGTGTAGTAGACCTTACAGTGAAATGCTGAATACAACAGGTGTAGTAGACCTCACAGTGAAATGCTGAATACAACAGGTGTAGTAGACCTTACAGTGAAATGCTGAATACAACAGGTGTAGTAGACCTTACAGTGAAATGCTGAATACAACAGGTGTAGTAGACCTCACAGTGAAATGCTGAATACAACAGGTGTAGTAGACCTCACAGTGAAATGCTGAATACAACAGGTGTAGTAGACCTCACAGTGAAATGCTGAATACAACAGGTGTAGACCTTACAGTGAAATGCTGAATACAACAGGTGTAGTAGACCTTACAGTGAAATGCTGAATATAACAGGTGTAGTAGACCTCACAGTGAAATGCTGAATACAACAGGTGTAGTAGACCTCACAGTGAAATGCTGACTACAACAGGTGTAGTAGACCTTACAGTGAAATGCTGAATACAACAGGTGTAGTAGACCTCACAGTGAAATGCTGAATACAACAGGTGTAGTAGACCTCACAGTGAAATGCTGAATACAACAGGTGTAGTAGACCTCACAGTGAAATGCTGAATACAAAAGGTGTAGTAGACCTTACAGTGAAATGCTGAATACAACAGGTGTAGTAGACCTTACAGTGAAATGCTGAATACAACAGGTGTAATAGACCTTACAGTGAAATGCTGAATACAACAGGTGTAGTAGACCTCACAGTGAAATGCTGAATACAACAGGTGTAGTAGACCTTACAGTGAAATGCTGAATACAACAGGTGTAGTAGACCTTACAGTGAAATGCTGAATACAACAGGTGTAGTATACCTTACAGTGAAATGCTGAATACAACAGGTGTAGTAGACCTCACAGTGAAATGCTGAATACAACAGGTGTAGTATACCTTACAGTGAAATGCTGAATACACCAGGTGTAGTAGACCTTACAGTGAAATGCTGAATACAACAGGTGTAGTAGACCTTACAGTGAAATGCTGAATACACCAGGTGTAGTAGACCTTACAGTGAAATGCTGAATACAACAGGTGTAGTAGACCTTACAGTGAAATGCTGAATACAACAGGTGTAGTAGACCTTACAGTGAAATGCTGAATACAACAGGTGTAGTAGACCTTACAGTGAAATGCTGAATACAACAGGTGTAGTAGACCTCACAGTGAAATGCTGAATACAACAGGTGTAGTAGACCTTACAGTGAAATGCTGAATACAACAGGTGTAGTAGACCTCACAGTGAAATGCTGAATACAACAGGTGTAGTATACCTTACAGTGAAATGCTGAATACAACAGGTGTAGTAGACCTCACAGTGAAATGCTGAATACAACAGGTGTAGTAGACCTTACAGTGAAATGCTGAATACAACAGGTGTAGTAGACCTTACAGTGAAATGCTGAATACAACAGGTGTAGTAGACCTTACAGTGAAATGCTGAATACAACAGGTGTAGTAGACCTTACAGTGAAATGATGAATACACCAGGTGTAGTAGACCTTACAGTGAAATGCTGAATACAACAGGTGTAGTAGACCTTACAGTGAAATGCTGAATACAACAGGTGTAGTAGACCTTACAGTGAAATGCTGAATACAACAGGTGTAGTAGACCTCACAGTGAAATGCTGAATACAACAGGTGTAGTATACCTTACAGTGAAATGCTGAATACACCAGGTGTAGTAGACCTTACAGTGAAATGCTGAATACAACAGGTGTAGTAGACCTTACAGTGAAATGCTGAATACACCAGGTGTAGTAGACCTTACAGTGAAATGCTGAATACAACAGGTGTAGTAGACCTTACAGTGAAATGCTGAATACAACAGGTGTAGTAGACCTTACAGTGAAATGCTGAATACAACAGGTGTAGTAGACCTTACAGTGAAATGCTGAATACAACAGGTGTAGTAGACCTCACAGTGAAATGCTGAATACAACAGGTGTAATAGACCTTACAGTGAAATGCTGAATACAACAGGTGTAGTAGACCTTACAGTGAAATGCTGAATACAACAGGTGTAGTAGACCTTACAGTGAAATGCTGAATACAACAGGTGTAGTAGACCTCACAGTGAAATGCTGAATACAACAGGTGTAGTAGACCTCACAGTGAAATGCTGAATACAACAGGTGTAGTAGACCTCACAGTGAAATGCTGAATACAACAGGTGTAGACCTTACAGTGAAATGCTGAATACAACAGGTGTAGTAGACCTTACAGTGAAATGCTGAATATAACAGGTGTAGTAGACCTCACAGTGAAATGCTGAATACAACAGGTGTAGTAGACCTCACAGTGAAATGCTGACTACAACAGGTGTAGTAGACCTTACAGTGAAATGCTGAATACAACAGGTGTAGTAGACCTCACAGTGAAATGCTGAATACAACAGGTGTAGTAGACCTTACAGTGAAATGCTGAATACAACAGGTGTAGTAGACCTTACAGTGAAATGCTGAATACACCAGGTGTAGTAGACCTCACAGTGAAATGCTGAATACAACAGGTGTAGTAGACCTTACAGTGAAATGCTGACTACAACAGGTGTAGTAGACCTTACAGTGAAATGCTGAATACACCAGGTGTAGTAGACCTTACAGTGAAATGCTGAATACAACAGGTGTAGTAGACCTCACAGTGAAATGCTGAATACAACAGGTGTAGTAGACCTCACAGTGAAATGCTGAATACAACAGGTGTAGTAGACCTCACAGTGAAATGCTGAATACAACAGGTGTAGTAGACCTTACAGTGAAATGCTGAATACAACAGGTGTAGTAGACCTTACAGTGAAATGCTGAATACAACAGGTGTAGTAGACCTCACAGTGAAATGCTGAATACAACAGGTGTAGTAGACCTTACAGTGAAATGCTGAATACAACAGGTGTAGTAGACCTTACAGTGAAATGCTGAATACAACAGGTGTAGTAGACCTCACAGTGAAATGCTGAATACAACAGGTGTAGACCTTACAGTGAAATGCTGAATACAACAGGTGTAGTAGACCTTACAGTGAAATGCTGAATATAACAGGTGTAGTAGACCTCACAGTGAAATGCTGAATACAACAGGTGTAGTAGACCTCACAGTGAAATGCTGAATATAACAGGTGTAGTAGACCTTACAGTGAAATGCTGAATACAACAGGTGTAGTAGACCTTACAGTGAAATGCTGAATACACCAGGTGTAGTAGACCTCACAGTGAAATGCTGAATACAACAGGTGTAGTAGACCTTACAGTGAAATGCTGACTACAACAGGTGTAGTAGACCTTACAGTGAAATGCTGAATACACCAGGTGTAGTAGACCTTACAGTGAAATGCTGAATACAACAGGTGTAGTAGACCTCACAGTGAAATGCTGAATACAACAGGTGTAGTAGACCTCACAGTGAAATGCTGAATACAACAGGTGTAGTAGACCTCACAGTGAAATGCTGAATACAACAGGTGTAGTAGACCTTACAGTGAAATGCTGAATACAACAGGTGTAGTAGACCTTACAGTGAAATGCTGAATACAACAGGTGTAGTAGACCTCACAGTGAAATGCTGAATACAACAGGTGTAGTAGACCTTACAGTGAAATGCTGAATACAACAGGTGTAGTAGACCTTACAGTGAAATGCTGAATACAACAGGTGTAGTAGACCTTACAGTGAAATGCTGAATACAACAGGTGTAGTAGACCTCACAGTGAAATGCTGAATACAACAGGTGTAGTAGACCTCACAGTGAAATGCTGACTACAACAGGTGTAGTAGACCTTACAGTGAAATGCTGAATACAACAGGTGTAGTAGACCTCACAGTGAAATGCTGAATACAACAGGTGTAGTAGACCTCACAGTGAAATGCTGAATACAACAGGTGTAGTAGACCTCACAGTGAAATGCTGAATACAACAGGTGTAGTAGACCTTACAGTGAAATGCTGAATACAACAGGTGTAGTAGACCTTACAGTGAAATGCTGAATACACCAGGTGTAGTAGACCTCACAGTGAAATGCTGAATACAACAGGTGTAGTAGACCTTACAGTGAAATGCTGACTACAACAGGTGTAGTAGACCTTACAGTGAAATGCTGAATACACCAGGTGTAGTATACCTTACAGTGAAATGCTGAATACAACAGGTGTAGTAGACCTCACAGTGAAATGCTGAATACAACAGGTGTAGTAGACCTCACAGTGAAATGCTGAATACAACAGGTGTAGTAGACCTCACAGTGAAATGCTGAATACAACAGGTGTAGTAGACCTTACAGTGAAATGCTGAATACAACAGGTGTAGTAGACCTTACAGTGAAATGCTGAATACAACAGGTGTAGTAGACCTCACAGTGAAATGCTGAATACAACAGGTGTAGTAGACCTTACAGTGAAATGCTGAATACAACAGGTGTAGTAGACCTTACAGTGAAATGCTGAATACAACAGGTGTAGTAGACCTCACAGTGAAATGCTGAATACAACAGGTGTAGTAGACCTTACAGTGAAATGCTGAATACAACAGGTGTAGTAGACCTTACAGTGAAATGCTGAATATAACAGGTGTAGTAGACCTCACAGTGAAATGCTGAATACAACAGGTGTAGTAGACCTCACAGTGAAATGCTGACTACAACAGGTGTAGTAGACCTTACAGTGAAATGCTGAATACAACAGGTGTAGTAGACCTCACAGTGAAATGCTGAATACAACAGGTGTAGTAGACCTTACAGTGAAATGCTGAATACAACAGGTGTAGTAGACCTTACAGTGAAATGCTGAATACACCAGGTGTAGTAGACCTCACAGTGAAATGCTGAATACAACAGGTGTAGTAGACCTTACAGTGAAATGCTGACTACAACAGGTGTAGGAGACCTTACAGTGAAATGCTGAATACACCAGGTGTAGTAGACCTTACAGTGAAATGCTGAATACAACAGGTGTAGTAGACCTCACAGTGAAATGCTGAATACAACAGGTGTAGTAGACCTCACAGTGAAATGCTGAATACAACAGGTGTAGTAGACCTTACAGTGAAATGCTGAATACAACAGGTGTAGTAGACCTTACAGTGAAATGCTGAATACAACAGGTGTAGTAGACCTCACAGTGAAATGCTGAATACAACAGGTGTAGTAGACCTTACAGTGAAATGCTGAAAACAACAGGTGTAGTAGACCTTACAGTGAAATGCTGAATACAACAGGTGTAGTAGACCTTACAGTGAAATGCTGAATACAACAGGTGTAGTAGACCTCACAGTGAAATGCTGAATACAACAGGTGTAGTAGACCTCACAGTGAAATGCTGACTACAACAGGTGTAGTAGACCTTACAGTGAAATGCTGAATACAACAGGTGTAGTAGACCTCACAGTGAAATGCTGAATACAACAGGTGTAGTAGACCTTACAGTGAAATGCTGAATACAACAGGTGTAGTAGACCTTACAGTGAAATGCTGAATACACCAGGTGTAGTAGACCTCACAGTGAAATGCTGAATACAACAGGTGTAGTAGACCTTACAGTGAAATGCTGACTACAACAGGTGTAGTAGACCTTACAGTGAAATGCTGAATACACCAGGTGTAGTAGACCTTACAGTGAAATGCTGAATACAACAGGTGTAGTAGACCTCACAGTGAAATGCTGAATACAACAGGTGTAGTAGACCTCACAGTGAAATGCTGAATACAAGAGGTGTAGTAGACCTCACAGTGAAATGCTGAATACAACAGGTGTAGTAGATCTTACAGTGAAATGCTGAATACAACAGGTGTAGTAGACCTTACAGTGAAATGCTGAATACAACAGGTGTAGTAGACCTCACAGTGAAATGCTGAAAACAACAGGTGTAGTAGACCTTACAGTGAAATGCTGAATACAACAGGTGTAGTAGACCTTACAGTGAAATGCTGAATACAACAGGTGTAGTAGACCTCACAGTGAAATGCTGAATACAACAGGTGTAGACCTTACAGTGAAATGCTGAATACAACAGGTGTAGACCTTACAGTGAAATGCTGAATACAACAGGTGTAGTAGACCTTACAGTGAAATGCTGAATATAACAGGTGTAGTAGACCTCACAGTGAAATGCTGAATACAACAGGTGTAGTAGACCTTACAGTGAAATGCTGAATACAACAGGTGTAGTAGACCTCACAGTGAAATGCTGAATACAACAGGTGTAGTAGACCTCACAGTGAAATGCTGAATACAACAGGTGTAGTAGACCTCACAGTGAAATGCTGAATACAACAGGTGTAGACCTTACAGTGAAATGCTGAATACAACAGGTGTAGTAGACCTTACAGTGAAATGCTGAATATAACAGGTGTAGTAGACCTCACAGTGAAATGCTGAATACAACAGGTGTAGTAGACCTCACAGTGAAATGCTGACTACAACAGGTGTAGTAGACCTTACAGTGAAATGCTGAATACAACAGGTGTAGTAGACCTCACAGTGAAATGCTGAATACAACAGGTGTAGTAGACCTTACAGTGAAATGCTGAATACAACAGGTGTAGTAGACCTTACAGTGAAATGCTGAATACACCAGGTGTAGTAGACCTCACAGTGAAATGCTGAATACAACAGGTGTAGTAGACCTTACAGTGAAATGCTGACTACAACAGGTGTAGTAGACCTTACAGTGAAATGCTGAATACACCAGGTGTAGTAGACCTTACAGTGAAATGCTGAATACAACAGGTGTAGTAGACCTCACAGTGAAATGCTGAATACAACAGGTGTAGTAGACCTCACAGTGAAATGCTGAATACAACAGGTGTAGTAGACCTCACAGTGAAATGCTGAATACAACAGGTGTAGACCTTACAGTGAAATGCTGAATACAACAGGTGTAGTAGACCTTACAGTGAAATGCTGAATATAACAGGTGTAGTAGACCTCACAGTGAAATGCTGAATACAACAGGTGTAGTAGACCTCACAGTGAAATGCTGACTACAACAGGTGTAGTAGACCTTACAGTGAAATGCTGAATACAACAGGTGTAGTAGACCTCACAGTGAAATGCTGAATACAACAGGTGTAGTAGACCTTACAGTGAAATGCTGAATACAACAGGTGTAGTAGACCTTACAGTGAAATGCTGAATACACCAGGTGTAGTAGACCTCACAGTGAAATGCTGAATACAACAGGTGTAGTAGACCTTACAGTGAAATGCTGACTACAACAGGTGTAGTAGACCTTACAGTGAAATGCTGAATACACCAGGTGTAGTAGACCTTACAGTGAAATGCTGAATACAACAGGTGTAGTAGACCTCACAGTGAAATGCTGAATACAACAGGTGTAGTAGACCTCACAGTGAAATGCTGAATACAACAGGTGTAGTAGACCTCACAGTGAAATGCTGAATACAACAGGTGTAGTAGACCTTACAGTGAAATGCTGAATACAACAGGTGTAGTAGACCTTACAGTGAAATGCTGAATACAACAGGTGTAGTAGACCTCACAGTGAAATGCTGAATACAACAGGTGTAGTAGACCTTACAGTGAAATGCTGAATACAACAGGTGTAGTAGACCTTACAGTGAAATGCTGAATACAACAGGTGTAGTAGACCTTACAGTGAAATGCTGAATATAACAGGTGTAGTAGACCTCACAGTGAAATGCTGAATACAACAGGTGTAGTAGACCTCACAGTGAAATGCTGACTACAACAGGTGTAGTAGACCTTACAGTGAAATGCTGAATACAACAGGTGTAGTAGACCTCACAGTGAAATGCTGAATACAACAGGTGTAGTAGACCTTACAGTGAAATGCTGAATACAACAGGTGTAGTAGACCTTACAGTGAAATGCTGAATACACCAGGTGTAGTAGACCTCACAGTGAAATGCTGAATACAACAGGTGTAGTAGACCTTACAGTGAAATGCTGACTACAACAGGTGTAGTAGACCTTACAGTGAAATGCTGAATACACCAGGTGTAGTAGACCTTACAGTGAAATGCTGAATACAACAGGTGTAGTAGACCTCACAGTGAAATGCTGAATACAACAGGTGTAGTAGACCTCACAGTGAAATGCTGAATACAACAGGTGTAGTAGACCTCACAGTGAAATGCTGAATACAACAGGTGTAGTAGACCTTACAGTGAAATGCTGAATACAACAGGTGTAGTAGACCTTACAGTGAAATGCTGAATACAACAGGTGTAGTAGACCTCACAGTGAAATGCTGAATACAACAGGTGTAGTAGACCTTACAGTGAAATGCTGAATACAACAGGTGTAGTAGACCTTACAGTGAAATGCTGAATACAACAGGTGTAGTAGACCTTACAGTGAAATGCTGAATACAACAGGTGTAGTAGACCTCACAGTGAAATGCTGAATACAACAGGTGTAGTAGACCTCACAGTGAAATGCTGAATACAACAGGTGTAGTAGACCTTACAGTGAAATGCTGAATACAACAGGTGTAGTAGACCTCACAGTGAAATGCTGAATACAACAGGTGTAGTAGACCTTACAGTGAAATGCTGAATACAACAGGTGTAGTAGACCTTACAGTGAAATGCTGAATACACCAGGTGTAGTAGACCTCACAGTGAAATGCTGAATACAACAGGTGTAGTAGACCTTACAGTGAAATGCTGACTACAACAGGTGTAGTAGACCTTACAGTGAAATGCTGAATACACCAGGTGTAGTAGACCTTACAGTGAAATGCTGAATACAACAGGTGTAGTAGACCTGACAGTGAAATGCTGAATACAACAGGTGTAGTAGACCTCACAGTGAAATGCTGAATACAACAGGTGTAGTAGACCTCACAGTGAAATGCTGAATACAACAGGTGTAGTAGACCTTACAGTGAAATGCTGAATACAACAGGTGTAGTAGACCTTACAGTGAAATGCTGAATACAACAGGTGTAGTAGACCTCACAGTGAAATGCTGAATACAACAGGTGTAGTAGACCTTACAGTGAAATGCTGAATACAACAGGTGTAGTAGACCTTACAGTGAAATGCTGAATACAACAGGTGTAGTAGACCTCACAGTGAAATGCTGAATACAACAGGTGTAGACCTTACAGTGAAATGCTGAATACAACAGGTGTAGACCTTACAGTGAAATGCTGAATACAACAGGTGTAGTAGACCTTACAGTGAAATGCTGAATACAACAGGTGTAGTAGACCTTACAGTGAAATGCTGAATACAACAGGTGTAGTAGACCTCACAGTGAAATGCTGAATACAACAGGTGTAGTAGACCTTACAGTGAAATGCTGAATACAACAGGTGTAGTAGACCTTACAGTGAAATGCTGAATACACCAGGTGTAGTAGACCTCACAGTGAAATGCTGAATACAACAGGTGTAGTAGACCTTACAGTGAAATGCTGACTACAACAGGTGTAGTAGACCTTACAGTGAAATGCTGAATACAACAGGTGTAGTAGACCTCACAGTGAAATGCTGAATACAACAGGTGTAGTAGACCTCACAGTGAAATGCTGAATACAACAGGTGTAGTAGACCTCACAGTGAAATGCTGAATACAACAGGTGTAGTAGACCTCACAGTGAAATGCTGAATACAACAGGTGTAGACCTTACAGTGAAATGCTGAATACAACAGGTGTAGTAGACCTTACAGTGAAATGCTGAATATAACAGGTGTAGTAGACCTCACAGTGAAATGCTGACTACAACAGGTGTAGTAGACCTTACAGTGAAATGCTGAATACAACAGGTGTAGTAGACCTCACAGTGAAATGCTGAATACAACAGGTGTAGTAGACCTTACAGTGAAATGCTGAATACAACAGGTGTAGTAGACCTTACAGTGAAATGCTGAATACACCAGGTGTAGTAGACCTCACAGTGAAATGCTGAATACAACAGGTGTAGTAGACCTTACAGTGAAATGCTGACTACAACAGGTGTAGTAGACCTTACAGTGAAATGCTGAATACACCAGGTGTAGTAGACCTTACAGTGAAATGCTGAATACAACAGGTGTAGTAGACCTCACAGTGAAATGCTGAATACAACAGGTGTAGTAGACCTCACAGTGAAATGCTGAATACAACAGGTGTAGTAGACCTCACAGTGAAATGCTGAATACAACAGGTGTAGTAGACCTTACAGTGAAATGCTGAATACAACAGGTGTAGTAGACCTTACAGTGAAATGCTGAATACAACAGGTGTAGTAGACCTCACAGTGAAATGCTGAATACAACAGGTGTAGTAGACCTTACAGTGAAATGCTGAATACAACAGGTGTAGTAGACCTTACAGTGAAATGCTGAATACAACAGGTGTAGTAGACCTTACAGTGAAATGCTGAATACAACAGGTGTAGTAGACCTCACAGTGAAATGCTGAATACAACAGGTGTAGTAGACCTCACAGTGAAATGCTGACTACAACAGGTGTAGTAGACCTTACAGTGAAATGCTGAATACAACAGGTGTAGTAGACCTCACAGTGAAATGCTGAATACAACAGGTGTAGTAGACCTTACAGTGAAATGCTGAATACAACAGGTGTAGTAGACCTTACAGTGAAATGCTGAATACACCAGGTGTAGTAGACCTCACAGTGAAATGCTGAATACAACAGGTGTAGTAGACCTTACAGTGAAATGCTGACTACAACAGGTGTAGTAGACCTTACAGTGAAATGCTGAATACACCAGGTGTAGTAGACCTTACAGTGAAATGCTGAATACAACAGGTGTAGTAGACCTCACAGTGAAATGCTGAATACAACAGGTGTAGTAGACCTCACAGTGAAATGCTGAATACAACAGGTGTAGTAGACCTCACAGTGAAATGCTGAATACAACAGGTGTAGTAGACCTTACAGTGAAATGCTGAATACAACAGGTGTATTAGACCTTACAGTGAAATGCTGAATACAACAGGTGTAGTAGACCTCACAGTGAAATGCTGAATACAACAGGTGTAGTAGACCTTACAGTGAAATGCTGAATACAACAGGTGTAGTAGACCTTACAGTGAAATGCTGAATACAACAGGTGTAGTAGACCTTACAGTGAAATGCTGAATACAACAGGTGTATTAGACCTTACAGTGAAATGCTGAATACAACAGGTGTAGTAGACCTCACAGTGAAATGCTGAATACAACAGGTGTAGTAGACCTTACAGTGAAATGCTGAATACAACAGGTGTAGTAGACCTTACAGTGAAATGCTGAATACAACAGGTGTAGTAGACCTCACAGTGAAATGCTGAATACAACAGGTGTAGACCTTACAGTGAAATGCTGAATACACCAGGTGTAGTAGACCTTACAGTGAAATGCTGAATATAACAGGTGTAGTAGACCTCACAGTGAAATGCTGAATACAACAGGTGTAGTAGACCTTACAGTGAAATGCTGAATACAACAGGTGTAGTAGACCTTACAGTGAAATGCTGAATACAACAGGTGTAGTAGACCTCACAGTGAAATGCTGAATACAACAGGTGTAGTAGACCTCACAGTGAAATGCTGAATACAACAGGTGTAGTAGACCTTACAGTGAAATGCTGAATACAACAGGTGTAGTAGACCTCACAGTGAAATGCTGAATACAACAGGTGTAGTAGACCTCACAGTGAAATGCTGAATACAACAGGTGTAGTAGACCTTACAGTGAAATGCTGAATACAACAGGTGTAGTAGACCTCACAGTGAAATGCTGAATACAACAGGTGTAGTAGACCTCACAGTGAAATGCTGAATACACCAGGTGTAGTAGACCTCACAGTGAAATGCTGAATACAACAGGTGTAGTAGACCTTACAGTGAAATGCTGACTACAACAGGTGTAGTAGACCTTACAGTGAAATGCTGAATACACCAGGTGTAGTAGACCTTACAGTGAAATGCTGAATACAACAGGTGTAGTAGACCTCACAGTGAAATGCTGAATACAACAGGTGTAGTAGACCTCACAGTGAAATGCTGAATACAACAGGTGTAGTAGACCTCACAGTGAAATGCTGAATACAACAGGTGTAGTAGACCTTACAGTGAAATGCTGAATACAACAGGTGTAGTAGACCTTACAGTGAAATGCTGAATACAACAGGTGTAGTAGACCTCACAGTGAAATGCTGAATACAACAGGTGTAGTAGACCTTACAGTGAAATGCTGAATACAACAGGTGTAGTAGACCTTACAGTGAAATGCTGAATACAACAGGTGTAGTAGACCTTACAGTGAAATGCTGAATACAACAGGTGTAGTAGACCTCACAGTGAAATGCTGAATACAACAGGTGTAGACCTTACAGTGAAATGCTGAATACAACAGGTGTAGACCTTACAGTGAAATGCTGAATACACCAGGTGTAGTAGACCTTACAGTGAAATGCTGAATATAACAGGTGTAGTAGACCTCACAGTGAAATGCTGAATACAACAGGTGTAGTAGACCTTACAGTGAAATGCTGAATACAACAGGTGTAGTAGACCTTACAGTGAAATGCTGAATACAACAGGTGTAGTAGACCTC
This sequence comes from Oncorhynchus nerka, assembly GCF_034236695.1. Lineage (NCBI taxonomy): Eukaryota > Metazoa > Chordata > Actinopteri > Salmoniformes > Salmonidae > Oncorhynchus > Oncorhynchus nerka. The sequence goes on from NC_088406.1 coordinate 7,865,290, forward strand.
ACAGTGAAATGCTGAATACAACAGGTGTAGTAGACCTCACAGTGAAATGCTGAATACAACAGGTGTAGTAGACCTTACAGTGAAATGCTGAATACAACAGGTGTAGTAGACCTCACAGTGAAATGCTGAATACAACAGGTGTAGTAGACCTCACAGTGAAATGCTGAATACAACAGGTGTAGTAGACCTTACAGTGAAATGCTGAATACAACAGGTGTAGTAGACCTCACAGTGAAATGCTGAATACAACAGGTGTAGTAGACCTCACAGTGAAATGCTGAATACAACAGGTGTAGTAGACCTCACAGTGAAATGCTGAATACAACAGGTGTAGACCTTACAGTGAAATGCTGAATACAACAGGTGTAGTAGACCTTACAGTGAAATGCTGAATATAACATGTGTAGTAGACCTCACAGTGAAATGCTGAATACAACAGGTGTAGTAGACCTCACAGTGAAATGCTGAATACAACAGGTGTAGTAGACCTTACAGTGAAATGCTGACTACAACAGGTGTAGTAGACCTTACAGTGAAATGCTGAATACAACAGGTGTAGTAGACCTCACAGTGAAATGCTGAATACAACAGGTGTAGTAGACCTCACAGTGAAATGCTGAATACAACAGGTGTAGTAGACCTCACAGTGAAATGCTGAATACAACAGGTGTAGTAGACCTTACAGTGAAATGCTGAATACAACAGGTGTAGTAGACCTTACAGTGAAATGCTGAATACAACAGGTGTAGTAGACCTCACAGTGAAATGCTGAATACAACAGGTGTAGTAGACCTTACAGTGAAATGCTGAATACAACAGGTGTAGTAGACCTTACAGTGAAATGCTGAATACAACAGGTGTAGTAGACCTTACAGTGAAATGCTGAATACAACAGGTGTAGTAGACCTCACAGTGAAATGCTGAATACAACAGGTGTAGTAGACCTCACAGTGAAATGCTGACTACAACAGGTGTAGTAGACCTTACAGTGAAATGCTGAATACAACAGGTGTAGTAGACCTCACAGTGAAATGCTGAATACAACAGGTGTAGTAGACCTTACAGTGAAATGCTGAATACAACAGGTGTAGTAGACCTTACAGTGAAATGCTGAATACACCAGGTGTAGTAGACCTCACAGTGAAATGCTGAATACAACAGGTGTAGTAGACCTTACAGTGAAATGCTGACTACAACAGGTGTAGTAGACCTTACAGTGAAATGCTGAATACACCAGGTGTAGTAGACCTTACAGTGAAATGCTGAATACAACAGGTGTAGTAGACCTCACAGTGAAATGCTGAATACAACAGGTGTAGTAGACCTCACAGTGAAATGCTGAATACAACAGGTGTAGTAGACCAGTGAAATCACAGGTGAAATGCTGAATACAACAGGTGTAGTAGACCTTACAGTGAAATGCTGAATACAACAGGTGTAGTAGACCTTACAGTGAAATGCTGAATACAACAGGTGTAGTAGACCTCACAGTGAAATGCTGAATACAACAGGTGTAGTAGACCTTACAGTGAAATGCTGAATACAACAGGTGTAGTAGACCTTACAGTGAAATGCTGAATACAACAGGTGTAGTAGACCTCACAGTGAAATGCTGAATACAACAGGTGTAGACCTTACAGTGAAATGCTGAATACAACAGGTGTAGACCTTACAGTGAAATGCTGAATACACCAGGTGTAGTAGACCTTACAGTGAAATGCTGAATATAACAGGTGTAGTAGACCTCACAGTGAAATGCTGAATACAACAGGTGTAGTAGACCTCACAGTGAAATGCTGACTACAACAGGTGTAGTAGACCTTACAGTGAAATGCTGAATACAACAGGTGTAGTAGACCTCACAGTGAAATGCTGAATACAACAGGTGTAGTAGACCTTACAGTGAAATGCTGAATACAACAGGTGTAGTAGACCTTACAGTGAAATGCTGAATACAACAGGTGTAGTAGACCTCACAGTGAAATGCTGAATACAACAGGTGTAGTATACCTTACAGTGAAATGCTGAATACAACAGGTGTAGTAGACCTTACAGTGAAATGCTGAATACAACAGGTGTAGTAGACCTCACAGTGAAATGCTGAATACAACAGGTGTAGTAGACCTCACAGTGAAATGCTGAATACAACAGGTGTAGTAGACCTCACAGTGAAATGCTGAATACAACAGGTGTAGACCTTACAGTGAAATGCTGAATACAACAGGTGTAGTAGACCTTACAGTGAAATGCTGAATATAACAGGTGTAGTAGACCTCACAGTGAAATGCTGAATACAACAGGTGTAGTAGACCTCACAGTGAAATGCTGACTACAACAGGTGTAGTAGACCTTACAGTGAAATGCTGAATACAACAGGTGTAGTAGACCTCACAGTGAAATGCTGAATACAACAGGTGTAGTAGACCTTACAGTGAAATGCTGAATACAACAGGTGTAGTAGACCTTACAGTGAAATGCTGAATACACCAGGTGTAGTAGACCTCACAGTGAAATGCTGAATACAACAGGTGTAGTAGACCTTACAGTGAAATGCTGACTACAACAGGTGTAGTAGACCTTACAGTGAAATGCTGAATACACCAGGTGTAGTAGACCTTACAGTGAAATGCTGAATACAACAGGTGTAGTAGACCTCACAGTGAAATGCTGAATACAACAGGTGTAGTAGACCTCACAGTGAAATGCTGAATACAACAGGTGTAGTAGACCTCACAGTGAAATGCTGAATACAACAGGTGTAGTAGACCTTACAGTGAAATGCTTACTTACGAGCCCCTAATCAACAATGCAGTTAAAAAAAAAAATACGGATAAGAATAAGAAACTAAACAAAAAAAGTACATCACTGGGAGCGGTCTCACTACCGCCTGTAGTGCCTTGGGGTCGGAGGTCAAGCAGAAGGCCGTACCAGGAAGTGATGTTGTTTGTTTGTTACAATAAAGGTTGAATGTGCAATTTGCTAATATGCTGTTGTAGTTCCAACCTCCTTAGGATAGTGTTTATTTCATTGTGTGGAGTCAACCTGGGTAACTAAACGTTAACTAAAATGTTCTTACCTTTTTTGTTTTTTACAGAAACCTTACCAGATGTTAGAGCTGGATGTCCTGAGTTTTAGTGTTTCCTTCTGTACCATATAGAAAGCTATCAGCTATCAAATATCTGCCTTTGTGACAATTACCCTACGTGGGTTTGGGAATGTACTTTTTTGATTCGTTCTATTCAAACAGATTATTGCAGCACTGGGAACAATAACAGAGAAACCAATTTCAGTTTTTTTTAATTTGTCACTTGCAATGAATGCACTGTCACATGGCGACGAGACGGTTAAACCTTCAAAACACGAAAACAACCCTAAGTATCTCTGTCCTCACAGAACATCTGTGGTTTAAGAGGTCGACAGGACGGGCCACATGGAAAGGTCAAGGTATTAGCTAGATGACCATTGTTTGACTGGGACAGAAGAAAGGAGAGAGATGACGTCATTGCCAGCTGCTATATGACAGTTCGTGCACGTCCAAAAATGGCACTCTATTCCCTATATAGTGCACTACTTTGAACCCAAATGGCACCCTACGCCCTTATTTAGTGCACCACTAAGCAAAAAGGCAGTAACTGATCATAGTGTGGAACTGAGAAAAATAGTTTTTATTTACCTTGGTTTTACAGTAACTCTATGCAGTTACTGCTAACATGGGCTAACCTCCAGTTACTGCTAACATGGGCTAATGTTAGTATAATTAAATTATGACAATGTGCTTTCATCAATTGAAAGCCCTTAATCTATTTTATGAGAATTTGTAAGATTTCTTGTTTGCATAAAATAGACGCAGACCAGTCTTTAAATAATAGGTAATAGAATTTATTCTCGGAGCGCGCTACCACTCAAAACACATGCATCAGTTTAAATACAGATCATGACATCATTTCACTGCCTTAACCGAACCCCCTGGGACAAAGTAAGGTGAAAAGTTCATTCTAACTTACTAACACACTCCCAGATAACTTTTGACCCCTCAACATTATCGATCACCACTGAACTGACAGTTTTAATGAACAGAAACCCTAGGAATGCACTCACTGCCTAATCTAAAAACCCCAGAGCTAAGTTTCAGGTTGGGTCAACCATAGGCTAACGACCTTATGTGTTTACACAGTCCACAACCCATTTGTTCCTGCCCAGTAGAAATGGTGTTCATTAACATTCTATTCCTCCTTGTCCTGTCACACAATTTCTTCTTATGAACTCATATTGTTAATCAGATAATATACCAGAGTAGAAGTTTACTTACAGTTCCATTTAAAATGATTTGTTCAGTCATATTAATCATAATTTCCTAACAGCTAACCTCCAGTTACTGGCTAACATGGGCTAACCTCCAGTTACTGCTAACATGGGCTAACCTCCAGTTACTGGCTAACATGGGCTAACCTCCAGTTACTGCTAACATGGGCTAAACTCCAGTTACTGGCTAACATGGGCTAACCTCCAGTTACTGCTAACATGGGCTAACCTCCAGTTACTGCTAACATGGGCTAACCTCCAGTTACTGCTAACATGGGCTAACCTCCAGTTACTGCTAACATGGGCTAACCCCCAGTTACTGGCTAACATGGGCTAACCTCCAGTTACTGCTAACATGGGCTAACCTCCAGTTACTGCTAACATGGGCTAACCCCCAGTTACTGGCTAACATGGGCTAACCTCCAGTTACTGCTAACATGGGCTAACCTCCAGTTACTGCTAACATGGGCTAACCCCCAGTTACTGCTAACATGGGCTAACCTCCAGTTACTGCTAACATGGGCTAACCCCCAGTTACTGCTAACATGGGCTAACCTCCAGTTACTGCTAACATGGGCTAACCTCCAGTTACTGGCTAACATGGGCTAACCCCCAGTTACTGCTAACATGGGCTAACCTCCAGTTACTGCTAACATGGGCTAACCTCCAGTTACTGCTAACATGGGCTAACCCCCAGTTACTGCTAACATGGGCTAACCCCCAGTTACTGTTAACATGGGCTAACCTCCAGTTACTGTTAACATGGGCTAACCCCCAGTTACTGCTAACATGGGCTAACCCCCAGTTACTGCTAACATGGGCTAACCTCCAGTTACTGGCTAACATGGGCTAACCCCCAGTTACTGGCTAACATGGGCTAACCCCCAGTTACTGTTAACATGGGCTAACCCCCAGTTACTGTTAACATGGGCTAACCTCCAGTTACTGTTAACATGGGCTAACCCCCAGTTACTGCTAACATGGGCTAACCCCCAGTTACTGCTAACATGGGCTAACCTCCAGTTACTGCTAACATGGGCTAACCTCCAGTTACTGGCTAACATGGGCTAACCCCCAGTTACTGGCTAACATGGGCTAACCCCCAGTTACTGGCTAACATGGGCTAACCCCCAGTTACTGCTAACATGGGCTAACCCCCAGTTACTGGCTAACATGGGCTAACCCCCAGTTACTGCTAACATGGGCTAACCCCCAGTTACTGCTAACATGGGCTAACCCCCAGTTACTGCTAACATGGGCTAACCCCCAGTTACTGCTAACATGGGCTAACCCCCAGTTACTGCTAACATGGGCTAACCTCCAGTTACTGCTAACATGGGCTAACCTCCAGTTACTGCTAACATGGGCTAACCCCCAGTTACTGGCTAACATGGGCTAACCCCCAGTTACTGCTAACATGGGCTAACCTCCAGTTACTGCTAACATGGGCTAACCCCCAGTTACTGCTAACATGGGCTAACCCCCAGTTACTGCTAACATGGGCTAACCTCCAGTTACTGGCTAACATGGGCTAACCCCCAGTTACTGGCTAACATGGGCTAACCCCCAGTTACTGCTAACATGGGCTAACCCCCAGTTACTGCCAACATGGCTTACCCCCCAGTTACTGTTAACATGGGCTAACCCCCAGTTACTGCTAACATGGGCTAACCCCCAGTTACTGCTAACATGGGCTAACCTCCAGTTACTGCTAACATGGGCTAACCCCCAGTTACTGCTAACATGGGCTAACCTCCAGTTACTGCTAACATGGGCTAACCCCCAGTTACTGCTAACATGGGCTAACCCCCAGTTACTGCTAACATGGGCCAACCCCCAGTTACTGGCTAACATGGGCTAACCCCCAGTTACTGGCTAACATGGGCTAACCCCCAGTTACTGCTAACATGGGCTAACCCCCAGTTACTGGCTAACATGGGCTAACCCCCAGTTACTGCTAACATGGGCTAACCCCCAGTTACTGCTAACATGGGCTAACCCCCAGTTACTGGCTAACATGGGCTAACCCCCAGTTACTGGCTAACATGGGCTAACCCCCAGTTACTGCTAACATGGGCTAACCCCCAGTTACTGGCTAACATGGGCTAACCCCCAGTTACTGCTAACATGGGCTAACCCCCAGTTACTGCTAACATGGGCTAACCCCCAGTTACTGCTAACATGGGCTAACCCCCAGTTACTGGCTAACATGGGCTAACCCCCAGTTACTGGCTAACATGGGCTAACCCCCAGTTACTGCTAACATGGGCTAACCCCCAGTTACTGGCTAACATGGGCTAACCCCCAGTTACTGCTAACATGGGCTAACCCCCAGTTACTGGCTAACATGGGCTAACCCCCAGTTACTGCTAACATGGGCTAACCTCCAGTTACTGGCTAACATGGGCTAACCCCCAGTTACTGGCTAACATGGGCTAACTCCCAGTTACTGCTAACATGGGCTAACCCCCAGTTACTGCTAACATGGGCTAACCCCCAGTTACTGCTAACATGGGCTAACCCCCAGTTACTGGCTAACATGGGCTAACCCCCAGTTACTGCTAACATGGGCTAACCTCCAGTTACTGCTAACATGGGCTAACCCCCAGTTACTGCTAACATGGGCTAACCCCCAGTTACTGCTAACATGGGCTAACCCCCAGTTACTGGCTAACATGGGCTAACCCCCAGTTACTGCTAACATGGGCTAACCCCCAGTTACTGGCTAACATGGGCTAACCCCCAGTTACTGCTAACATGGGCTAACCCCCAGTTACTGCTAACATGGGCTAACCTCCAGTTACTGCTAACATGGGCTAACCTCCAGTTACTGCTAACATGGGCTAACCCCCAGTTACTGCTAACATGGGCTAACCCCCAGTTACTGGCTATCATGGGCTAACCTCAAGTTACTGCTAACATGGGCTAACCCCCAGTTACTGCTAACATGGGCTAACCCCCAGTTACTGTTAACATGGGCTAACCCCCAGTTACTGGCTAACATGGGCTAATCCCCAGTTACTGGCTAACATGGGCTAACCCCCAGTTACTGGCTAACATGGGCTAATCCCCAGTTACTGGCTAACATGGGCTAACCCCCAGTTACTGTTAACATGGGCTAACCCCCAGTTACTGCTAACATGGGCTAACCCCCAGTTACTGCTAACATGGGCTAACCCCCAGTTACTGCAGAGTACAGAGTCAATGTGCGGGGGCACCGGTTAGTTGAGATAGTATGTACATGTAGGTAGAGTTATTAAAGTGACTATGCAGAGATGATAACAGAGAGTAGCAGCGGTGTAAAGGGGGGGGGGGGGGTCAATACAAATAGTCTGGGTAGACATTTGATTAAATGTTCAGGAGTCTTATGGCTTGCGGGTAGAAGCTGTTTAGAAGCCTCTTGGATCTAGACTTGGTGCACCGGTACCACTTGCCGTGCGGTAGCAGAGAGAACAGTCTATGACTTGAATGCCTGGAGACTTTGACAATATTCAGGGCCTTCCTCTGACACCACCTGGTATAGAGGTCCTGGATGGCAGGAAGCTTGTCCCCAGTGATGTACTGGGCCGTACGCACTACCCTCTGTAGCGCCTTACGGTCAGATGCCGAGCAATTGCCATACCAGGCAGTGATGCAACCAGTCATGCTCTCGATGGTGCAGCTGTAAAACCTTTTGAAGATCTGAGGACCCATGTCAAATCTTTTCAGTCTCCTGAGGGGGAATAGGTTTTGTCGTGCCCTCTTCACAACAGTCTTGGTGTGCTTGGACCATGTTAGTTTGTTGGTGATGTGTCCTCTTCACGACTGTCTTGGTGTGTTTGGACCATGATAGTTTGTTGGTGATGTGGACGCCAAGGAACTTGAAGCTCTCAACCTGCTCCACTACAGCCCCATCGATGAGAAGTTCGGTCCTTCTTTTCCTGTAGTCCACAATCATCTCCTTTTGTCTTGATCATATTGAGGGGATCACTAATGCACTGAGTGTACAAAACATTAAGAACACTTTCCTGATATTGAGTTGGATCTGCCTCAAACATTACAACAGAATCTATGGGCTAAAAACATTAGCTGACATGGGCTAGTTGATCTGGACATTTCTGACAAGTTATAAATATCTCTCTAAGGTCTACAAGAAAAGAGGACCTGATGATGTACTACCCAATTTAGAAATTGGCAGCTTTCAAGAATAAGTAAAACATTACAATATTTTCTGAACATAAAACATGAACTCAATATTCAACAATCGAATTGATTTTTATTGAGTTACAGTTCATATGAGGAAATGGGTCAATTGAAATAAATAAATTAGGCCCTAATATATGGAATTCACATGACTGGGAACACAGATATGCATCTGTTGATACCTTAAAATAAAATGGGCCTCACAATGGGCCGCAGGATCTTGTCACATTTTTGTGCTTTCAAATTGCCATCGATAAAATGCAATTGTGTTCATTGTCCGTGGTTTATGCCTGCCCTTACCATAACCACACCGCCACTATGTGTCACTCTGTTCACAACATTGACATTTGCAAACCGCTCGCCCACACAGCGCCATACACGTGGTCTGCGGTTGTGAGGCTGGTTGGACGTACTGCCAAATTCTGTAAAACGACGTTGGAGGCGGCTTATTGTAGAGAAATGAACCTTAATGTATTTGGCAACAGCTCTGGTGGACATTCCTGCAGTCAGCATGCCAATTGCACACTCCCTCAAAACATCTGTGGCATTGTGTTATGTGACCAAACTGCACATTTTAGAATGGCCTTTTATTGTCCCCGGCACAAGGTGCACCTGTGTAATTATCATGCTGTTTAATCAGATTCTTGATATGCCACACCTGTCAGGTGGATGGATTATCTTGGCAAAAAAATAAATGGTCACTAACAGGGATGCAAACCATTTTGTGCAGAACATTTGAGAGAAATAATATTTTTCTGCATATAGAATATTTCTGGGATCTTTTTTTCACTTTACGTGTTAGGTTCATATTTTTGTTCAGTGTGTATATATACAATACCAGTCAAAAGTTTGGACACACCTACTCATTCAAGGGTTTTTCTTTATTTTTTTTACTATTTTCTACATTGTAGAATAATAGTGAAGACATCAACACTATGAAATAACACATATGGAGTCATGTAGTAACCAAAAAAAGTGTTAAACAAATCCAAAATATATTTTATATTTCAGATTCTTCAAAGTAGCCACCCTTTGCCTTGATGACAGCTTTGCACACTCTTGGCATTCTCTCAACCAGCTTCATGAGGTAGTCAACTGGAATGCATTTCAATTAACAGTACCAAACTTTTGCCTGGTACTGTATATATACAGTGCATTTGGAAAGTATTCAGACCCCTTCACTTTTTCCACATTTTGTTACGTTACAGCCTTATTCTAAAATTGGTAATTGGTAAGTAATTGTTTTCCCTCAACAATCTACACACAATATCCCAAAATGACGACGTGAAAAAAGGTTTTAGATTTTTATGAAAATGTATTACAAATAAAAACCAGAAATTGCTTATTTACATAAGTATTCAGACCCTTTGCAATGAGTCACGAAATTGACCTCAGGTGCATCCTGTTTCCATTGTTCATCCTTGAGATGTTTCTATAACTTGATTGAGTCAGCTGTTGTAAATTCAATTGATTGGACATGATTTGGAAAGGCACACACCTGTCTATATAAGGTCCCACAGTTGACAGTGCATGTCAGAGCAAAAACCAAGCCACGAGGTTGAAGAACTTGTCCGTAGAGCTCCGAGACAGGATTGTGTTGAGACACAGATCTGGGGAAGGGAACCAAAACATGTCTGCAGCATTGAAGGTCCCAAAGAACACAGTGGCCTCCATCATTCTTAAATGGAAGAAGTTTGGAACCACCAAGACTCTTCATAGAGCTGTCCGCCTGGCCAAACTGAGCAATCTGGGGAGAAGGGCCTTGGTCAGGAAGGGGACCTATAACCCGATGGTCATTCTGATAGATCTCCAGAGTTTTCTCTGTGGAGATGGGAGAACCTTTCAGAAGGACAACATTCTCGGCAGCAATCCACCAATCAGGCCTTTATGGTAGTGGCCAGACGGAAGCCACTCGTCAGTAAAAGGCACGACAGCCCACTTGGAGTTTTCCAAAAGGCATCTAAAGGACTCTGACCATGAGAAACAAGATTCTCCGGTCTGTTGAAACTAAGATTGAACTCTTTCGCCTGAATGCCAAGTGTCACGTCTGGAGGAAACCTGGCACCATCCCTATGGTGAAGCATGGTGGAGGCAGCAACATGCTGCGCGGATGTTTTTCAGGGGCAGGGACTAGTCAGGTTAAAGGAAAGATAAATGGAGCAAAGTGCAGAGATCCTTGATGAAAAACTGCTCCAGAGTACTCAGGACCTCAGACTGGGGCAAAGGACAACAACAACAACAAGCACACAGCCAAGACAACACAGGAGTGGCTTCAGGACAAGTCTCTGAATGTCCTTGAGTGGCCCAGCCAGAACCAGGACTTGAACCCAATCGAACATCTCTGGGGAGACCTGAAAATAGCTGTGCAGCGATGCTCCCCATCCAACCTGACAGAACTTGAGGCCTTCCGAGTAGCGCAGCGGTCTAAGGCTCTGCAGTGTTTGAGGCGTCACAATAGATCCGGGTTCGATCCCGGGCTGTGTCGTAGCCGGTCAAGACTGGGAGACCCATGAGGCGGCACACAATAGGCCCAGCGTTGTCCGGGTTAGGGTAGGGTTTGGCTGGCCAGGATGTCCTTGTCCAATCGCGCTCTAGCGACTCCTGTGGCAGGCTGGACGCATCTACGCTGACACGGTCGCCAGTTGTACGGTGTTTCCTCCGACAGCTGGCTACCGGGTTAAATGAGCAGTGTGTCAAGAAGCAGTGCGGCTTGGCAGGGTCGTGTTTCAGAGGATGCATGGCTTTCGACCTATGCTTCTCCCGGGTCCGTTCGGGAGTTGCAGCGATGGGACAAGACTGTAACTACCAATTGGATATCACAAAAAAAATATTGCATTTTTTTCTTCTTTTTTTTTTAAATACAGAGCTTGAGAGGATCTGCAGAGATGAATGGGAGAAACTCCCCAAATACAGATGTGCCAAGCATCATACCCAAGAAGACTAGAGGCTGTAATCGCTGCCAAAGGTGCTTCAACAAAGTACTGTTGCAAAGTACTATGTAAATGTGATATTTCAGTTTTTTATTGTTAATACATTTGCAACATTTTCTTAAAACCCTGTTTTTGCTTTGTCATTATGGGGTATTGTGTGTAGATTGATGAGGAATTAAAAAAAAAAAAAAAATTAGAACAAGGCTGTAACGTAACAAAATGTGGAAACATTTGAGGGGTCTGAATACTTCCCGAATGCACTGTATATATACACATACAGTTTGGGAACAACTGTGAAAAAGGACAACTATAGTGCGTCACAAATAGTTATCTATTCCCTTTATAGTGCACTACTTTTAACCGGGGCCCATTGGTAAAGTGCACTACTTTTGACAAGGGGGCATCAAAAGTAGTGCACCAAATAATGAATAGGACCCCATCTGGGACACATAGCTACAGTACCCCTCTCTCACAATTACGATTCTCCCCTTCATGCAGTTTGTGTTTGGTAGCATAAACTAAGTATAGCCTTGTCTTCTCTTGCAGAACAGAACATAGACTATCACAGTAAGAGATAGAAGAGAGTAGAGGGGGATGATCTGAGGAGGAGAGGGAAGTGGAGGAGGAGGGGAGGGGAGGGGGAGGAGTGGTGAGAAGGGGGAGGAGGAGGGGGGTGAGGAGGGATGAGGAGGATGGGTGAGGAGGAGAGGGGGAGGAGGATGGGTGATGGGGAGGAGGGGGGGAGGGATGTGGAGGAGGAGAGGGGTGAGAAGGAGGAGGGATGAGGAGGAGAGGGGGAGGAGGAGGGGGAAGAAGGAGGAGGAGGGGGAGGGGTGGTGAGAAGGGGGAGGAGGAGGGGTGTGGAGGAGGAGTGGGGGAGCAGGGGGTGAGGGGAGGGGTGATGGGGAGGAGGAGGGGAGGAGGAGGGGTGTGGAGGAGGAGAGGGGTGAGAAGGAGGAGGGATGAGGAGGAGAGGGGGAGGAGGAGGTGAGGGGAGGAGCGGTGAGAATGAGGAGGAGGGGGAAGAAGGAGGGGGAAGAAGGAGGAGGAGGGGGGGAGAAGGGTGAGCGAGGAGGAGGGATGAGGAGGAGAAGGGGAGGAGGGATGAGGAGGAGGGGTGAGGAGGAGAGGGGGAGGACGAGGAGGGGTGAGGAGGAGAGGGGGAGGAGGGGTGAGGAGGAGGAGAGGGGAAGTAGGAGGAGGAGGGGTGGGGGGGGGGAAGCAGATGTGCATCATGGCAAGGTCAGCATCATCTGTAATCCCCGGCCTCATTTATGCCAGATTAAAAATCTGCTCTGTCCGACTCCTGATTAAGAACTCAGGGTTAGAAGATTAAGGACCAAGCAAACAAAATGAAAGCAGTTTAAACCCAATCCCGGAATTCATCAGAATAACCAAAACCTTAAACTTTCATTACGATGTGAGATTAATGAAAAGCTGCCCCTATATCTGCTTTTATATGTCTTCTCTTGCAATGGACTCTTCCCTTCCTTTCTCCTCTCTTCTCCTCTCCTCTCTTCTCTTCTTCTCTCTTCTCTTCTCTTCTCTTCTCTTCTTCTCTCTTCTCTCTTCTCTTCTTCTCTTCTTCTCTCCTCTCTTCCCTTCCTTTCTCCTCTCTTCTCCTCTCTTCTCTTCTTCTCTCTTCTCCTCTCTTCTCTTCTCTTCTCTTCTCTTCTTCTCTCTTCTCTTCTTCTCTCTTCTCTTCTGCTTTCTCTCTGTCAGGAATCAATCAGGACCCTGAACTTTGAGCACTGATCCTCTTTCAGAGAATCCGTGTGAATTCTTCATACTTTCCATACTTCCCTCAGTCCTCCCTCTCCCTCTCCCCCACTCTACCTCTCCCCCACTCTACCGCTACCTCTTCCTCTCCCCACTCTACATCTCCCCTCCCTCTCCCCCACTCTACCTCTCCCCCACTCTACCGCTACCTCTTCCTCTCCCCCACTCTACATCTCCCTCTACCTCTCCCCCACTCTACCTCTCCTTCTACCTCTCCTTCTCCCTCTACCTCTACCTCTCCCTCTACCTCTACCCCACTCTACCTCTACCTCTCCCTCTACCTCTCCCCCACTCTACCTCTCCCCCACTCTACCTCTCCCGCACACTTTAAATCTGGTTTTCTCTTGCCTCCCGCATCACCCCTCCCTCGCTCTCTAACTCTCTCTTCATCATAACATTCTCTGTCCTCTTCTCATCCCCCCCATCTCTTCTCCCCCTCTCCTCCTCTCTCCTGTGTTGAGTTCTGTATCAGGACACAGGTGGTGGAGGATAATGAGGATTATAGCAGAAAGCATCTGGGAGTGAAGTGAGCCTGGAGCAGGGTTAAGGTTAGGAGTCTACCACAGCACTAGAGAAGGAGACCCTACACAGCACCGATGGCTAGAGAAAGGGACACTATATATATATATATATATATATATATCTGCGTCTCGAATGGCGCCCTATTCCCTATATAGAGCACTATTTTCAAAGTAGTGTGCTATGTGTGAGTATGGTGTTATTTGGGACGTAACCAACAGCTATGCTTTTATTTCCACTTGGAATCAATTGCCATCTTGTTTTCAAGTGTTTGTCTTGGCATCTATAGTGCCAGTCTCTATTCGTTAGTGAGAGAGCTGAAGTTACAGCCAACCACTATCCTTATCAGATGGATACACAAGGATGGGTTTTCTTTTAGGTGTTGGCTCTCATCTGCATCCAATGTGATACCCTAGTCCCTATATAGTGCACTACTTTTGACTAGGGCCCATAAGGGTGCACTTTGGGATACAGACGATATGAGATGTCCTGTCCACAGTTGTTCCGTCGATAGGCCTGTATACTTCAGAACATCAGTATTCACCAACCACTAGGAGAAATCAACTGTCAGAACATCAGTATTCACCAACCACAAGGATAAATCAACTGTCAGAACATCAGTATTCACCAACCACAGGGATAAATCAACTGTCAGAACATCAGTATTCATCAACCACAAGGAGAAATCAACTGTCAGAACATCAGTATTCACCAACCACAAGGAGAAATCAACTGTCAGAACATCAGCATTCACCAACCACAAGGAGAAATCAACTGTCAGAACATCAGTATTCACCAACCACAAGGAGAAATCAACTGTCAGAACATCAGCATTCACCAACCACAAGAAGAAATCAACTGTCAGAACATCAGTATTCACCAACCACAGGGATAAATCAACTGTCAGAACATCAGTATTCATCAACCACAAGGAGAAATCAACTGTCAGAACATCAGTATTCACCAACCACAAGGAGAAATCAACTGTCAGAACATCAGCATTCACCAACCACAAGGAGAAATCAACTGTCAGAACATCAGTATTCACCAACCACAAGGAGAAATCAACTGTCAGAACATCAGTATTCACCAACCACAAGGAGAAATCAACTGTCAGAACATCAATATTCACCAACCACAAGGAGAAATCAACTGTCAGAACATCAGTATTCACCAACCACAAGGATAAATCAACTGTCAGAACATCAGTATTCACCAACCACAGGGATAAATCAACTGTCAGAACATCAGTATTCACCAACCACAAGGATAAATCAACTGTCAGAACATCAGTATTCACCAACCACAAGGATAAATCAACTGTCAGAACATCAGTATTCACCAACCACAAGGATAAATCAACTTTCAGAACATCAGCATTCACCAACCACAAGGATAAATCAACTGTCAGAACATCAGTATTCACCAACCACAAGGATAAATCAACTGTCAGAACATCAGTATTCACCAACCACAAGGATAAATCAACTGTGTGCATCATGTCGGTTCAGACAAAGTAATAGGTAACCTGATATATTGGGTAACCTGATATAATGGTAACCTGATGTAATGGGCAACCTGATATATTGGGCAACCTGATATATTGGGCAACCTGATATATTGGGTAACCTGATATATTGGGCAACCTGATATATTGGGCAACCTGATATATTGGGCAACCTGATATATTGGGCAACCTGATATATTGGGCAACCTGATATATTGGGTAACCTGATGTAATGGCAACCTGATGTAATGGGTAACCTGATGTAATGGCAACCTGATGTAATGGGTAACCTGATGTAATGGCAACCTGATGTAATGGCAACCTGATGTAATGGGTAACCTGATGTAATGGCAACCTGATGTAATGGGCAACCTGATGTAATGGGTAACCTGATGTAATGGCAACTTGATGTAATGGCAACCTGATGTAATGGGTAACCTGATGTAATTGGGTTCCTTCCTCAACTCCATATAGCCCTGCTTCCTCCCTCACTCCATAGCTTGGGTTCCTAACTCAACTCCATAGCCCGGCTTCCTCCCTCACTCCATAGCCTGGGTTCCTAACTCAACCTCATAGCCTGGCTTCCTCCCTCACTCCATAGCCTGGGTTCCTAACTCAACTCCATAGCCCGGCTTCCTCCCTCACTCCATAGCCTGGGTTCCTCCCTTACTCCATAGCCCGGCTTCGTCCCTCACTCCATAGCCTGGGTTCCTCCCTCACTCCATAGCCTGGGTTCCTCCCTCACTCCATAGCCTGGGTTCCTCCCTCACTCCATAGCCTGGGTTCCTCCCTCAACTCCACAGCCTGGGTTCCTCCCTCACTCCATAGCCTGGGTTCCTCCCTCACTCCATAGCCTGGGTTCCTCCCTCAACTCCACAGCCTGGGTTCCTCCCTCACTCCACAGCCTGGGTTCCTCCCTCACTCCATAGCCTGGGTTCCTCCCTCACTCCATAGCCTGGGTTCCTCCCTCACTCCATAGCCTGGGTTCCTCCCTCAACTCCACAGCCTGGGTTCCTCCCTCACTCCATAGCCTGGGTTCCTCCCTCAACTCCACAGCCTGGGTTCCCCCCTCAACTCCACAGCCTGGGTTCCTCCCTCAACTCCACAGCCTGGGTTCCTCCCTCAACTCCACAGCCTGGGTTCCTCCCTCAACTCCATAGCCTGGGTTCCTCCCTCAACTCCACAGCCTGGGTTCCTCCCTCAACTCCACAGCCTGGGTTCCTCCCTCAACTCCACAGCCTGGGTTCCTCCCTCACTCCATAGCCTGGGTTCCTCCCTCAACTCCACAGCCTGGGTTCCTCCCTCAACTCCACAGCCTGGGTTCCTCCCTCAACTCCACAGCCTGTTCGTAACATAATAACACATTGAACTTGTTGTCTTCTCTCACTAAGCTATCCTGAGCGATTACAGACCACGGCAGGCCAGGCACGGTGGACTGTGTCTCTGTACCAAATAGCTATCATATTCCATATTGTGCATTACATTTGACCAGGGATCCAGGAAATAAGGTACTGTTTGGAGCCCTGTGTTTTAAGGGTAGTGCCTGCTAGTACATAGGAAAGGAAGGAAGGAAGGGCTGCTGCTGCTGTATCCTATCGACAGGATTACAGACTCAAGGCCCGTAATCTTCCATAATCTCCCTGCGAAATGAGAGGGACTAGTGGACGTGCAGAAGAGGGAGAGGAGAGAGAGGAGGCTGTGGCTGTAGTGAGACATAACTGTACTGGTCAGACTATAACAGACAGATATAGTGAGATATAACTGTACTGGTCAGACTATAACAGACAGATATAGTGAGATGTAACTGTACTGGTCAGATTATAACAGACAGATATAGTGATATATAACTGTACTGGTCAGACTATAACAGACAGATATAGTGATATATAACTGTACTGGTCAGACTATAACAGACAGATATAGTGAGATATAACTGTACTGGTCAGACTATAACAGACAGATATAGTGAGATATAACTGTACTGGTCAGACTATAACAGACAGATATAGTGAGATATAACTGTACTGGTCAGACTATAACAGACAGATATAGTGAGATATAACTGTACTGGTCAGACTATAACAGACAGATATAGTGAGATATAACTGTACTGGTCAGATTATAACAGACAGATATAGTGAGATATAACTGTACTGGTCAGACTATAACAGACAGATATAGTGAGATATAACTGTACTGGTCAGACTATAACAGACAGATATAGTGAGATATAACTGTACTGGTCAGACTATGACAGACAGATATAGTGAGATATAACTGTACTGGTCAGATTATAACAGAGATCAAAGAGCTGAATATAAATAGCAGTTGGTCCTACAGTCACCGATTACCTTCACACCTCTCTTGTGTATAACTATTGTTTAATCCTACAGTTGATACTACTTCAGTACTGTATTCTGTATGCCAATGTCACCAACTGGGTCTGAACCTGGGTCTCCGGTGTGCCACAAGACTGCGTGAACCCATTGAACTTTGAATTCTAGGCATTAGCTTGAGAGGTCTAACACACATCTTCAAGTCGCAGGCAAGGTTGAATTTCATTTAATCCAATTTATACACAACAAGATGAAAAATGTATTCCCAGGGGTTATCACTTAAAAGTATCCTATTCATAAAGGTTACTATTCTAAAGGTTACTATTCATAAAGGTTATTATTCATAAAGGTTACTATTCATAAAGGTTACTATTCATAAAGGTTACTATTCATAAAGGTTACTATTCTAAAGGTTACTATTCTAAAGGTTACTATTCTAAAGGTTACTATTCATAAAGGTTATTATTCATAAAGGTTACTATTCATAAAGGTTACTATTCTAAAGGTTACTATTCATAAAGGTTACTATTCATAAAGGTTACTATTCTAAAGGTTACTATTCTAAAGGTTACTATTCATAAAGGTTACTATTCATAAAGGTTACTATTCTAAAGGTTACTATTCATAAAGGTTACTATTCATAAAGGTTACTATTCATAAAGGTTACTATTCTAAAGGTTACTATTCTAAAGGTTACTATTCTAAAGGTTATCACTTAAAAGAATCCTATTCATAAAGGTTACTATTCATAAAGGTTATCACTTAAAAGAATCCTATTCATAAAGGTTATTATTCTAAAGGTTACTATTCTAAAGGTTACTATTCATAAAGGTTATCACTTAAAAGTATCCTATTCATAAAGGTTACTATTCATAAAGGTTACTATCCATAAAGGTTACTATTCTAAAGGTTACTATTCATAAAGGTTACTATTCATAAAGGTTACTATTCATAAAGGTTACTATTCATAAAGGTTACCATTCATAAAGGTTACTATTCATAAAGGTTACTATTCATAAAGGTTACTATTCATAAAGGTTACTATTCATAAAGGTTACCATTCATAAAGGTTACTATTCATAAAGGTTATCACTTAAAAGTATCCTATTCATAAAGGTTACTATTCTAAAGGTTATTATTAATAAAGGTTATTATTCTAAAGGTTATTATTCTAAAGGTTACTATTCTAAAGGTCACTATTCTAAAGGTTAATATTCATAAAGGTTACTATTCTAAAGGTTACTATTCTATTCTAAAGGTTACTATTCTAAAGGTTACTATTCATAAAGGTTACTATTCTAAAGGTTACTATTCTAAAGGTTACTATTCATAAAGGCTACTATTCATAAAGGTTACTATTCTATTCTAAAGGTTACTATTCTAAAGGTTACTATTCATAAAGGTTACTATTCTAAAGGTTACTATTCTATTCTAAAGGTTACTATTCATAAAGGTTACTATTCTAAAGGTTACTATTCATAAAGGTTACTATTCATAAAGGTTACTATTCATAAAGGTTACTATTCTAAAGGTTACTATTCATAAAGGTTACTATTCTAAAGGTTACTATTCTAAAGGTTACTATTCATAAAGGTTACTATTCATAAAGGTTACTATTCATAAAGGTTACTATTCATAAAGGTCACTATTCTATTCTAAAGGTTACTATTCATAAAGGTTACTATTCATAAAGGTTACTATTCATAAAGGTTACTATTCTAAAGGTCACTATTCTAAAGGTTACTATTCTAAAGGTTACTATTCTAAAGGTTAATATTCTAAAGGTTACTATTCTAAAGGTTACTATTCTAAAGGTTACTATTCTAAAGGTTACTATTCATAAAGGTTACTATTCATAAAGGTTACTATTCTAAAGGTTACTATTCATAAAGGTTACTATTCTAAAGGTTACTATTCTAAAGGTTACTATTCATAAAGGTTACTATTCTAAAGGTTACTATTCATAAAGGTTACTATTCATAAAGGTTACTATTCATAAAGGTTACTATTCTAAAGGTTACTATTCATAAAGGTTACTATTCTAAAGGTTACTATTCTAAAGGTTATTATTCTAAAGGTTACTATTCTAAAGGTTACTATTCTAAAGGTTACTATTCTAAAGGTCACTATTCTAAAGGTCACTATTCTAAAGGTTACTATTCTAAAGGTTAATATTCTAAAGGTTACTATTCTAAAGGTTACTATTCTAAAGGTTACTATTCTAAAGGTTACTATTCATAAAGGTTACTATTCATAAAGGTTACTAATCTAAAGGTTACTATTCATAAAGGTTACTATTCTAAAGGTTACTATTCTAAAGGTTACTATTCTAAAGGTTACTATTCATAAAGGTTACTATTCTAAAGGTTACTATTCTAAAGGTTACTATTCATAAAGGTTACTATTCTAAAGGTTACTATTCATAAAGGTTACTATTCTAAAGGTTACTATTCTAAAGGTTACTATTCATAAAGGTTACTATTCTAAAGGTCACTATTCATAAAGGTTACTATTCTAAAGGTTACTATTCATAAAGGTTACTATTCTAAAGGTTACTATTCTAAAGGTTACTATTCATAAAGGTTACTATTCTAAAGGTTACTATTCTAAAGGTTACTATTCATAAAGGTCACTATTCTATTCTAAAGGTTACTATTCATAAAGGTTACTATTCATAAAGGTTACTATTCATAAAGGTCACTATTCTATTCTAAAGGTTACTATTCATAAAGGTTACTATTCATAAAGGTTACTATTCATAAAGGTTACTATTCATAAAGGTTACTATTCTAAAGGTCACTATTCTAAAGGTTACTATTCTAAAGGTTACTATTCTAAAGGTTACTATTCATAAAGGTTACTATTCATAAAGGTTACTATTCATAAAGGTTACTATTCTAAAGGTTACTATTCATAAAGGTTACTATTCTAAAGGTTATTATTCATAAAGGTTACTATTCTAAAGGTTATTATTCTAAAGGTTACTATTCTAAAGGTTACTATTCTAAAGGTTACTATTCTAAAGGTTACTATTCTAAAGGTTACTATTCATAAAGGTTACTATTCATAAAGGTTACTATTCTAAAGGTCACTATTCTAAAGGTTACTATTCTAAAGGTTACTATTCTAAAGGTTAATATTCTAAAGGTTACTATTCTAAAGGTTACTATTCTAAAGGTTACTATTCTAAAGGTTACTATTCATAAAGGTTACTATTCATAAAGGTTACTATTCTAAAGGTTACTATTCATAAAGGTTACTATTCTAAAGGTTACTATTCTAAAGGTTACTATTCTAAAGGTTACTATTCATAAAGGTTACTATTCTAAAGGTTACTATTCTAAAGGTTACTATTCATAAAGGTTACTATTCTAAAGGTTACTATTCATAAAGGTTACTATTCTAAAGGTTACTATTCTAAAGGTTACTATTCATAAAGGTTACTATTCTAAAGGTCACTATTCATAAAGGTTACTATTCTAAAGGTTACTATTCATAAAGGTTACTATTCTAAAGGTTACTATTCTAAAGGTTACTATTCATAAAGGTTACTATTCATAAAGGTTACTATTCTAAAGGTTACTATTCTAAAGGTTACTATTCATAAAGGTTACTATTCATAAAGGTTACTATTCTAAAGGTTACTATTCTAAAGGTTACTATTCATAAAGGTTACTATTCTAAAGGTTACTATTCTAAAGGTTACTATTCTAAAGGTTACTATTCTAAAGGTTACTATTCATAAAGGTCACTATTCTAAAGGTTACTATTCATAAAGGTTACTATTCATAAAGGTTACTATTCTAAAGGTTACTATTCTAAAGGTTACTATTCATAAAGGTTACTATTCATAAAGGTTACTATTCTAAAGGTTACTATTCTAAAGGTTACTATTCTAAAGGTTACTATTCATAAAGGTTACTATTCATAAAGGTTACTATTCTAAAGGTTACTATTCATAAAGGTTACTATTCATAAAGGTTATTATTCATAAAGGTTACTATTCTAAAGGTTACTATTCTAAAGGTTACTATTCTATTCTAAAGGTTACTATTCTAAAGGTTACTATTCTAAAGGTTACTATTCATAAAGGTTACTATTCATAAAGGTTACTATTCATAAAGGTTACTATTCTAAAGGTTACTATTCTAAAGGTTACTATTCTATTCTAAAGGTTACTATTCTAAAGGTTACTATTCATAAAGGTTACTATTCTAAAGGTTACTATTCTAAAGGTTACTATTCTAAAGGTTACTATTCTAAAGGTTACTATTCTAAAGGTCACTATTCTAAAGGTTACTATTCTAAAGGTTACTATTCTAAAGGTTACTATTCTAAAGGTTACTATTCATAAAGGTTACTATTCTAAAGGTTACTATTCTAAAGGTTACTATTCTAAAGGTTACTATTCTATTCTAAAGGTTACTATTCTAAAGGTTACTATTCATAAAGGTTACTATTCTAAAGGTTACTATTCTAAAGGTTACTATTCATAAAGGTTACTATTCATAAAGGTTACTATTCTATTCTAAAGGTTACTATTCTAAAGGTTACTATTCATAAAGGTTACTATTCTAAAGGTTACTATTCTATTCTAAAGGTTACTATTCATAAAGGTTACTATTCTAAAGGTTACTATTCATAAAGGTTACTATTCATAAAGGTTACTATTCATAAAGGTTACTATTCTAAAGGTTACTATTCATAAAGGTTACTATTCTAAAGGTTACTATTCTAAAGGTTACTATTCTAAAGGTTACTATTCATAAAGGTTACTATTCTAAAGGTTACTATTCATAAAGGTTACTATTCATAAAGGTTACTATTCATAAAGGTTACTATTCATAAAGGTCACTATTCTATTCTAAAGGTTACTATTCATAAAGGTTACTATTCATAAAGGTTACTATTCATAAAGGTTACTATTCATAAAGGTTACTATTCTAAAGGTCACTATTCTAAAGGTTACTATTCTAAAGGTTACTATTCTAAAGGTTACTATTCATAAAGGTTACTATTCATAAAGGTTACTATTCATAAAGGTTACTATTCTAAAGGTTACTATTCATAAAGGTTACTATTCTAAAGGTTATTATTCATAAAGGTTACTATTCTAAAGGTTATTATTCTAAAGGTTACTATTCTAAAGGTTACTATTCTAAAGGTTACTATTCTAAAGGTTACTATTCTAAAGGTTACTATTCATAAAGGTTACTATTCATAAAGGTTACTATTCTAAAGGTCACTATTCTAAAGGTTACTATTCTAAAGGTTACTATTCTAAAGGTTAATATTCTAAAGGTTACTATTCTAAAGGTTACTATTCTAAAGGTTACTATTCTAAAGGTTACTATTCATAAAGGTTACTATTCATAAAGGTTACTATTCTAAAGGTTACTATTCATAAAGGTTACTATTCTAAAGGTTACTATTCTAAAGGTTACTATTCTAAAGGTTACTATTCATAAAGGTTACTATTCTAAAGGTTACTATTCTAAAGGTTACTATTCATAAAGGTTACTATTCTAAAGGTTACTATTCATAAAGGTTACTATTCTAAAGGTTACTATTCTAAAGGTTACTATTCATAAAGGTTACTATTCTAAAGGTCACTATTCATAAAGGTTACTATTCTAAAGGTTACTATTCATAAAGGTTACTATTCTAAAGGTTACTATTCTAAAGGTTACTATTCATAAAGGTTACTATTCATAAAGGTTACTATTCTAAAGGTTACTATTCTAAAGGTTACTATTCATAAAGGTTACTATTCATAAAGGTTACTATTCTAAAGGTTACTATTCTAAAGGTTACTATTCATAAAGGTTACTATTCTAAAGGTTACTATTCTAAAGGTTACTATTCTAAAGGTTACTATTCTAAAGGTTACTATTCATAAAGGTCACTATTCTAAAGGTTACTATTCATAAAGGTTACTATTCATAAAGGTTACTATTCTAAAGGTTACTATTCTAAAGGTTACTATTCATAAAGGTTACTATTCATAAAGGTTACTATTCTAAAGGTTACTATTCTAAAGGTTACTATTCTAAAGGTTACTATTCATAAAGGTTACTATTCATAAAGGTTACTATTCTAAAGGTTACTATTCATAAAGGTTACTATTCATAAAGGTTATTATTCATAAAGGTTACTATTCTAAAGGTTACTATTCTAAAGGTTACTATTCTATTCTAAAGGTTACTATTCTAAAGGTTACTATTCTAAAGGTTACTATTCATAAAGGTTACTATTCATAAAGGTTACTATTCATAAAGGTTACTATTCTAAAGGTTACTATTCTAAAGGTTACTATTCTATTCTAAAGGTTACTATTCTAAAGGTTACTATTCATAAAGGTTACTATTCTAAAGGTTACTATTCTAAAGGTTACTATTCTAAAGGTTACTATTCTAAAGGTTACTATTCTAAAGGTCACTATTCTAAAGGTTACTATTCTAAAGGTTACTATTCTAAAGGTTACTATTCTAAAGGTTACTATTCATAAAGGTTACTATTCTAAAGGTTACTATTCTAAAGGTTACTATTCTAAAGGTTACTATTCTATTCTAAAGGTTACTATTCTAAAGGTTACTATTCATAAAGGTTACTATTCTAAAGGTTACTATTCTAAAGGTTACTATTCATAAAGGTTACTATTCATAAAGGTTACTATTCTATTCTAAAGGTTACTATTCTAAAGGTTACTATTCATAAAGGTTACTATTCTAAAGGTTACTATTCTATTCTAAAGGTTACTATTCATAAAGGTTACTATTCTAAAGGTTACTATTCATAAAGGTTACTATTCATAAAGGTTACTATTCATAAAGGTTACTATTCTAAAGGTTACTATTCATAAAGGTTACTATTCTAAAGGTTACTATTCTAAAGGTTACTATTCATAAAGGTTACTATTCATAAAGGTTACTATTCATAAAGGTTACTATTCATAAAGGTCACTATTCTATTCTAAAGGTTACTATTCATAAAGGTTACTATTCATAAAGGTTACTATTCATAAAGGTTACTATTCATAAAGGTTACTATTCTAAAGGTCACTATTCTAAAGGTTACTATTCTAAAGGTTACTATTCTAAAGGTTAATATTCTAAAGGTTACTATTCTAAAGGTTACTATTCTAAAGGTTACTATTCATAAAGGTTACTATTCATAAAGGTTACTATTCATAAAGGTTACTATTCTAAAGGTTACTATTCATAAAGGTTACTATTCTAAAGGTTACTATTCTAAAGGTTACTATTCATAAAGGTTACTATTCTAAAGGTTACTATTCATAAAGGTTACTATTCTAAAGGTTATTATTCTAAAGGTTACTATTCTAAAGGTTACTATTCTAAAGGTTACTATTCATAAAGGTTACTATTCATAAAGGTTACTATTCTATTCTAAAGGTTACTATTCTAAAGGTTACTATTCATAAAGGTTACTATTCATAAAGGTTACTATTCATAAAGGTTACTATTCTATTCTAAAGGTTACTATTCTAAAGGTTACTATTCATAAAGGTTACTATTCTAAAGGTTACTATTCTATTCTAAAGGTTACTATTCATAAAGGTTACTATTCTAAAGGTTACTATTCATAAAGGTTACTATTCATAAAGGTTACTATTCATAAAGGTTACTATTCTAAAGGTTACTATTCATAAAGGTTACTATTCTAAAGGTTACTATTCTAAAGGTTACTATTCATAAAGGTTACTATTCATAAAGGTTACTATTCATAAAGGTTACTATTCATAAAGGTCACTATTCTATTCTAAAGGTTACTATTCATAAAGGTTACTATTCATAAAGGTTACTATTCATAAAGGTTACTATTCATAAAGGTTACTATTCTAAAGGGTCTAAAGGTTACTATTCTAAAGGTTACTATTCTAAAGGTTACTATTCTAAAGGTTAATATTCTAAAGGTTACTATTCTAAAGGTTACTATTCTAAAGGTTACTATTCTAAAGGTTACTATTCATAAAGGTTACTATTCTAAAGGTTACTATTCTAAAGGTTACTATTCTAAAGGTTACTATTCTAAAGGTTACTATTCATAAAGGTTACTATTCATAAAGGTTACTATTCATAAAGGTTACTATTCATAAAGGTTACTATTCTAAAGGTTACTATTCTAAAGGTTACTATTCATAAAGGTTACTATTCTAAAGGTTACTATTCTAAAGGTTACTATTCATAAAGGTTACTATTCTAAAGGTTATTATTCTAAAGGTTACTATTCTAAAGGTTACTATTCTAAAGGTTACTATTCTAAAGGTTACTATTCTAAAGGTCACTATTCTAAAGGTCACTATTCTAAAGGTTACTATTCTAAAGGTTAATATTCTAAAGGTTACTATTCTAAAGGTTACTATTCTAAAGGTTACTATTCTAAAGGTTACTATTCTAAAGGTTACTATTCATAAAGGTTACTATTCATAAAGGTTACTATTCATAAAGGTTACTATTCTAAAGGTTACTATTCATAAAGGTTACTATTCTAAAGGTTACTATTCTAAAGGTTACTATTCTAAAGGTTACTATTCATAAAGGTTACTATTCATAAAGGTTACTATTCATAAAGGTTACTATTCTAAAGGTTACTATTCATAAAGGTTACTATTCTAAAGGTTACTATTCTAAAGGTTACTATTCATAAAGGTTACTATTCTAAAGGTTACTATTCATAAAGGTTACTATTCTAAAGGTTACTATTCTAAAGGTTACTATTCATAAAGGTTACTATTCTAAAGGTCACTATTCATAAAGGTTACTATTCTAAAGGTTACTATTCATAAAGGTTACTATTCTAAAGGTTACTATTCTAAAGGTTACTATTCATAAAGGTTACTATTCATAAAGGTCACTATTCTATTCTAAAGGTTACTATTCATAAAGGTTACTATTCATAAAGGTTACTATTCATAAAGGTTACTATTCATAAAGGTTACTATTCTAAAGGTCACTATTCTAAAGGTTACTATTCTAAAGGTTACTATTCTAAAGGTTACTATTCATAAAGGTTACTATTCATAAAGGTTACTATTCATAAAGGTTACTATTCTAAAGGTTACTATTCATAAAGGTTACTATTCTAAAGGTTACTATTCATAAAGGTTACTATTCTAAAGGTTATTATTCTAAAGGTTACTATTCTAAAGGTTACTATTCTAAAGGTCACTATTCTAAAGGTTACTATTCTAAAGGTTACTATTCTAAAGGTTACTATTCTAAAGGTTACTATTCTAAAGGTTACTATTCATAAAGGTTACTATTCATAAAGGTTACTATTCTAAAGGTTACTATTCATAAAGGTTACTATTCTAAAGGTTACTATTCTAAAGGTTACTATTCTAAAGGTTACTATTCATAAAGGTTACTATTCTAAAGGTTACTATTCTAAAGGTTACTATTCATAAAGGTTACTATTCTAAAGGTTACTATTCATAAAGGTTACTATTCTAAAGGTTACTATTCTAAAGGTTACTATTCATAAAGGTTACTATTCTAAAGGTCACTATTCATAAAGGTTACTATTCTAAAGGTTACTATTCATAAAGGTTACTATTCTAAAGGTTACTATTCTAAAGGTTACTATTCATAAAGGTCACTATTCTAAAGGTTACTATTCATAAAGGTTACTATTCTAAAGGTTATTATTCTAAAGGTTACTATTCTAAAGGTTACTATTCATAAAGGTTACTATTCTAAAGGTTACTATTCTAAAGGTTACTATTCATAAAGGTCACTATTCTAAAGGTTACTATTCATAAAGGTTACTATTCTAAAGGTTATTATTCTAAAGGTTACTATTCTAAAGGTTACTATTCTAAAGGTTACTATTCTAAAGGTTACTATTCTAAAGGTTACTATTCATAAAGGTTACTATTCATAAAGGTTACTATTCTAAAGGTTACTATTCATAAAGGTTACTATTCATAAAGGTTACTATTCTAAAGGTTACTATTCTAAAGGTTACTATTCATAAAGGTTACTATTTTAAAGGTTACTATTCATAAAGGTTACTATTCTAAAGGTTACTATTCATAAAGGTTACTATTCTAAAGGTTACTATTCTAAAGGTTACTATTCATAAAGGTTACTATTCTAAAGGTTACTATTCTAAAGGTTACTATTCATAAAGGTTACTATTCATAAAGGTTACTATTCATAAAGGTTACTATTCTAAAGGTTACTATTCTAAAGGTTACTATTCATAAAGGTTACTATTCTAAAGGTTACTATTCTAAAGGTTACTATTCTAAAGGTTACTATTCATAAAGGTCACTATTCTAAAGGTTACTATTCATAAAGGTTACTATTCATAAAGGTTACTATTCTAAAGGTTACTATTCTAAAGGTTACTATTCATAAAGGTTACTATTCATAAAGGTTACTATTCTAAAGGTTACTATTCTAAAGGTTACTATTCTAAAGGTTACTATTCATAAAGGTTACTATTCATAAAGGTTACTATTCTAAAGGTTACTATTCATAAAGGTTACTATTCATAAAGGTTATTATTCATAAAGGTTACTATTCTAAAGGTTACTATTCTAAAGGTTACTATTCTATTCTAAAGGTTATTATTCTAAAGGTTACTATTCTAAAGGTTACTATTCATAAAGGTTACTATTCATAAAGGTTACTATTCATAAAGGTTACTATTCTAAAGGTTACTATTCTAAAGGTTACTATTCTATTCTAAAGGTTACTATTCTAAAGGTTACTATTCATAAAGGTTACTATTCTAAAGGTTACTATTCTAAAGGTTACTATTCTAAAGGTTACTATTCTAAAGGTCACTATTCTAAAGGTTACTATTCTAAAGGTTACTATTCTAAAGGTTACTATTCTAAAGGTTACTATTCATAAAGGTTACTATTCTAAAGGTTACTATTCTAAAGGTTACTATTCATAAAGGTTACTATTCATAAAGGTTACTATTCTAAAGGTTACTATTCATAAAGGTTACTATTCATAAAGGTTACTATTCATAAAGGTTACTATTCTAAAGGTTACTATTCTAAAGGTTACTATTCTATTCTAAAGGTTACTATTCTAAAGGTTACTATTCATAAAGGTTACTATTCTAAAGGTTACTATTCATAAAGGTTACTATTCTAAAGGTTACTATTCTAAAGGTTACTATTCTAAAGGTTACTATTCTAAAGGTTACTATTCATAAAGGTTACTATTCTAAAGGTTACTATTCTAAAGGTTACTATTCATAAAGGTTACTATTCATAAAGGTTACTATTCTAAAGGTTACTATTCATAAAGGTTACTATTCTAAAGGTTATTATTCTAAAGGTTACTATTCTAAAGGTTACTATTCATAAAGGTTACTATTCTAAAGGTTACTATTCATAAAGGTTACTATTCATAAAGGTTACTATTCTAAAGGTTACTATTCATAAAGGTTACTATTCATAAAGGTTACTATTCTAAAGGTTACTATTCTAAAGGTTACTATTCATAAAGGTTACTATTTTAAAGGTTACTATTCATAAAGGTTACTATTCTAAAGGTTACTATTCATAAAGGTTACTATTCTAAAGGTTACTATTCTAAAGGTTACTATTCATAAAGGTTACTATTCTAAAGGTTACTATTCTAAAGGTTACTATTCATAAAGGTTACTATTCATAAAGGTTACTATTCATAAAGGTTACTATTCTAAAGGTTACTATTCTAAAGGTTACTATTCATAAAGGTTACTATTCTAAAGGTTACTATTCTAAAGGTTACTATTCTAAAGGTTACTATTCTAAAGGTTACTATTCATAAAGGTCACTATTCTAAAGGTTACTATTCATAAAGGTTACTATTCATAAAGGTTACTATTCTAAAGGTTACTATTCTAAAGGTTACTATTCATAAAGGTTACTATTCATAAAGGTTACTATTCTAAAGGTTACTATTCTAAAGGTTACTATTCTAAAGGTTACTATTCATAAAGGTTACTATTCATAAAGGTTACTATTCTAAAGGTTACTATTCATAAAGGTTACTATTCATAAAGGTTATTATTCATAAAGGTTACTATTCTAAAGGTTACTATTCTAAAGGTTACTATTCTATTCTAAAGGTTATTATTCTAAAGGTTACTATTCTAAAGGTTACTATTCATAAAGGTTACTATTCATAAAGGTTACTATTCATAAAGGTTACTATTCTAAAGGTTACTATTCTAAAGGTTACTATTCTATTCTAAAGGTTACTATTCTAAAGGTTACTATTCATAAAGGTTACTATTCTAAAGGTTACTATTCTAAAGGTTACTATTCTAAAGGTTACTATTCTAAAGGTCACTATTCTAAAGGTTACTATTCTAAAGGTTACTATTCTAAAGGTTACTATTCTAAAGGTTACTATTCATAAAGGTTACTATTCTAAAGGTTACTATTCTAAAGGTTACTATTCATAAAGGTTACTATTCATAAAGGTTACTATTCTAAAGGTTACTATTCATAAAGGTTACTATTCATAAAGGTTACTATTCATAAAGGTTACTATTCTAAAGGTTACTATTCTAAAGGTTACTATTCTATTCTAAAGGTTACTATTCTAAAGGTTACTATTCATAAAGGTTACTATTCTAAAGGTTACTATTCATAAAGGTTACTATTCTAAAGGTTACTATTCTAAAGGTTACTATTCTAAAGGTTACTATTCTATTCTAAAGGTTACTATTCTAAAGGTTACTATTCATAAAGGTTACTATTCATAAAGGTTACTATTCTAAAGGTTACTATTCTAAAGGTTACTATTCTAAAGGTTACTATTCTAAAGGTTACTATTCTAAAGGTTACTATTCTATTCTAAAGGTTACTATTCTAAAGGTTACTATTCTAAAGGTTACTATTCTAAAGGTTACTATTCTAAAGGTTACTATTCATAAAGGTTACTATTCAAGCGTCGGTTCACCAAAACCAGCCGTGTCCATTGAGTCCTCTGGCTGTGCTGTACTGTTATGATTGAGGACCGGCTAACCTTGCATTCATCATCGTTTGACCAACTCAGAGCGCTGAGGGAGTCTCTCTGGCTTTAATGAGAGTCATTACTAGCAGCAGTGACTTGGAACCTGCATTAATACATTATCCATGGGGGGGGCTAGACTTACTGAAATACTACATAGTTTCTGATGTCTCCTCCATCTCAAATGGCACCCTATTCCCTGGGCCCGTGGGGTTTTTCATAGTATTATGGGTGCCATTTAGGACCTAGACTATATAGATTTATATGACTAACTGGGTTTGTATCAGGAACTCCTGGTATGCCGCAAGACTGACTATGTGAGCTGAGGGCCGTTAAATGCACACTGTAATGACAGAGCGGAGGGCCGTTAAATGCACACTGTAATGACAGAGCGGAGGGCCGTTAAATGCACACTGTAATGACAGAGCGGAGGGCCGTTAAATGCACACTGTAATGACAGAGCGGAGGGCCGTTAAATGCACACTGTAATGACAGAGCGGAGGGCCGTTAAATGCACACTGTAATGACAGAGCGGAGGGCCGTTAAATGCACACTGTAATGACAGAGCGGAGGGCCGTTAAATGCACAATGTAATGACAGAGCTGAGGGCCGTTAAATGCACACTGTAATGACAGAGCGGAGGGCCGTTAAATGCACACTGTAATGACAGAGCGGAGGGCCGTTAAATGCACACTGTAATGACAGAGCGGAGGGCCGTTAAATGCACACTGTAATGACAGAGCGGAGGGCCGTTAAATGCACACTGTAATGACAGAGCGGAGGGCCGTTAAATGCACACTGTAATGACAGAGCGGAGGGCCGTTAAATGCACACTGTAATGACAGAAAACATATTTGAAGATTTTTTTTGTTGCACATTTATTGAAAATGAAACACAGAAATATCTCATTTACATAAGTATTCACACCCCATTGCTATGACACTGAATTGAAGTTGAAATGTACTTTGCTCGTCCTTGAGATATCACTACAACTCAAATAAATTATTTGTACATGATTTAGAAATAAAAAAATCTGTCTATTTAAAGGTCACCCGACAGTTGGCCATTGCATGTCAGAGCAAGATATTTCTGGATATTTCATTTTCAATAAATTTGCAAACAATTTCTAAAAGCAATGTTTTCACCTTGTCATTATATGGTGTTGTGTGTAGATGGGGGAGGGGAAATTAAAAATAAATAAATAAATAAATAATAATAATACATGTTTTATTCAGGCTGTAACACACTCAAAAAAAAGTGGAATAAGTCAAGTGGGCATGAATACATTCTGAAGACACTGTACATGCCAAACCTATAGACTACCGTCACATATCTGAGATTTACAGAGTATAGAAAGTCTACAGTTACTTATAGTTTAACTCTGAGAGAACTAAATGTGGAATGATCGGAAATGTGTAGTTCTGACTGTGCTTTTCAAGGCGAGAGAGATATTAAAACAAAATAGTTTCAAAATCTATTTAACAATCTCTTTGAAAACATAAAGGTAGTTGTCAATAGTTTTAAAATCTATTTAACAATTCTTTGAAAACATAAAGGTAGTTGTCAATAGTTTTAGCGGAGCTGCAGGTCTCCTTGTCGCTCGGCAACCAAACGGAACACTCTGCACCGTATTGCAGCGTTTTATTGATAACGTCCTATAAGGTAAACGTGACCTTCAAGTAGAAGGCACATGCAGAAGCACTGTACACGTAACAGTGTCCATAGTTATAGTCTCCATCCTGCAGCGACGGAGACTATCCCTAATACATCATTGATTATTAAGACAGTCTCCATCCTGCAGCGACGGACACTATCCCTAATACATCATTGATTATTAAGACAGCCTCCATCCTGCAGCGACGGACACTATCCCTAATACATCATTGATTATTAAGACAGCCTCCATCCTGCAGCGACGGACACTATCCCTAATACATCATTGATTATTAAGACAGTCTCCATCCTGCAGCGACGGACACTATCCCTAATACATCATTGATTATTAAGACAGTCTCCATCCTGCAGCGACGGACACTATCCCTAATACATCATTGATTATTTTGGGTCAAAGCGGAAGTAACAAAGTCCATTTCACGAGCTTTACTTACTGACCATCCACCAGTTAGCTTTGGTCCCCGTCTCAGTTCTTATACACTAAAGACAACTGACAGTTAACAAATAAACCCTTAGAGCTGGTTGTATAGACGGATAGTTGTATAGAAGGATAGTTGTATAGAAGGATAGTTGTATAGAAGGATAGTGTATAGAAGGATAGTTGTATAGACGGATAGTTGTATAGAAGGATAGTTGTATAGAAGGATAGTTGTATAGAAGGATAGTTGTATAGAAGGATAGTTGTATAGAAGGATAGTTGTATAGAAGGATAGTTGTATAGAAGGATAGTTGTATAGAATGATAGTTGTATAGACGGATAGTTGTATAGAAGGATAGTTGTATAGACGGATAGTTGTATAGAAGGATAGTTGTATAGAAGGATAGTTGTATAGAAGGATAGTTGTATAGAATGATAGTTGTATAGAAGGATAGTTGTATAGAATGATAGTTGTATAGAAGGATAGTTGTATAGAAGGATAGTTGTATAGAAGGATAGTTGTATAGAAGGATAGTTGTATAGAAGGATAGTTGTATAGAATGATAGTTGTATAGAAGGATAGTTGTATAGAAGGATAGTTGTATAGAAGGATAGTTGTATAGAAGGATAGTTGTATAGAAGGATAGTGTATAGAAGGATAGTTGTATAGAAGGATAGTTGTATAGAAGGATAGTTGTATAGAAGGATAGTTGTATAGAAGGATAGTTGTATAGAAGGATAGTTGTATAGAATGATAGTTGTATAGAAGGATAGTTGTATAGACGGATAGTTGTATAGAAGGATAGTTGTATAGAAGGATAGTTGTATAGAAGGATAGTTGTATAGAAGGATAGTTGTATAGAATGATAGTTGTATAGACGGATAGTTGTATAGAAGGATAGTTGTATAGACGGATAGTTGTATAGAAGGATAGTTGTATAGAAGGATAGTTGTATAGAAGGATAGTTGTATAGAATGATAGTTGTATAGAAGGATAGTTGTATAGAAGGATAGTTGTATAGAATGATAGTTGTATAGAAGGATAG
This sequence comes from Oncorhynchus nerka, assembly GCF_034236695.1. NCBI lineage: Eukaryota > Metazoa > Chordata > Actinopteri > Salmoniformes > Salmonidae > Oncorhynchus > Oncorhynchus nerka. Next base: position 7,898,975 of record NC_088406.1, read on the forward strand.
TTGTATAGAAGGATAGTTGTATAGAAGGATAGTTGTATAGAAGGATAGTTGTATAGAATGATAGTTGTATAGACGGATAGTTGTATAGAAGGATAGTTGTATAGAAGGATAGTTGTATAGAAGGATAGTTGTATAGAAGGATAGTTGTATAGAAGGATAGTTGTATAGAAGGATAGTTGTATAGAAGGATAGTTGTATAGAAGGATAGTGTATAGAAGGATAGTTGTATAGAAGGATAGTTGTATAGAAGGATAGTTGTATAGACGGATAGTTGTATAGAAGGATAGTTGTATAGAAGGATAGTTGTATAGAAGGATAGTTGTATAGAAGGATAGTTGTATAGAAGGATAGTTGTATAGAAGGATAGTTGTATAGAAGGATAGTTGTATAGAAGGATAGTTGTATAGAAGGATAGTTGTATAGAAGGATAGTTGTATAGAATGATAGTTGTATAGAAGGATAGTTGTATAGAAGGATAGTTGTATAGAAGGATAGTTGTATAGAATGATAGTTGTATAGAAGGATAGTTGTATAGAAGGATATGTATAGAAGGATAGTTGTATAGAAGGATAGTGTATAGAAGGATAGTTGTATAGAAGGATAGTTGTATAGAAGGATAGTTGTATAGAAGGATAGTTGTATAGAAGGATAGTTGTATAGAATGATAGTTGTATAGAAGGATAGTTGTATAGAAGGATAGTTGTATAGAAGGATAGTTGTATAGAAGGATATGTATAGAAGGATAGTTGTATAGAAGATAGTTGTATAGAAGGATAGTTGTATAGAATGATAGTTGTATAGAAGGATAGTTGTATAGAAGGATAGTTGTATAGAAGGATAGTTGTATAGAATGATAGTTGTATAGAAGGATAGTTGTATAGAAGGATAGTTGTATAGAAGGATAGTTGTATAGAAGGATAGTTGTATAGAAGGATAGTTGTATAGAAGGATAGTTGTATAGAAGGATAGTTGTATAGAATGATAGTTGTATAGAAGGATAGTTGTATAGAAGGATAGTTGTATAGAAGGATAGTTGTATAGAAGGATATGTATAGAAGGATAGTTGTATAGAAGATAGTTGCATAGAAGGATAGTTGTATAGACGGATAGTTGTATAGAAGGATAGTTGTATAGAAGGATAGTTGTATAGAAGGATAGTTGTATAGAAGGATAGTTGTATAGAAGGATAGTTGTATAGAATGATAGTTGTATAGAAGGATAGTTGTATAGAAGGATAGTGTATAGAAGGATAGTTGTATAGAAGGATATGTATAGAAGGAAAGTTGTATAGAAGATAGTTGCATAGAAGGATAGTTGTATAGAAGGATAGTTGTATAGAAGGAACAAAACAAGCAAAACAATTCTCCAAAAGCTCTACATGTCAAACCATAAAGCCCTACTGGCACTGGTTAGAAAAGAACTTGTTCTATGTTATGCCTTCTTGTTGTTCCAGAACAATCTTTACACCTATCAACATATAATCACTCCTTCTTTGCAGATTCAGATAAAGCTATGGGTTTGCATCCCTAATGGGACCCTATTCCCTACATAGTGCACTACTTTGGACCAGAGCCCTATTGCCTACATAGTGCACTACTTTGGACCAGAGCCCTATTCCCTACATAGTGCACTACTTTGGACCAGAGCCCTATTCCCTACATAGTGCACTACTTTGAACCAGAGCCCTATTCTCTACATAGTGCACTACTTTGGACCAGAGCCCTATTCCCTACATAGTGCACTACTTTGGACCAGAGCCCTATTCCCTACATAGTGCACTACTTTGGACCAGAGCCCTATTCCCTACATAGTGCACTACGCTGTGTGGAGAAATGGTGTTTATCCTTTACCGTTGCTCCAGAACATAGCAGATTATTCAAACCTAAGACCTAAAAAAAAGCAGGCTTATTTAAGGAGAGAGAGAGAGACAGAGAGAGAGAGAGAGAGAGAGAGAGAGACAGAGAGAGACGGAGAGAGACGGAGAGAGACAGAGATGAGATGGAGAGAGAGAGAGAGAGAGAGAGAGAGATGGAGAGAGAGAGAGAGATACAGAGTGAGAGACAGAGAGACAGAGAGAGTGAGAGAGAGAGATGGAGAGAGAGAGTGAGAGAGAGATGGAGATGAGATGGAGAGAGAGACGGAGATGGAGATGAGAGAGATGGAACGAGAGAGGAGTTGGAGACGGCGAAAGAGAGAAAGTGAGAGAAAGTGAGGGCCGATAGAGAGAGAGGCGAGAGAGAGAGAGACGGAGAGACAGAGAGAGATGGAGAGAGAGAGATGGAAAGGGAGAGAGAGTTGTTATATGAGAGAGAGAGAGAGAGAGAGAGAGATGGAGATGTAGAGAGAGAGAGAGGGAAGGAGAGGCGAGAGAGAGTTGGAGATGGGAGAGAGACAGACAGAGAGAGAAAGAGAGCGAGGAGAGAAAGAGAGAGAGAGAGAGAGAGGGAAGGAGAGGCGAGAGAGAGTTGGAGATGGAAGAGAGACAGACAGAGAGAGAAAGAGAGCGAGGAGAGAAAGAGAGAGAGAAAGAGATGGGTTCTGTAGGGTAGGGTTTCATCCCCAATGGCACCCTAATTCTCTACATAGAGCACTAGTTGTGATCAGAACCATAGGACCCTGGTAAAAGGTTTTGTAATATACTGAACAAAAATATAAACAACATGCAACAACTTCAAAGATTTTACTGAGTTACAGTTCATATAAAGAAATCAGTCAATTGTCAAATTAATTAATTAGGCCCCAATCTATGGATTTCACATGACTGGGCAGGGGCACAGCCATGGGTGGGCCTGGGGGGCATAGGCCCACCCAACTGGGAGCTGGCTCACACAATTAGAATTCCTTTTTTCCACAAAAGGACTTTATTAAAGTTTCATCAGCTGTCTGGTCTCAGATGATCCCACAGGTGAAGAAGCCAGAAGTGGAGGTCCTGGGCTGGTGTGGTTACACCTGGTCTGTGGTTGAGGAGGTCCTGGGCTGGTGTGGTTACACCTGGTCTGTGGTTGAGGAGGTCCTGGGCTGGTGTGGTTACACCTGGTCTGTGGTTGAGGAGGTCCTGGGCTGGTGTGGTTACACCTGGTCTGTGGTTGAGGAGGTCCTGGGCTGGTGTGGTTACACCTGGTCTGTGGTTGAGGAGGTCCTGGGCTGGTGTGGTTACACCTGGTCTGTGGTTGAGGAGGTCCTGGGCTGGTGTGGTTACACCTGGTCTGTGGTTGAGGAGGTCTGGGCTGGGCTGGTGGGTGGTTACACCTGGTCTGTGGTTGAGGAGGTCCTGGGCTGGTGAGGAGGTCCTGGGCTGGTGTGGTTGGCGTTACACCTGGTCTGCGGTTGAGGAGGTCCTGGGCTGGCGTGGTTACACCTGGTCTGTGGTTGAGGAGGTCCTGGTCTGGTGTGGTTACACCTGGTCTGTGGTTGAGGAGGTCCTGGGCTGGTGTGGTTACACCTGGTCGGTCTGTGGTTGAGGAGGTCCTGGGCTGGTGTGGTTACACTTGGTCTGTGGTTGAGGAGGTCCTGGGCTGGTGTGGTTACACTTGGTCTGTGGTTGAGGAGGTCCTGGGCTGGTGTGGTCACACCTGGTCTGTGGTTGAGGAGGTCCTGGGCTGGTGTGGTTACACCTGGTCTGTGGTTGAGGAGGTCCTGGGCTGGTGTGGTTACACCTGGTCTGTGGTTGAGGAGGTCCTGGGCTGGTGTGGTTACACCTGGTCTGTGGTTGAGGAGGTCCTGGGCTGGTGTGGTTACACCTGGTCTGTGGTTGAGGAGGTCCTGGGCTGGTGTGGTTACACCTGGTCTGCGGTTGAGGAGGTCCTGGGCTGGCGTGGTTACACCTGGTCTGTGGTTGAGGAGGTCCTGGGCTGGTGTGGTTACACCTGGTCTGTGGTTGAGGAGGTCCTGGGTTACACCTGGTCTGTGGTTACACCTGGTCGGTCTGTGGTTGAGGAGGTCCTGGGCTGGTGTGGTTACACTTGGTCTGTGGTTGAGGAGGTCCTGGGCTGGTGTGGTTACACTTGGTCTGTGGTTGAGGAGGTCCTGGGCTGGTGTGGTCACACCTGGTCTGTGGTTGAGGAGGTCCTGGGCTGGTGTGGTTACACCTGGTCTGTGGTTGAGGAGGTCCTGGGCTGGTGTGGTTACACTTGGTCTGTGGTTGAGGAGGTCCTGGGCTGGTGTGGTTACACCTGGTCTGTGGTTGAGGAGGTCCTGGGCTGGTGTGGTTACACTTGGTCTGCGGTTGAGGAGGTCCTGGGCTGGTGTGGTTACACTTGGTCTGTGGTTGAGGAGGTCCTGGTCTGGCGTGGTTACATGTGGTCTGTGGTTGAGGAGGTCCTGGGCTGGTGTGGTTACACTTGGTCTGTTGTTGAGGAGGTCCTGGGCTGGTGTGGTTACACCTGGTCTGTGGTTGAGGAGGTCCTGGGCTGGTGTGGTTACACTTGGTCTGTGGTTGAGGAGGTCCTGGGCTGGTGTGGTTACACCTGGTCTGTGGTTGAGGAGGTCCTGGGCTGGTGTGGTTACACCTGGTCTGTGGTTGAGGAGGTCCTGGGCTGGTGTGGTTACACCTGGTCTGTGGTTGAGGAGGTCCTGGGCTGGTGTGGTTACACCTGGTCTGTGGTTGAGGAGGTCCTGGGCTGGTGTGGTTACATGTGGTCTGCGGTTGAGGAGGTCCTGGGCTGGTGTGGTTACACTTGGTCTGCGGTTGTGAGGTAGGTTGGACGTACTGTCAAATTCTCTAAAAGGAATTTGGAGGCAGTTTATGGTAGAGAAATTAACATTAAATTATCCGGCAACAGCTGTGGTAGACCTTCCTGCAGCCAGCATAGCAATTGCACAATTGCACGCCAGGTGGCAGTTGCAAATGAGAACTTGTTCTCAACTAGCCGACCTGGTTAAATAAAGGTGAAATTTAAAAAATGTAAAAACTCTCCCTCAAAAGTTGAGACATCTGTGGCATTGTGTTGTGTAATAAAAAACAGAACATTTTAAAGTGGCCTTTTATTGTCCCCAACACAAGGTGCACCTGTGTAATGATCATGCTGTTTAATCAGATTCTTGATATGCCACACCTGTCAGGTGGATGGATTATCTTGGCAATGGAGAAATGCTCACTAACAGGGATGTAAACAAATTTGTGCAAAACATTTTTTAGAGAAATACGTTTTTTTTTCAGCTCATGAAACATGGGATCAACACTTTACATGTTGCGTTTATATTTTTGTTCAGTATTGTCCCTCTGATCCCGTTAGTGTGTGGATGAGATGGTAATATCAGGGACGAAGAACAAAGAACACTCTCCTGCACAGACCCTTTGTTACTGGAACTATATTCATGAAGTCGTGGAAGAAGAGAGGATAGGGGAGGGAGAGAGAGAGCCGGGCAGAGAGAGATGGAGAGAGAGAGAGGAGAGAGAGAGCCGGAGAGAGAGAGAGAGAGACGGAGAGAGAGAGAGAGAGGAGAGAGAGACGGAGAGAGAGAGAGAGAGAGAGAGAGAGAGAGAGAGAGAGAGAGAGAGAGAGAGAGAGAGACGGAGAGAGAGCGACAGGCAGAGAGACAGAGAGAGAGAGGAGAGAAAGATGGAGAGAGAGAGAGAGACGGAGAGAGAGAGAGAGAGAGAGAGATGGAGAGAGACGGAGAGAGAGAGAGAGAGGAGAGAGAGATATGGAGAGAGAGAGACGGAGAGAGAGAGAGAGAGGAGAGAGAGAGAGAGAGGAGAGAGAGAGATGGAGAGAGAGACGGAGAGAGAGAGGAGAGAGAGAGGAGAGAGAGACAGAGAGAGAGAGGAGAGAGAGATGGAGTGGGAGATGGAGAGAGAGAGGAGAGAGAGAGGAGAGAGAGAGAGGAGAGAGAGAGAGGAGAGAGAGATGGAGAGAGAGAGAGAGAGAGAGAGAGAGAGAGTGATGGAGATGGAGATGGAGAGAGCGACAGGCAGAGAGACAGAGAAAGAGAGATTAAAGTAAAATGCTTGTTTTACATTTTTTATATTTAGAACAATCATATACGTTGAGAACAGCAGTCAAGTCTGTCAGTCAGAAGTCTCCCGTGGAAGGAAGAAAGCTGCAGGTAATGTCTGCGTTCCAGAACAGAACAGCAGTCAACTCTGTCAGTCAGAAGTCTCCCGTGGAAGGAAGAAAGCTGCAGGTAATGGCTGCGTTCCAGGCGCGACTACGGTACAGTCGCGCTGCACACAGCAACCAATGGTTGCCTGCCACATCATCGTCTGCACAGTTGGGCCTCAGATTTATCTATCATATAACGTGGTTTGCTGATATGTTAAACACCTATCCTGGCCCTGTGAGATTTAGCAGGCAACTGCAACATAGTCAGCCTGGAACGCGCCCGGGGGACGCTAGGCCTAAATCCCTGTCTCCTTCCTAATTAGTCTTTTACGGTGGCACTGCATCAGGCTCCTTCTCTTCCATTGGCTCTCTGCTGTGTATTCTTTATCATTCTGTGACAGTTCAGCAGGACGTGGATCTCCTCCATAGCTGAAGTGTCATAAAGAACACGAGGTCATTGGTGACATATGGATACACTACATACAAACTATAGACACACTATATATACAGTTGAAGTCGGAAGTTTACATACACCTTGGCCAAATACATTTCAACTCAGTTTTTCACAATTCCTGACATTTAATCCTAGTAAAAATTCCCTGTCTTAGGTCAGTTAGGATCACCACTTTATTTTAAGAATGTGAAATGTCAGAATAATAGTTGAGAGAATGATTTATTTCAGCTTTTATTTCTTCCCAGTGGGTCATAAGTTTACATTCACTCAATTAGTATTTGGTAGCATTGCCTTTAAATTGTTTAACTTGTGTCAAACGTTTCGGGTAGCCTTCCACAAGCTTCCCACAATAAGCTGGGTGAATTTTGCCCCATTCCTCCTAACAGAGCTGATGTAACTGAGTCAGGTTTTTTAGGCCTCCATGCTATACACACGCTTTTTCAGTTCTGCCCACAAATGTTCTATAGGATTGCTGTCAAGGCTTTGTGATGGCCACTCCAATACCTTGACTTTGTTGTCCTTAAGCCATTTTGCCACAACTTTGGAAGTATGCTTGGGGTCATTGTCCATTTGGAAGACCCATTTGCGATCAATATATCCACATAATTTTCCTTTCTCATGACGCCATCTATTTTGTGAAGTACACCAGTCCCTCCTGCAGCAAAGCCCCCCCACAACATGATGCTGCCACCCCATGCTTCGTGGTTGGGATGGTGTTCTTCGGCTTGCAAGCCTCCCCCTTTTTCCTCCAAACATAACGATGGTCATTATGGCCAAACTGTTCTATTTTTGTTTTATCAGACCAAAGGACATTTCTCCAAAAAGTACGATCTTTGTCCCCATGTGCAGTTGCAAACCGTAGTCTGGCTTTTTTTATGGTGGTTTTGGAGCCGTGGCTTCTTCCTTGCTGAGAAGCCTTTCAGGTAATGTCGATATAGGACTCGTTTTACTGTGGATATAGATACTTTTGTACGTGTTTCCTCCAGGATCTTCACAAGGTCCTTTGCTGTTGTTCTGGGATTGATTTGCACTTTTCGCACCAAAGTACACTCGTCTCTGAGAAGTAGAACGCACCTCCTTCCTGAGCAGTATGACGGCTGCGTTGTCCCATGGTGTTTATACTTGCGTACTATTGTTTGTACAGATGAATGTGGGTACCTTCAGGCGTTTGGAAATCACTCCCAAGGATGAACCAGACTTGGCTTAGCGTGTAAAAACCGGCTGTCCTCGGTTTCAACTCTCCCTACCAACGGCTCGCCCGCGAAGTGGTAGGCCACACAAGCCTAATACCGAGTTCCAAACTGCCTCTGGAAGCAACGTCAGCACATGAACTGTTTGTCTGGAGCTTCATGAAATCGGTTTCCATGGCCGAGCAGCAGCACACAAGCCTAACATCACTATGCGCAATACCAAGCGTCGGCTGGAGTGGGGTAAAGCTCTCAGCCATTGGATTCTGGAGTAGCGAAAACGCGTTCTCTGGAGTGATGAATCACACTACCATCTGGCAGTCTGACGGAGGAATCTGGGTTTGGTGGATGCAGAAGAACACCACCTGCCCGAATGCATAGTGCCAACTGTAAAGTTTGGTGGATGAGGAATAATGATCTGGAGCTTTTCTTCATGGTTCGGGCCCCTTAGTTCCAGTGAACGGAAATCTTAACCCTACAGCATGCAATGACATTCTAGACGATTCTGTGCTTCCAACTTTGTGGCAACAGTTTGGGGAAGGCCCTTTTAAGTTTCAGCATTACAATACCCCGTGCATAAAGCGAGGTCCATACAGAATTGGTTTGTCGAGATCGGTGTGGAAGAACTTGATAGACCTGTAAAGAGCCCTGAACTCAACCCCATCGAACACCTTTGGAATGAATTGGAACACCGACTGGGAGCCAGGCCAAATCGCCCAACATCTGTGCACGACCTCACTAATGCTCTTGTGGCTGAATTGAAACAAGCAATGTTCCAACATCTAGTGGAAAGCCTTCCCAGCAACAAAGGGGGGGACCAGCTCAATATTAATGCCCATGATTTTGGAATTAGACGTACGATGATTATGTGGTCAAATACTTTTGGTCATGCAGTGTACATAACAGCTGTTTAAAGAAAATATGATTTGGTCAAAATAAAGATCTTACTTTGGTACTGAATGTTCCTTTGGATGGAATGGATGTTCCTTTGGTTAGAATGGATGTTCCTTTGGATAGAATGGATGTTCCTTTGGATAGAATGGATGTTCCTTTGGATAGAATGGATGTTCCTTTGGATAGAATGGATGTTCCTTTGGATAGAATGGATGTTCCTTTGGATAGAGGATGTTCCTTTGGATAGAATGGATGTTCCTTTGGATAGAATGGATGTTCCTTTGGATAGAATGGATGTCCCTTTGGATAGAATGGATGTTCCTTTGGATAGAATGGATGTTCCTTTGGATAGAATGATCAAGGTCTTGTCATTGCATTGTTCCAGTGGAACAGAGTAAAACATCCATGTGTTTTTGGTATCTTTTACCAAGTGTATTTTCATAGACGATTATTTAGTAGTTGATAGTATCTAAAATTACACTGTAGACTGATTCAGCTTCAGATCTGTTATTGATTTGCATTTTATAATTTCAGCTGCTCCTTGTGAAGTCAAGGAATGTCCCGTTGATAGGCTTTGTCCTCAGGCTTTAGTTTCAATGTTATGTAAATCTAGACACACACAAAGACCCGAGGTTTTTGCTGAGTGAGAAAGCGAGAGCGAGAGAACTCATATTCTCCGTTCTGTGTGATGTGACAGTCAGTCCCAGTGACTGAGCAGCTTATAAGTGAATCCCAAATTACACCCTTATTCACTATATGGTGCACTACTTTCGAACAGGAAGTAGTGCACTATGTAGGAAATAGGTTACCATTTGGGACAAAGCTTAAGAACGGGTGCCTGAGATAGTCCCATTAATCCACTCAATAATTATAACATTATTTACTGAGCTTACTCTCACACAGGTTGGTTAGGAGACGATCTGCTGTCACCGAATAAAGGCTGAAAGTATTTGAGGATAAATCTGTAGTTTTTTCCAGCCTTACTGAGGCTTAGTGGAGTATCCGGAATGGAAGAGGACAGTTGACTGCATGAATGATCTGCACACCTACGTCAGGATAATTAACCATTGGTAGATCAACCATCTAGAAAATGTCATTTGGGTTTAACGAATGAAGGTGTCTTATAACGAGGAACCTGCCATGGTTCTGTCACCTTATAAATTCAAGCTGTCATAACAATGACATAACATTATTTAAGTTACAGATATCTGCTTATACGATCCGATACCCACTACCTAAATGGTCCTGCCTGTTATAACAGTTGTGAAGTTGTCAACTGTCTCTTGGGGTCAACCCTCGCCTCCTGTCCATCTAAAAAGGCAAAACTGATCCTAGCCACCCCTTAGTCTGAGGCACTTAATGAATTGGGGCGGCAGGTAGCCCCTGAGCTGACAAGGGAAAAATCTGTCGTTCTGCCCCCTGAACAAGGCAGTTGTTCCCCGGTAGGCCATCATTGAAAATAACTGACTTGCCTAGCTAAATAAAAGTTAAAAATAAAAAAAGAATCCCGGAAACAACAAGAGATATGATGTCAGATCCTCTGGTGGAGATTTCCCCCTTTTACTCTGAAGTCTAAACCCATGGATACACAGACTGGGTTAGAATCATTACTCTGAAGTCTAAACCCATGGATACACAGACTGGGTTAGAATCATTACTCTGAAGTCTAAACCCATGGATACACAGACTGGGTTGGAATCATTACTCTGAAGTCTACACCCATGGATACACAGACTGGGTTGGAATCATTACTCTGAAGTCTAAACCCATGGATACACAGACTGGGTTAGAATCATTACTCTGAAGTCTAAACCCATGGATACACAGACTGGGTTGGAATCATTACTCTGAAGTCTACACCCATGGATACACAAACTGGGTTGGAATCATTACTCTGAAGTCTAAACCCATGGATACACAGACTGGGTTAGAATCATTACTCTGAAGTCTAAACCCATGGATAAACAGACTGGGTTGGAATCATTACTCTGAAGTCTAAACCCATGGATACACAGACTGGGTTGGAATCATTACTCTGAAGTCTAAACCCATGGATACACAGACTGGGTTAGAATCATTACTCTGAAGTCTAAACCCATGGATACACAGACTGGGTTAGAATCATTACTCTGAAGTCTAAACCCATGGATACACAGACTGGGTTAGAATCATTACTCTGAAGTCTAAACCCATGGATACACAGACTGGGTTAGAATCATTACTCTGAAGTCTAAACCCATGGATACACAGACTGGGTTGGAATCATTACTCTGAAGTCTAAACCCATGGATACACAGACTGGGTTAGAATCATTACTCTGAAGTCTAAACCCATGGATACACAGACTGGGTTGGAATCATTACTCTGAAGTCTAAACCCATGGATACACAGACTGGGTTGGAATCATTACTCTGAAGTCTACACCCATGGATACACAGACTGGGTTGGAATTATTACACTGAAGTCTAAACCCATGGATACACAGACTGGGTTAGAATCATTACTCTGAAGTCTAAACCCATGGATACACAGACTGGGTTAGAATCATTACTCTGAAGTCTAAACCCATGGATACACAGACTGGGTTGGAATCATTACTCTGAAGTCTAAACCCATGGATACACAGACTGGGTTAGAATCATTACTCTGAAGTCTAAACCCATGGATACACAGACTGGGTTAGAATCATTACTCTGAAGTCTAAACCCATGGATACACAGACTGGGTTGGAATCATTACTCTGAAGTCTAAACCCATGGATACACAGACTGGGTTGGAATCATTACTCTGAAGTCTAAACCCATGAATACACAGACTGGGTTGGAAACATTACTCTGAAGTCTAAACCCATGGATACACAGACTGGGTTAGAATCATTACTCTGAAGTCTAAACCCATGGATACACAGACTGGGTTGGAATCATTACTCTGAAGTCTAAACCCATGGATACACAGACTGGGTTGGAATCATTACTCTGAAGTCTAAACCCATGGATACACAGACTGGGTTAGAATCATTACTCTGAAGTCTAAACCCGTGGATACACAGACTGGGTTAGAATCATTACTCTGAAGTCTAAACCCATGGAAACACAGACTGGGTTGGAATCATTACTCTGAAGTCTAAACCCATGGATACACAGACTGGGTTAGAATCATTACTCTGAAGTCTAAACCCATGGAAACACAGACTGGGTTGGAATCATTACTCTGAAGTCTAAACCCATGGATACACAGACTGGGTTAGAATCCTTACTCTGAAGTCTAAACCCATGGATACACAGACTGGGTTGGAATCATTACTCTGAAGTCTAAACCCATGGATACACAGACTGAGTTGGAATCATTACTCTGAAGTCTAAACCCATGGATACACAGACTGGGTTGGAATCATTACTCTGAAGTCTAAACCCATGGATACACAGACTGAGTTGGAATCAAAAAAAGGGGTGCGTGTGATCTGCTTTCTATCCATGACTGAAAAAGACAAGGCCTCGCATGCAGATGAACAGAATGGATCCAAACAGAACCAACGGAACCAGAAATAAATGAGACAAAGAAAAGAAGTCATGTTCTCCACATAACTTTAGTCGTTCATAAACAAAACCAACATGACAACTTTTACATGCATTTTCATGAACGTCAAATGATACAAAAAGCAAAGAATGAAAACAACTCAATGAATAAAGTCTCAAGGCGCATCTCATCCATAAATGATTCGGAAAAACCCCACTCACATGTACATACAATCATTCAGATATTTTCATATATATGAATACAAGCAAAGGTGGTCAGAAGAAGCAATACTGTTACGTTATGCTGTACAAATACCTGGATGTAAATTTGCAAACATTTGCAAGCAAAACATGATATCCTCAAACCTAATCATTAGTTAAATGTAATCAATAAGTTATAGATCAGTAAATGTAATTAACAAGTTATAGATCAGTAAATGTAATCAATAAGTTATAGATCAGTAAATGTAATCAATAAGTTATAGATCAGTAAATGTAATCAATAAGTTATAGATCAGTAAATGTAATCAATAAGTTATAGATCAGTAAATGTAATCAATAAGTTATAGATCAGTAAATGTAATCAATAAGTTATAGATCAGTAAATGTAATCAATAAGTTATAGATCAGTAAATGTAATCAATAAGTTATAGATCAGTAAATGTAATCAATAAGCTATAGATCAGTAAATGTAATCAATAAGTTATAGATCAGTAAATGTAATCAATAAGTTATAGATCAGTAAATGTAATCAATAAGTTATAGATCAGTAATGGTGCTTATTAACCTCCAGTGAAACCTTATATCTTCATCACTTACCTACAGTATCATGTCATGACACAAAATAATACATTTTCACACAGAAACAGCAAGGCCAAGACAGTCAAGTGGTGTGCCTCCCTTAAACTCAACCGACTCTCGTTATAAATAAGATATTGTGCCAATAAAGGAATAAAATGTTCATTTTTTATCTAAATCAAAAGTACGTCAAACACTAGGCCTACTCTACAATAAAGTCATTTGTGTGTGATTGTTGCACTGCAGTTCCCCAAATCCAAACTGTTGGCCTGATGAAACAAGTTGTCCTGATGAAAAAAAGCTGTCCTTTGACGAGAAAACAACATTCATAAAAGCAACTAACTTTGTGTGTTTAAGGTCCATAGGAACTGACTGTGTATACGGTCCATAGCAACCGACTGTGTGCACGGTCCATAGCAACCGTCTGTGTGTACGGTCCATAGCAACCGACTGTGTGCACGGTCCATAGCAACCGACTGTGTGTACGGTCCATAACAACCGACTGTGTGTACGGTCCATAGCAACCGACTGTGTATACGGTCCATAGCAACTGACTGTGTGTACAGTCCATAACAGTCTGAATGGGTGTACTGTAATGTATAAAGTCCACAGCAACTGACTGACTAACGGTATAACTCTATGTGCTGTATAATGTCCATAGCAACTGACTGACTGTGTGTATTGTATAATGTCCATAGCAACTGACTGACTGTGTGTATTGTATAATGTCCATAGCAACTGACTGACTTTGTGTATTGTATAATGTCCATAGCAACTGACTGACTGTTTGTATTGTATAATGTCCATAGCAACTGACTGACTTTGTGTATTGTATAATGTCCATAGCAACTGACTGACTGTGTGTATTGTATAAGGTCCACAGCAACCTACTCTATGTAGAAGGTCCATAATAACAGTCTCGGAGCCACTTTTTTTCTGTTAGTACTTATGATGCCACTCACACTGCCCTACACTCACCTCCTCTATGTCCAAGTTTTTCCTGGATTTGTAAATGAACTCTCCGATAGCTACAAACACAGAGAGAACCAGTCCGGCTGCTAGCACTATGAAAATGCCTCCGATGTTCTCCACTCCCAAGGCGCTGGCCTCCTTACTGTCCTCCTCAGGACAACCGTTTCCTCTCCACCACTTCTCCTTCATCATGTGGAGCTTCCCTTCTTCCTGGAGCTGTAGGATGGCGATGGTCACCTTGTCTCTGTAAGGGGAGCCTGGGGGAGAGAGGAATGAGATCGGAGTATCAGAGCAGCGTTTTGAGGCCATTAGGTAAACAAAAATACGTCACAAATGAGCTACATTGCCCAACAAATGAGCTACATAGCACATCATCAGCATAAAGTGAAGAATTTTGTGCATGTCTGGTGACTGACGGGCAGCATGAGCGAGTGGTTCTGGGTAGAAAAAACAGCAAAGGGGAGAGAGGGCAGCCTTGACGTGTTCCTCTAGCATGTCAGCATTCAGAAGTGATAGGGGAGGGTAATTCACACAAAGGGTTTTTCCTGCATCCGTGGTTCTTACCTATGGGAGTGCCTACGCCGTAGCCCTTAGAGTCTATGAGGCCTCCGATCTGCGTCAGGTTACAGTTCCTCTGACTGATGTACTCTATGCTGGTGGATTCCATGAGGAGAGCGTAGTCTGTGGTCATGACTCTCTGGATCCCCTCTCTGTTGTTCTTCACCAGAGCTGTGTTCTTCCTGCTGCTCATAAACGCCCACATCTTCTCATAGGTGGAGATCTTGGATTTCTAAATGGACAACAACAACACATTGTTTCCTTTTAAACAATAATAATAATAATAGCACAACTTGCCTAGTTAAATAAAGGTTCAAATAACATTAATAATAATAATAGCACGTTTTATTGGTGGAGATTAGATTTCTGAGGAAAAGCAAAGGAGGGAGAATTTGATGCCAAAAATCGCCAATTCAATGCAGATTCATAGGAAAACTGAACAGACTTTTACAGCCATTTCAGATGTGTGGCCATAAAGCGCATTACCTCATATTGCTGGGTCTGTTGACATTGTACACAGTGTTGACACAGTGTTGATATTAGAGGTCAGCGTTAGACAACAACTAACATATTGGACAGAAATGTATTGTTTCACACAGTTATGGAGACTTCTGTCCCGTTGAGAAAATCAAAAAGTTTTGATATAAAGAGCATGACCCCACATTACTCGATTCATTGATATTACTACACAATGATGATATATTAACATTTGGCATATTGGACAGAGATGTGTTGTTTTAGACTGGTGGAATATGAAATATATCTGATTACAGAATGAATGGTTACACTGCAATGGACAGGCCTGTCCAGTTGTTTTATGAGAACATCCCTTTTCTGACATTAAAGTATCTATATAAAGTGCATTACCCCACATTGCTTGATTTGTTATTGTACAAAGTGTTCACATGGAAAAACATATTAGACAGAGACAATTTGTTTCACGCTGCTATAGAAATGCCTGTCCAGTTGCTTATAGTGAAGTCTAAATCCCTGCTGGTGTTTCCCTTCCTTAAATCATCTGGGTAAGCGTGACAGCTGTGTTTAAATCTCTCTCTTGTTGACTAATCTGCTCTATGTATCCAGAGGTACTAGAGTAGGCTTGCTAGGAGATATAGGGAAAGTCATCATCTAGAGATCCTACAGTAAGCTAGCTAGGAGATATAGGGTCCTACAGTGGTCTAGCTAGGAGATATAGGGTCCTACAGTGGTCTAGCTAGGAGATATAGGGGAAGTCATCACCCAGAGGTCCTACAGTAAGCTGGCTAGGAGATATAGGTCCTACAGTAAGCTGGCTAGGTGATATAGGGTCCTACAGTGGTCTAGCTAGGAGATATAGGGGAAGTCATCACTCAAAGGTCCTACAGTAAGCTGGCTAGGAGATATAGGGTCCTACAGTTTTTTAACCTGGATAATACCCGCCAGTCCAGCTTCCCTGCCCCATCCCACCGCTGCCCCCTGGACACTGATCACTTGGCTACATAGCTGATGCATTCTGGACTGTCCATTAACCACGGTACTCCATTCTGCTTGTTTATGTTTTATCTGTCGGCCCCAGCCGCACTCAGGCTCTGTGTGTAGTTAATCCGACCCTCCCTGCCGAGTCAACGCCATTTTACCTGCTGTTGCTGCTAGCTGATTACCCGTTGTTGTCTCACCTACTGTTTTAGCTAGCTCTCCCAATTCAACACCTGTGATTACTGTATGCCTCGCTGTATGTCTCTCTCAAATGTCAATATGCCTTGTATACTGTTGTTCAGGTTAGTTATCATTGTTTTAGTTTACAATGGAGCCCCTAGTTCCACTCTTCATACCCCTGATACCTCCTTTGTCCCACCTCCCACACATGCGGTGACCTCACCCATTACAACCAGCATGTCCAGTGATATAACCTCTCTCATCATCACCCAGTGCCTGGGCTTACCTCCGCTGTACCCGCACCCCACCATACCCCTGTCTGCGCATTATGCCCTGAATATATTCTACCATGCCCAGAAATCTGCTCCTTTTATTTTCTGTCCCCAAAGCTCTAGTAGGCGACCAGTTTTGATAGCCTTTAGCCGCACCCTCATTCTACTCCTCCTCTGTTCCGAGGGTGATGTGGAGGTAAAGCCAGGCCCTGCATGTCCCCAGGCACCCTCATTTGTTGACTTCTGTGATCGAAAAAGCCTTGGTTTCATGCATGTCAACATCAGAAGCCTCCTCCCTAAGTTTGTTTTACTCACTGCTTTAGCACACTCTGCTAACCCTGATGTCCTTGCCGTGTCTGAATGCTGGCTCAGGAAGGCCACCAAAAATTCTGAGATTTCCATACCCAACTATAACATTTTCCGTCAAGATAGAACCGCCAAAGGGGAGGAGTTGCAGTCTACTGCAGAGATAGCCTGCAAAGTAATGTCATACTTCCCAGGTCCATACCCAAACAGTTCGAACTACTAATTTTGAAAATTACTCTCTCCAGAAATAAGTCTCTCACTGTTGCCGCCTGCTACCGACCCCCCTCAGCTCCCAGCTGTGCCCTGGACACCATTTGTGAATTGATCGCCCCCCATCTAGCTTCAGAGTTTGTTCTGTTAGGTGACCTAAACTGGGATATGCTTAACACCCCGGCAGTCCTACAATCTAAGCTAGATGCCCTCAATCTCACACAAATCATCAAGGAACCCACCAGGTACAACCCTAAATCTGTAAACAAGGGCACCCTCATAGACGTTATCCTGACCAACTGGCCCTTCAAATACACCTCCGCTGTCTTCAACCAGGATCTCAGCGATCACTGCCTCATTGCCTGTATCCGCTACGGAGCCGCAGTCAAACCGAAGCCGCCCTCATCACTGTCAAACGCTCCCTAAAACACTTCTGTGAGCAGGCCTTTCTAATCGACCTGGCCCGGGTATCCTGGAAGGACATTGACCTCATCCCGTCAGTTGAGGATGCCTGGTCATTCTTTAAAAGTAACTTCCTCACCATTTTAGATACGCATGCTCCGTTCAAAAAATGCAGAACTAAGAACAGATATAGCCCTTGGTTCACTCCAGACCTGACTGCCCTCGACCAGCACAAAAACATCCTGTGGCGGACTGCAATAGCATCGAATAGTCCCTGCGATATGCAACTGTTCAGGGAAGTCAGGAACCAATACACGCAGTCAGTCAGGAAAGCTAAGGCCAGCTTCTTCAGGCAGAAGTTTGCATCCTGTAGCTCCAACTCCAAAAAGTGCTGGGACACTGTGAAGTCCATGGAGAACAAGAGCACCTCCTCCCAGCTGCCCACTGCACTGAGGCTAGGTAACACGGTCACCACCGATAAATCCATGATTATCGAAAACTTCAACCAGCATTTCTCAACGGCTGGCCATGCCTTCCGCCTGGCTACTCCAACCTCGGCCAACAGCTCCGCCCCCCCCCGCAGCTCCTCGCCCAAGCCTCTCCAGGTTCTCCTTTACCCAAATCCAGATAGCAGATGTTCTGAAAGAGCTGCAAAACCTGGACCCGTACAAATCAGCTGGGCTTGACAATCTGGTCCCTCTATTTCTGAAACTATCCGCCGCCATTGTCGCAACTCCTATTACCAGCCTGTTCAACCTCTCTTTCATATCGTCTGAGATCCCCAAGGATTGGAAAGCTGCCGCAGTCATCCCCCTCTTCAAAGGGGGAGACACCCTGGACCCAAACTGTTAAGGACCTATATCCATCCTGCCCTGCCTATCTAAGGTCTTCGAAAGCCAAGTCAACAAACAGGTCACTGACCATCTCGAATCCCACCGTACCTTCTCCGCTGTGCAATCTGGTTTCCGAGCCGGTCACGGGTGTACCTCAGCCACGCTGAAGGTACTAAACGATATCATAACCGCCATCGATAAAAGACAGTACTGTGCAGCCGTCTTCATCGACCTTGCCAAGGCTTTCGACTCTGTCAATCACCATATTCTTATCGGCAGACTCAGTAGCCTCGGTTTTTCGGAAGACTGCCTTGCCTGGTTCACCAATTACTTTGCAGACAGAGGTCAGTGTGTCAAATCGGAGGGCATGCTGTCCGGTCCTCTGGCAGTCTCTATGGGGGTGCCATAGGGTTCAATCCTCGGGCCGACTATTTTCTCTGTATATATCAATGATGTTGCTCTTGCTGCGGGCGATTCCCTGATCCACCTCTACGCAGACGACACCATTCTGTAGGGGTCCTACAGTAAGCTAGCTAGGAGATATAGGGTCCTACAGTAAACTGGCTAGGAGATATAGGGTCCTACAGTAAACTGGCTAGGAGATATAGGGTCCTACAGTAAACTGGCTAGGAGATATAGGGTCCTACAGTAAGCTAGCTAGGAGATATAGGGTCCTACAGTAAACTGGCTAGGAGATATAGGGTCCTACAGTAAGCTGGCTAGGAGATATAGGGTCCTACAGTAAACTGGCTAGGAGATATAGAGTCCTACAGTAAACTGGCTAGGAGATATAGGGCCCTACAGTAAACTGGCTAGGAGATATAGGGTCCTACAGTAAACTGTCTAGGAGATATAGGGTCCTACAGTAAACTGGCTAGGAGATATAGGGTCCTACAGTTAGCTAGCTAGGAGATATAGGGTCCTACAGTAAACTAGCTAGGAGATATAGGGTCCTACAGTAAACTGGCTAGGAGATATAGGGGAAGCCATCAAGCATGACAGTGTTAATGGATTAAACCTCATCAGGTTGCAACAGTTGATGGGCGACAAGTTCCTAACCTCCTAACTCAGACTGTCCCAAATGACACCCTATTCCCTATGTTTTTATGCATTTAGCCTTTAATTAACTCGGCAAGTCGGTTAAGAACAAATTCTTATTTACAATGGCGGCCTCCCAAAAGGCAAAAGGCCTCCTGCGGGGATGTGGGCTGGGATTAAAAATAAAAATAAACTAAATAAAAATATAGGCCAAAACACACATCACGACAAGAGAGACAACACAACACTACATAAAGAGAGACCTAAGACAACAACATAGCATGACAGCAACACAACATGACAACAACATGGTAGCAACACAACATGTAGTGCACTACTTATAGGCTCATAGGGCTCTGGTCAAAAGTAGTGCACTATATAGGGAATAGGGTGCTATTAAGGAAGTAATCTCACTTTCTCTCTCCCTCCCGCTCCCTATTTTCTGATGAAATTATATATATTTTTGAAAACATTCATTCTCACGTTTCAGCCTTGCAGACAGATGGTCTACGGACATGTAAAGTATTACAGTCTTATGTTAAGACTCAAAACTATCTCCTGTCTAAGGCATCAAGGACAAACAACTGTGAGATAGGTGGATGGTGGTCTCTCTTTGCAATATAATATCTCTGAATATACTGTAGTAGTATATCACATACGTTATCCTTCTCAGTTCTGTTTGAAGAAGACCAATAGCCAGGAGATGAGCTCAGAGAGAGAGAGAGATAATGAAGTTGTTGAAGAGTGTCCGTCCGTCTGTCTGTCTCTCCATGCCTGTCTCTGTGTGTGTCCGTCTGTCTGTTTCTCCATGCCTGTCTCTGTGTGTGTCCCTGTGTGTGTCTGTGTGTGTCCCTGTGTGTGTCCATGTGTGTCCCTGTGTGTGTGTGTGTGTGTGTGTGTGTGTGTGTGTGTGTGTGTGTGTGTGTGTGTGTGTGTGTGTGTGTGTGTGTCCATCTGTCTGTTTCTCCATGCCTGTCTCTGTGTGTGTCCCTGTGTGTGTCCGTGTGTGTCCCTGTGTGTGTGTCCGTGTGTGTGCCTGTGTGTGTACCCGTGTGTGTGTGTGTGTCCACCTGTGTGTGTGTGTGTGTGTGTGTGTGTGTGTGCGTCCGCCTGTGTACCTTGAAGAAGGTCATGGTTGATCCGTCTCTCACAGCTCCATACTCTATCTTAGTCTGCTTGGCCAGGTCGTCAGCCGAGTCGATGGGAGAGTCCATCCTCTCCACGGTGAGAAAGGCAGCCAGGTTGGCCGTGTAAGAGGAGATGATGATGAGGGTGAAGAACCACCAGATGCCTCCTACTATCCTCGTAGACAGGGCTTTAGGCATCAGCTCAGATCCTGTTGCATGAAAACCAATAACACAGACAGGTTAGAGGAGTCCATTTCTATTTATAGAGTCTCACGAGACGACAAGAATTTGTCTGAAAGCCGAAAAATCGGTGCTCTCTCGGATAATAATGAGTTAATGTGGTTCTTTTTGGTTTGCCGGTCTTGTAACATTAACCAAACACCTTTAACAATTTGTCTGATACCAATTATCTAAGAAAATGTCGTATTGAAAAAATAAATAAACCGACTTAAATTGCGCTCGCTAATTTTCCACCCATATGAACAATCTTTGCTTTTCATTCTTTGCAGTACAGAGGAAGGGGACAGCGGCACGAGGGTAGTGTGAGGGGCACATTCATGAATCCTTAGTCTTGTTCCTGACAGCAGTACCTGGCTGCATTAGTGGGCTAAAAGAGAGAAACAGACGTCTGTACCTTGCTGCATCAGAGCTCCCACCCCAAACCAGACAGAGTTGATGAGAGTGAAGTTGTTCTCCACCACGTCAGAGTCAGGGTTACAGGGGTGAGGGTTGTACCACTCATAGGGGGTAAACCTACACACAGGGGGGAAAAAAGGGCAGTTAAACATTAACAAGTCAATGTGTCCAAAATGGCACCCTATTTCCCATAGTGCACTACTTTCGACCAAAGGTATATGTAATAGGGTGCAATTTGGGACGCATTCAATGAAAACATACTGTATTTAAGTTCAGCTTCACCGCTACCAGCAAGGTTTTGTTATATTGGGTCGCCACCCTAAAATCTAGATCCCAATGATTGTGAGTCGCTTTGGATAAGAGCGCATGCTAAATGAGTAACATATAAAGGCAATGAATTCTATTTCTTTTGGCTCCCAGTTCCTGTTTGAACCTCCAACAACATTTTATTTAAAGTTCATTCTGTTGTAAAGTGGTGTTGGTTCCCTCCTACATTATGTTGTAAAGTGGTGTTGGTTGCCTCTACATTATGTTGTAAAGTGGTGTTGGTTCCCTCTACATTATGTTGTAAAGTAGTGTTGGTTCCCTCCTACATTATGTTGTAAAGTGGTGTTGGTTCCCTCCTACATTATGTTGTAAAGTGGTGTTGGTTCCCTCCTACATTATGTTGTAAAGTGGTGTTGGTTCCCTCCTACATTATGTTGTAAAGTGGTGTTGGTTCCCTCCTACATTATGTTGTAAAGTGGTGTTGGTTCCCTCTACATTATGTTGTAAAGTGGTGTTGGTTCCCTCTACATTATGTTGTAAAGTAGTGTTGGTTCCCTCCTACATTATGTTGTAAAGTGGTGTTGGTTCCCTCCTACATTATGTTGTAAAGTGGTGTTGGTTCCCTCCTACATTATGTTGTAAAGTGGTGTTGGTTCCCTCCTACATTATGTTGTAAAGTGGTGTTGGTTCCCTCCTACATTATGTTGTAAAGTGGTGTTGGTTCCCTCTACATTATGTTGTAAAGTGGTGTTGGTTCCCTCAACATTATGTTGTAAAGTGGTGTTGGTTCCCTCCTACATTATGTTGTAAAGTGGTGTTGGTTCCCTCTACATTATGTTGTAAAGTGGTGTTGGTTCCCTCTACATTATGTTGTAAAGTGGTGTTGGTTCCCTCTACATTATGTTGTAAAGTGGTGTTGGTTCCCTCCTACATTATGTTGTAAAGTGGTGTTGGTTCCCTCTACATTATGTTGTAAAGTGGTGTTGGTTCCCTCTACATTATGTTGTAAAGTGGTGTTGGTTCCCTCTACATTATGTTGTAAAGTGGTGTTGGTTCCCTCCTACATTATGTTGTAAAGTGGTGTTGGTTCCCTCTACATTATGTTGTAAAGTGGTGTTGGTTCCCTCTACATTCTGTTGTAAAGTGGTGTTGGTTCCCTCCTACATTATGTTGTAAAGTGGTGTTGGTTCCCTCCTAAATTATGTTGTAAAGTGGTGTTGGTTCCCTCTACATTCTGTTGTAAAGTGGTGTTGGTTCCCTCTACATTCTGTTGTAAAGTGGTGTTGGTTCCCTCTACATTATGTTGTAAAGTGGTGTTGGTTCCCTCCTACATTATGTTGTAAAGTGGTGTTGGTTCCCTCTACATTATGTTGTAAAGTGGTGTTGGTTCCCTCTACATTATGTTGTAAAGTGGTGTTGGTTCCCTCCTACATTATGTTGTAAAGTGGTGTTGGTTCCCTCTACATTATGTTGTAAAGTGGTGTTGGTTCCCTCCTACATTATGTTGTAAAGTGGTGTTGGTTCCCTCTACATTATGTTGTAAAGTGGTGTTGGTTCCCTCTACATTATGTTGTAAAGTGGTGTTGGTTCCCTCCTACATTATGTTGTAAAGTGGTGTTGGTTCCCTCTACATTATGTTGTAAAGTGGTGTTGGTTCCCTCTACATTATGTTGTAAAGTGGTGTTGGTTCCCTCCTACATTATGTTGTAAAGTGGTGTTGGTTCCCTCTACATTATGTTGTAAAGTGGTGTTGGTTCCCTCTACATTCTGTTGTAAAGTGGTGTTGGTTCCCTCCTACATTATGTTGTAAAGTGGTGTTGGTTCCCTCCTACATTATGTTGTAAAGTGGTGTTGGTTCCCTCCTACATTATGCTGTCAAGTGGTGTTGGTTCCCTCTACATTCTGTTGTAAAGTGGTGTTGGTTCCCTCCTACATTATGTTGTAAAGTGGTGTTGGTTCCCTCCTACATTATGTTGTAAAGTGGTGTTGGTTCCCTCCTACATTATGTTGTCAAGTGGTGTTGGTTCCCTCTACATTATGTTGTAAAGTGGTGTTGGTTCCCTCCTACATTATGATGTAAAGTGGTGTTGATTCCCTCTACATTCTGTTGTAAAGTGGTGTTGGTTCCCTCTACATTATGTTGTAAAGTGGTGTTGGTTCCCTCCTACATTATGTTGTCAAGTGGTGTTGGTTCCCTCTACATTATGTTGTAAAGTGGTGTTGTTTCCCTCTACATTCTGTTGTAAAGTGGTGTTGGTTCCCTCTACATTATGTTGTAAAGTGGTGTTGGTTCCCTCTACATTATGTTGTAAAGTGGTGTTGGTTCCCTCTACATTCTGTTGTAAAGTGGTGTTGATTCCCACTCATCTCTTCAGTGGGTCATATGATTGAGTGTAGTCTGGCCCAGGAGTGTGAAGGTGAACGGAAAGGCTCTGGAGCAACGAACCACCCTTGCTGTCTCTGCCTGGCCGGTTCCCCTCTTTCCACTGGGATTCTCTGCCTCTAACCCTATTACAGGGGCTGAGTCACCTGAGTGGGTTGAGTCACTGATGTGATCTTCCTGTCTGGGTTGACGCCCCCCCTTGGGTTGTGCCGTGGCGGAGAACTTTGTGGGCTATACTCGGCCTTGTCTCAGGATGGTAAGTTGGTGGTTGAAGATATCCATCTAGTGGTGTGGGGGCTGTGCTTTGGCAAAGTGGGTGGGGTTATATCCTTCCTGTTTGGCCCTGTCCGGGGGTGTCATCGGATGGGGCCATAGTGTCTCCTGACCCCTCCTGTCTCAGTCTCCAGTATTTATGCTGCAGTAGTTTATGTGTCAGGGTCAGTTTGTTATATCTGGAGTACTTCTCCTGTCCTATCCGGTGTCCTGTGTGAATTTAAGTATGCTCTCTCTAATTCTCTCTTTCTCTCTTTCTATCTCGGAGGACCTGATCCCCAGGACCATGCCTCAGGACTACCTGACATGATGCTCCATTTTCAACTGTTCTGCCTGTGATTATTATTATTTGACCATGCTGGTCATTCATCTTGGCCATGTTCTGTTGTAATCTCCACCCGGCACAGCCAGAAAAGGACTGGCCACCCCACATAGCCTGGTTCCTCTCTAGGTTTCTTCCTAGGTTTTGGCCTTTCTATGGAGTTTTTCCTAGCCACCGTACTTCTACACCTGATGATTTGAAATAAGTTCAAAGAAGGATCAAAACCAATGCCAAACTTTGGGAAACTGTCACACTGCTAGCTAGCTACTTTACAATGCATGCAATGGGTATTGGAAAACTAGCTAGGTAGGCTACGCCATAAATCTATCCTGCAGTAAGACAAGGTAGCCAGATTTCAGACAGAACAAATACTGCAGTTAGCTATGCTACATTTTCCTCAACTAAGAACAACAAAGACATTCAGAAAGTATTCATACCCCATGACTTATTCCACAGCCTGATTTCAAAATATATATTTTCTCACCCATCTACACACAATAACCCATAATGACACCTTAGGCAGCGATTACAGCCTTGAGTCTTTATGGGTATGACGCTACAAGCGTGCCACACTTGTATTTGGGGAGTTTCTCACATTCTTCTCTGCAGATCCTCTCAAGCTCTCCAAGCGGGCTGTCATGTGCCTTTCACTGAGGAGTGGCTACTGTCTGGTCTCTCTACTATAAAGGTCTGATTGGTGGAATGCTGCAGAGATGGTTGTCAGAGTGACCATCGGGTTCTTTGTCACCTCCCTGACCAAGGCCCTTCTCCCCCAATTGCTCAGTTTGGCCGGGCGGCCAGCTCTTGAACGAGTCTTGGTGGTTCCAAACTTCTTCCATTTAAGAATGATAGAGGCCACTGTGTTCTTTGTGAACTTCAATGCTGCAGAAATGTTTTGGTAGCCTTCCCCAGATCTGTGCCTCGACACTATCCTGTCTCTGAGCTCTAATGTCAATTCCTTCGACCTCACGGCTTGGTTTTTGCTCTGACATGCACTGTTAACTGTGGGACCTTAAATAGAAAGGTGTGTACCTTTCCAAATCATGTCCAATCAATTGAATTTACCACAGGTGGACTCCAAGTTGCAGAAACATCTCAAGGATGATAAATGGAAGCAGCATGAGTTCAATTCCGAGTCTCATAGCAAAGGGTCTGAATACTTATGTAAATAAGGTATTTCTGTTTACAAAATTCTATAGGTTTGCAAATATTTTCTAAAAACCTGTTTTCATTTTGTCAATATGGGGTATTGTGTGTAGATTGATGAGGATTTTTTAAAATGTACTCCATTTTAGAATAAGGCTGTAACGTAACAAAATGTGGAAAAAGTCAAGGGGTCTGAATACTTTCTGAAGGCACTGTACATCATTTTATTAGTAGGACACTAAAAGTAAAGTCATGTAAAGTTCATTATTCATATGAAGAGAATGAATTAGGCTGTTTGAGAAAGTTTGAATCCATAGCAACATGCCTACACATTGTCTGTTTGAGGTACAATAGACCACAACATAACTACTGTAGTAGGTCAAAGCTGTGTGCTGGAAAACCCTTGGTAGAGCATGGGGGGGGAGTACGTGCTCATGGGAATTTCCTTTCTTTTTTGGCTTCAGACCAATGTCTACTTCTCACTTAAAATGTAGTAAAAAAATAATATATATTTTTTAAGTGTTTGTTTACATTTTCTTTGTTTTACAAAATGTTGGAGTAAAACAAGCTTATATTTTAGGTTTTGATGGGTTACGACAGTTCACGAGTTCACGAGTTCACGACTAATAAGTTTTATTCTTCAAGAATCAATCAGTACATATCACTAATTATACGTCCAAAAATGGATGTAACAACTGCTGAATGCCCTTTTAAGAACGGAAGCATAGAAATAGCACATATAGAACACATCTACCGCTTCTTAGACTTGCTTTAATAAGAATGACAGATCTATAACTCACATTTCTAGGTGAATTTGGTCGGATCACCCAAAAAGTGACATATTTCAGCTTTTAAGAGGCCGTTCGTTACCTGATAATGACAACGAGAGCACAGCTGACTCAGAGCCAGGCCAGAAGCACAGGGTTCACTCTAAACCCTAACCCCTACACTCTTACACCCTACGCCCTACACCCTAACCCAGCGATGATAAACACTACACATCTGACTCAGAGCCAGGCCAGAAGCACAGGGTTCACTCTAAACCCTAACCCCTACACTCTTACACCCTACGCCCTACACCCTAACCCAGCGATGATAAACACTACACATCTGACTCAGAGCCAGGCCAGAAGCACAGGGTTCACTCTAAACCCTAACCCCTACACTCTTACACCCTACACCCTAACCCAGCGATGATAAACACTACACATCTGACTCAGAGCCAGGCCAGAAGCACAGGGTTCACTCTAAACCCTAACCCCTACACTCTTACACCCTACACCCTAACCCAGCGATGATAAACACTACACATCTGACTCAGAGCCAGGCCAGAAGCACAAACAGGTAATTGCCAAAATAAAGGAAACACCAACATAAAGGAGCCAGTTGGGTCGCCTCCACAGAACAGCTTCAGTGCACCTTGGCATAGATTATACAAGAGTCTGAAACTCTATTGGAGGGATGTGACACCATTCTTCCACAAAGGAAATTCCATAAGCACAAGCATTTCTCTACACTCGCATTAACATCTGCTAACCACGTGTATGTGACCAATAACATCTGCTAACCACGTGTATGTGACCAATAACATCTGCTAACCATGTGTATGTGACCAATAACATCTGCTAACCATGTGTATGTGACCAATAACATCTGCTAACCATGTGTATGTGACCAATAACATCTGCTAACCATGTGACCAATAACATCTGCTAACCATGTGTATGTGACCAATAACATCTGCTAACCACGTGTATGTGACCAATAACATCTGCTAACCATGTGTATGTGACCAATAACATCTGCTAGCCATGTGTATGTGACCAATAACATCTGCTAACCACGTGTATGTGACCAATAACATCTACTAACCATGTGTATGTGACAAATAACATTTGATTTGATTTGATTTGATGTCTTGTTGACGGTGGTGAAAAACTTGCTCCAGAATCTCCCGTACGTGTTAAATTGGGCTGAAAATGGGGCTGAGATCCCGAACACAGCAGCTGTCAGCTCAAAGGAAAAGGAGAGAATGAGTGTGGATCAGAGCAGCGCTTCAGAAAGCGTCACAGAGTCACAGGAACAGTGCCGAGGGAAACATATAGCACCACACGATGCTACATGGTGGAAGTTCCCCCGCGCGTCTGTCCGTAGGAACAGACATCACCTCATCCATATGGACTGACCTGAGAACAACAACACTTTCGCAGGAGAAGATTCGAGTGTCTTCACCACTCCGACACACCGCGTTGCCATATCCACCAACACACAAGATAATCCAGGACGTGTCTATTACACCCAGAACAATATTTATAAATATATATTTAATAAAAATATTTATAAATCAGAGAAACAAGAACAAAAGACTGAGCTCAAAGTTTAAAAAGAATAAAAAATAATTTAAAGATAAAACTACAGCGGTCAAGTTGTTTCACTTGTAATTTACCTAGGTAGAGTTGTGTAAAAAAAAAAATGAGAGATGCATTTTGGGTTAAAGTTTACAGAAAATATTTTACGTTCATGTCTATGTTGTAATGTTCCAGAAGAACTAGGCAGGAACAGACCTCCCGACATAAGGGCAGAATAATCCCTTGAGGTCTGTTGAGAGACTACCCTTTGTTCTCTGAAAAGGGGAGATGTGGGGTTATTTGCATATTGCGCCCTGATTGGTCATATGCTAATGATGGGATTTATTGGCATTTACTCTGCCCAGTAAGGGGCTAAGTGGACCTAAACCCCACACCAGAACAGAACTGCCAGAACCCTCATTTAGTCAAGTGTTGCCTTTATTTTGGCAGTAAACCTGTGCATCCAGATGTCAGGAGACAGTGTTCACCCTAATCCCTGACCCCATGACCCCTGAAACCTGACCCCTAACCCCTTACCCCCTGACCCCTAACCCCTGATACCTGACCCCCTGACACCTGACCCCCTGACCCCTAACCCCCTGACACCTAACCCCTTACCTGGCGATGACAAACAGGACACAGCTGACTCCGAGGCAGGCCAGTAGTACGTACATCCAGATGTCAGGAGACAGGGGGTTGAGGAAGGAGAACACTCCGGGGTTCGTGCCATTGGGTTTGTGGTACAGGATACTGATTCCCAGGGTCATAAAGGGTTTAGAGAAGTCTATCACCTTCTCCCTCACATAGGTGATGGTCAGAGGAGCCACAGCCAGGTCTGCTACCTGTCATAGACAGAGCAGGTTAATGCAGAAATTACATCAGGGCTAATCAGAGTGACCACAGCCAGGTCTGCTACCTGTCACAGACAGAGCAGGTTCTATAGGAATTGCATCAGGCCTGGCCGACCCTGTTCCTGGAGAGATACCCTACTGAAGGTTTATACTCCAAACCTGTTCTTGGAGAGATATCCTACTGAAGATTTTCACTCCAACCCTGTTCCCGGAGAGATACCCTCCTGAAGGTTTAAACTCCAACCCTGTACCTGGAGAGATACCCTCCTGAAGGTTTAAACTCCAACCCTGTTCCTGGAGAGCTACCCTCCTGTAGGTTTTCACTCCAACCCTAATCTAGCGCACCTGATTCTTATAATTAGCACATCATCATCTATCACTCCAGTGTTAATGCTAAATTGTAATTATTTCGCCTCTATGACCTATTTATTGCCCTACACTTCTACATTTGCACACACTGTACATAGATTTTTTTATATTGTGTTATTGACTATACGTTTGTTTACGTGTAACTCTGTGTTGTCTGTTCACACTGCTATGCTTTATCTTGGCCAGGTCGCAGTTGTAAATGAGAACTTGTTCTCAACTGGCCTACCTGGTTAAATAAAGGTGAAATAAAAATAAATAAAAATAAAAATAAACTGAGTCAGGTTACTTATAACTGGGGTTGGAGCAAAAATCTTCAGGAGGGTATCTTTCCAGGAACAGGGTTGGAGTTTAAATCTTCAGGAGGGTATCTCTCCGGGAACAGGGTTGGAGTGAAAACCTACAGGAGGGTATCTCTACAGGAACAGGGTTGGAGTTTAAATCTTTAGGAGGGTATCTCTACAGGAACAGGGTTGGAGTTTAAATCTTCAGGAGGGTATCTCTACAGGAACAGGGTTGGAGTTTAAATCTTCAGGAGGGTATCTCTACAGGAACAGGGTTGGAGTTAAAACCTTCAGGAGGGGTCTCTCCAGGAACAGGGTTGGAGTGAAAACCTACAGTAGGGTATCTCTCCAGGAACAGGGTTGGAGTTAAAACCTACAGTAGGGTCTCTCTCCAGGAACAGGGTTGGAGTTAAAACCTACAGGAGGGTATCTCTCCGGAAACAGGGTTTAGAGCGAAAACCTTCAGGAGGTTATCTCTCCGGGAACAGGGTTGGAGTTAAAACCTTCAGGAGGGTATCTCTCCGGGAACAGGGTTGGAGTTAAAACCTTCAGGAGGGTATCTCTCCAGAAACCGGGTTGGAGTTAAAACCTACAGGAGGGTATCTCTCCGGGAACAGGGTTGGAGTTAAAACCTTCAGGAGGGTATCTCTCCAGAAACAGGGTTGGAGTTAAAACCTACAGGAGGGTATCTCTCCGGGAACAGGGTTGGAGTTTAAACCTTCAGGAGGGTATCTCTCCAGAAACAGGGTTGGAGTTAAAACCTACAGGTGGGTATCTCTCCGGGAACAGGGTTGGAGTTAAAACCTTCAGGAGGGTATCTCTCCAGAAACAGGGTTGGAGTTGGAGTTAAAACCTTCAGGAGGGTAGCTCTCCAGGAACAGGGTTGGAGTTAAAACCTACAGGAGGGTATCTCTCCGGGAACAGGGTTGGAGTTAAAACCTTCAGGAGGGTATCTCTCCAGAAACAGGGTTGGAGTTAAAACCTACAGGAGGGTATCTCTCCGGGAACAGGGTTGGAGTTTAAACTTTCAGGAGGGTATCTCTCCAGAAACAGGGTTGGAGTTAAAACCTACAGGAGGGTATCTCTCCGGGAACAGGGTTGGAGTTAAAACCTTCAGGAGGGTATCTCTCCAGAAACAGGGTTGGAGTGAAAACCTTCAGGAGGGTAGCTCTCCAGGAACAGGGTTGGAGTTAAAACCTACAGGAGGGTATCTCTCCGGGAACAGGGTTGGAGTTAAAACCTTCAGGAGGGTATCTCTCCAGAAACAGGGTTGGAGTTAAAACCTACAGGAGGGTATCTCTCCGGGAACAGGGTTGGAGTTTAAACTTTCAGGAGGGTATCTCTCCAGAAACAGGGTTGGAGTTAAAAAACCTAAAACCTTCAGGAGGGTATCTCTCCAGAAACTGAAAACCTTCAGGAGGGTATCTCTCCGGGAACAGGGTTGGAGTTAAAACCTTCAGGAGGGTATCTCTCCAGAAACAGGGTTGGAGTGAAAACCTACAGGAGGGTAGCTCTCCAGAAACAGGGTTGGAGTTAAAACCTACAGGAGGGTAGCTCTCCAGGAACAGGGTTGGAGTTAAAACCTTCAGGAGGGTATCTCTCCAGAAACAGGGTTGGAGTTAAAACCTTCAGGAGGGTATCTCTCCGGGAACAGGGTTGGAGTTAAAACCTTCAGGAGGGTATCTCTCCAGAAACAGGGTTGGAGTGAAAACCTTCAGGAGGGTAGCTCTCCAGAAACAGGGTTGGAGTGTAAACCTACAGGAGGGTAGCTCTCCAGGAACAGGGTTGGAGTTAAACCTTCAGGAGGGTATCTCTCCAGAAACAGGGTTGGAGTGTAAACCTACAGGAGGGTATCTCTCCGGGAACAGGGTTGGGTATTTCTCCATGAACAGGGTTTGTTACCTCTCCAGGAACAGGGTTGGTTATCTCTCCAGAAACAGGGTTGGAGTTAACCTACAGGAGGGTATCTCTCCAGGAACAGGGTTGGATTTAAAACATTCAGGAGGGTATCTCTCCAGAAACAGGGTTGGGGTTAAAACATACAGGAGGGTATCTCTCCGGGAACAGGGTTGGGTAGCTCTGAACTACATCGACTAGTTATTAGTAGCATTACTATAAATGTTGATTGACCATATTCACAGTACAGCCCAGTGGGGGAACTCAGCCACTCATGTGAGCCATACACCTGTACTGTACTGTACCATACACCTGTACTGTACTGTACCATACACCTGTACTGTACTGTACCATACACCTGTACTGTACTGTACCATACACCTGTACTGTACCATACACCTGTACTGTACCTGCACTGTACTGTACCTGCACTGTACTGTACCTGCACTGTACTGTACCATACACCTGTACTGTACCTGCACTGTACTGTACCTGCACTGTACTGTACCTGCACTGTACTGTACCTGCACTGTACTGTACCATACACCTGTACTGTACCTGCACTGTACTGTACCTGCACTGTACTGTACCTGCACTGTACTGTACCATACACCTGTACTGTACCTGCACTGTACTGTACCTGCACTGTACTGTACCTGCACTGTACTGTACCATACACCTGTACTGTACCTGCACTGTACTGTACCTGCACTGTACTGTACCTGCACTGTACTGCACCTGCACTGTACTGTACCTGCACTGTACTGTACCATACACCTGTACTGTACCTGCACTGTACTGTACCTGCACTGTACTGTACCTGCACTGTACTGTACCATACACCTGTACTGTACCTGCACTGTACTGTACCTGCACTGTACTGTACCATACACCTGTACTGTACCTGCACTGTACTGTACCTGCACTGTACTGTACCTGCACTGTACTGTAGTGTGACAGCAAGTGATAGGCATCTACCGTAAATATCCATTCACTTTTCTCTTTCTTTTCCGTAAAGTAAAAGATATTCTCTTTCTCGTTCTGCCTCTCTCCTGGTACAGGCAAGTGACTCACATGGTCTATGAGTTCCCGCACCATGCCGTTCCATTCTCCTTTATCGTTTTGAGCTCCATACTTCCCGTCAGATACCAGTTTAACCTCGTAGGCAAATCCCAGGATGTTGGACAGCTCCTTCAGTAGGTCCAGGCAGTAACCTTCGAACCGGTCGTTACCGTACAGAGGCTTGTCAGACTTCTTGTACATGACGTAAGGGTTTTCCTGTGAGATGAGGTGATAGAGTCGTCAACATCTCTGTATAAACATACCCCATTAGTAGACTGTGTGGTTTCTTAGTTGGGATTGAGAAAAGATAGTAGAAACCACAGTACACAAAGAATTCCAACTACCCTCTCTAACTGACTTTGTGTATCTTACTACAATAGTTACTCTAACTATTGGATTATTT
Organism: Oncorhynchus nerka; assembly: GCF_034236695.1. Lineage (NCBI taxonomy): Eukaryota > Metazoa > Chordata > Actinopteri > Salmoniformes > Salmonidae > Oncorhynchus > Oncorhynchus nerka. Next base: position 7,931,457 of record NC_088406.1, read on the forward strand.
CTTATGACTATTTGGACTATTGAAATATCCCTTATGACTACTAATACTTTTGGACTGTTCTATATGGACTACTGGACTATCAAACTATTAGTATATAACTACTAAGACTATTGGACTATTATACTATATTGGACTACTGGACTATACTAATAATATATATATATTATATATTGTTATATATTGTTATATTATACTGTCTCCTCATCACGCGCTCTCACCACTGGCGTCCCCCAGGGCTCTGTTCTAGGCCCTCTCCTATTCTCGCTATACACCAAGTCACTTGGCTCTGTCATAACCTCACATGGTCTCTCCTATCATTGCTATGCAGACGACACACAATTAATCTTCTCCTTTCCCCCTTCTGATGACCAGGTGGCGAATCGCATCTCTGCATGTCTGGCAGACATATCAGTGTGGATGACGGATCACCACCTCAAGCTGAACCTCGGCAAGACGGAGCTGCTCTTCCTCCCGGGGAAGGACTGCCCATTCCATGATCTCGCCATCACGGTTGACAACTCCATTGTGTCCTCCTCCCAGAGCGCTAAGAACCTTGGCGTGATCCTGGACAACACCCTGTCGTTCTCAACTAACATCAAGGCGGTGGCCCGTTCTTGTAGGTTCATGCTCTACAACATCCGCAGAGTACGACCCTGCCTCACACAGGAAGCAGCGCAGGTCCTAATCCAGGCACTTGTCATCTCCCGTCTGGATTACTGCAACTCGCTGTTGGCTGGGCTCCCTGCCTGTGCCATTAAACCCCTACAACTCATCCAGAACGCCGCAGCCCGTCTGGTGTTCAACCTTCCCAAGTTCTCTCACGTCACCCCGCTCCTCCGCTCTCTCCACTGGCTTCCAGTTGAAGCTCGCATCCGCTACAAGACCATGGTGCTTGCCTACGGAGCTGTGAGGGGAACGGCACCTCAGTACCTCCAGGCTCTGATCAGGCCCTACAAACAAACAAGGGCACTGCGTTCATCCACCTCTGGCCTGCTCGCCTCCCTACCACTGAGGAAGTACAGTTCCTGCGCAGCCCAGTCAAAACTGTTCGCTGCTCTGGCCCCCCAATGGTGGAACAAACTCCCTCACGACGCCAGGAAAGCGGAGTCAATCACCACCTTCCGGAGACACCTGAAACCCCACCTCTTTCAGGAATACCTAGGATAGGATAAAGTAATCCTTCTCACCCCCCTTAAAAGATTTAGATGCACTATTGTAAAGTGGCTGTTCCACTGGATGTCTTAAGGTGAACGCACCAATTTGTAAGTCGCTCTGGATAAGAGCGTCTGCTAAATGACTTAAATGTAATGTAAATGTATATTGGACTACTGGACTATCAAACTATTAGTATATAACTACTAAGACTACTGGACTATCAAACTATTAGTATATAACTACTAAGACTACTGGACTATCAAACTATTAGTATATAACTACTAAGACTATTGGACTATTATACTATATTGGACTACTGGACTATCAAACTATTAGTATATAACTACTAAGACTACTGGACTATTATACTATATTGGACTACTGGACTATCAAACTATTACTATATAACTACTAAGACTATTGGACTATTATACTATATTGGACTACTGGACTATCAAACTATTAGTATATAACTACTAAGACTATTGGACTATTATACTATATTGGACTACTGGACTATCAAACTATTAGTATATAACTACTAAGGCTACTGGACTATTATACTATATTGGACTATTGGACTATCAAACTATTAGTATATAACTACTAAGACTATTAGACTATCAAACTCTTAGTATATAACTACTAAGACTACTGGACTATCAAACTATTAGTATATAACTACTAAGACTATTGGACTATTATACTATATTGGACTACTGGACTATCAAACTATTAGTATACAACTACTAAGACTACTGGACTATTATACTATATTGGACTACTGGACTATCAAACTATTAGTATATAACTACTAAGACTATTGGACTATTATACTATATTGGACTACTGGACTATCAAACTATTAGTATATAACTACTAAGACTATTGGACTATCAAACTATTAGTATATAACTACTAAGACTACTGGACTATTATACTATATTGGACTACTGGACTATCAAACTATTAGTATATAACTACTAAGACTACTGGACCATTATACTATATTGGACTACTGGACTATCAAACTATTAGTATATAACTACTAAGACTATTGGACTATTATACTATATTGGACTACTGGACTATCAAACTATTAGTATATAACTACTAAGACTATTGGACTATTATACTATATTGGACTACTGGACTATCAAACTATTAGTATATAACTACTAAGACTACTGGACTATTATACTATATTGGACTACTGGACTATCAAACTATTAGTATATAACTACTAAGACTATTGGACTATTATACTATATTGGACTATTGGACTATTATACTATTAGTATATAACTACTAAGACTACTGGACTATTATACTATTAGTATATAACTACTAAGACTACTGGACTATTATACTATATTGGACTATTGGACTATTATACTATTAGTATATAACTACTAAGACTATTGGACTATTATACTATATTGGACTACTGGACTATTATACTATTAGTATATAACTACTAAGACTACTGGACTATTATACTATATTGGACTACTGGACTATCAAACTATTAGTATATAACTACTAAGACTACTGGACTATTATACTATATTGGACTACTGGACTATCAAACTATTAGTATATAACTACTAAGACTACTGGACTATTATACTATATTGGACTACTGGACTATCAAACTATTAGTATATAACTACTAAGCCTACTGGACTATCAAACTATTAGTATATAACTACTAAGACTACTGGACTATTATACTATATTGGACTACTGGACTTTCAAACTATTAGTATATAACTACTAAGCCTACTGGACTATCAAACTATTAGTATATAACTACTAAGACTATTGGACTATTATACTATATTGGACTACTGGACTATCAAACTATTAGTATATAACTACTAAGACTACTGGACTATCAAACTATTAGTATATAACTACTAAGACTACTGGACTATCAAACTATTAGTATATAACTACTAAGACTACTGGACTATCAAACTATTAGTATATAACTACTAAGACTATTGGACTATTATACTATATTGGACTACTGGACTATCAAACTATTAGTATATAACTACTAAGACTACTGGACTATCAAACTATTAGTATATAACTACTAAGACTATTGGACTATTATACTACATTGGACTATTGGACTATTATACTATTAGTATATAACTACTAAGACTACTGGACTATTATACTATTAGTATATAACTACTAAGACTACTGGACTATTATACTATATTGGACTACTGGACTATCAAACTATTAGTATATAACTACTAAGACTATTGGACTATTATACTACATTGGACTATTGGACTATTATACTATTAGTATATAACTACTAAGACTACTGGACTATTATACTATTAGTATATAACTACTAAGACTACTGGACTATTATACTATATTGGACTACTGGACTATCAAACTATTAGTATATAGCTACTAAGACTATTGGACTATTATACTATATTGGACTACTGGACTATCAAACTATTAGTATATAACTACTAAGACTACTGGACCATTATACTATATTGGACTACTGGACTATCAAACTATTAGTATATAACTACTAAGACTATTGGACTATTATACTATATTGGACTACTGGACTATCAAACTATTAGTATATAACTACTAAGACTATTGGACTATTATACTATATTGGACTATTGGACTATTATACTATTAGTATATAACTACTAAGACTACTGGACTATTATACTATTAGTATATAACTACTAAGACTACTGGACTATTATACTATATTGGACTATTGGACTATTATACTATTAGTATATAACTACTAAGACTACTGGACTATTATACTATTAGTATATAACTACTAAGACTACTGGACTATTATACTATTAGTATATAACTACTAAGACTACTGGACTATCAAACTATTAGTATATAACTACTAAGACTACTGGACTATTATACTATATTGGACTACTGGACTATCAAACTATTAGGATATAGCTACTAAGACTATTGGACTATTATACTATATTGGACTACTGGACTATCAAACTATTAGTATATAACTACTAAGACTATTGGACTATCAAACTATCAAACTATTAGACTACTATATCAAACTACTAAGACTATTGGACTATCAAACTATTAGTATATTATATTGGACTATTATACTATATTGGACTACTGGACTATCAAACTATTAGTATATAACTACTAAGACTATTGGACTATCAAACTATTAGTATATAACTACTAAGACTATTGGACTATTATACTATATTGGACTACTGGACTATCCCCGGTGACTATTTGTACTATTGAACTCTTTCATATGGATATTTGTAATGCTGGACTCATAGCTAGTTTTCCCCAACATCGGACACCCCCTAATTTCAGATAATCTCTAGCCGTTAGAGGATTAAATCACCTCGAGCTAAACATTTAAATGGACTAGAAAATAACGGCATCTTTTGCGACCAAAGACACCCTTTCTTTACTTATCTATTGTTCACCTAATACCTTTTTTTGCACTATTGGTTAGAGCCTGTAAGTAAGCATTTCACTGTGAGGTGTTCAACGCCTGTTGTATTCGGCGCACGTGACAAATAAACTTTGATTTGATTTGATTCTAGCAAGCTGACCACCGATTTTCATTGTAAATTATGTACGTTAAGATAAGTTTTGAGAGTTTAAAAAAAAAGTAATATATATATATACACATTTTGTGGGACACACTGTATACTGTAAAATAAGACACTCATCATTTAATATCCAACTTTTTACTTCTGAAATATAGCTAACGGAAGGCTAGCCAACTAACTTATCTAGTAAACCACTTCGGGTATGAGGTTGGTGTCTCTTTTTTGAACAAAATTATACGGATATATCTTGTAATTAAACAAAATAGTAAGGTAGCCAATAACTGAGGATCATATGTCGATAATACGGGCCATATTTTCTTTGACTGTATGGACTATTGGACTACCCAGTGACTAGTTGGACTATTGGACTACCCAGTGACTAGTTGGACTATTGGACAACCCAGTGACTAGTTGGACTATTGGACAACCCAGTGACTAGTTGGACTATTGGACTACCCAGTGACTAGTTGGACTATTGGACTACCCAGTGACTAGTTGGACTATTGGACAACCCAGTGACTAGTTGGACTATTGGACTACCCAGTGAATAGTTGGACTATTGGACAACCCAGTGACTAGTTGGACTATTGGACTACCCAGTGACTAGTTGGACTATTGGACTACCCAGTGACTAGTTGGACTATTGGACTACCCAGTGAATAGTTGGACTATTGGACAACCCAGTGACTAGTTGGACTATTGGACTACCCAGTGACTAGTTGGACTATTGGACAACCCAGTGCCTAGTTGGACTATTGGACAACCCAGTGACTAGTTGGACTATTGGACAACCCAGTGACTAGTTGGACTATTGGTCAACCCAGTGACTAGTTAGACTATTGGACAACCCAGTGACTAGTTGGACTATTGGACTACCCAGTGACTAGTTGGACTATTGGACTACCCAGTGACTAGTTGGACTATTGGACTACCCAGTGACTAGTTGGACTATTGGACTACCCAGTGACTAGTTGGATTATTGGACTACCCAGTGACTAGTTGGACTATTTGTATATTCCATATGGACTATTTGACTATTTTCTGCAGACTATTTGCTCCACAGTTGTTTCAATTTAATTTTGATATTGTTTTAGTCTTTTTTAATCTTCTTAAGTATGTTGTGACCCCTGAGACGTGACTTGACTTACCAGGATAGTGGTGACGACCAGAGTCCTGTTGGCCATGGAATCTGTGATGTTAGTCCCCGTATCCTTCAGACTTTCGGTAAGGTTAAGGCCGTTGTTGGAGTTCCACAATCCAATCTGAAGAGGAGTAAATCACCAAAACATTATATTCTACCCATCACTGTCTTCTAACCATCACGGTATTCTACCCATCACGGTATTCTACCGATCACTGTCTTCTAGCCATCACTGTCTTCTAACCATCACTGTCTTCTATCCATCACTGTCTTCTAACCATCACTTTCTTCTAACCATCACCGTATTCTAACCATCACCGTCTTCTAACCATCACTGTCTTCTAACCATCACTGTCTTCTATCCATCACTGTCTTCTATCCATCACTGTCTTCTAACCATCACTGTCTTCTAACCATCACCGTCTTCTAACCATCACCGTCTTCTAACCATCACTGTATTCTAACCATCACTGTCTCCTATCCATCACCATATTCTATCCATCACCGTATTCTATCCATCACCGTATTCTATCCATCACAGTATTCTGTCCATCACTGTATTCTAACCATCACTGTCTTCTAACCATCACTGTCTTCTAAACATCACCGTATTCTAACCATCACAGTATTCTGTCCATCACTGTATTCTAACCATCACTGTCTTCTAACCATCACTGTCTTCTAACCATCACTGTCTTCTAACCATCACCGTATTCTAACCATCACTGTCTTCTAACCATCACTGTCTTCTAACCATCACTGTCTTCTGTCCATCACTGTATTCTAACCATCACTGTCTTCTAACCATCACTGTCTTCTAACCATCACCGTATTCTAACCATCACAGTATTCTGTCCATCACTGTATTCTAACCATCACTGTCTTCTAACCATCACTGTCTTCTAACCATCACTGTCTTCTAACCATCACCGTATTCTAACCATCACTGTCTTCTAACCATCACTGTCTTCTAACCATCACTGTCTTCTGTCCATCACCGTATTCTATCCATCACCGTATTCTACCCATCACCGTCTTCTACCCATCACCGTCTTCTATCCATCACTGTCTTCTAACCATCACTGTCTTCTAACCATCACTGTCTTCTGTCCATCACTGTATTCTACCCATCACTGTATTCTACCCATCACTGTCTTCTAACCATCACTGTCTTCTAACCATCACTGTATTCTAACCATCACTGTATTCTAACCATCACTGTCTTCTAACCATCACTGTCTTCTAACCATCACTGTATTCTAACCATCACTGTCTTCTAACCATCATGGTAAGGACAACTCAGATAAGGACTGTAGGAGTGGGTAGGACACCTCAGATAAGGACTGTAGGAGAGGGTAGGACAACTCAGATAAGGACTGTAGGAGAGGGTAGGACAACTCAGATAAGGACTGTAGGAGTCGGTAGGACAACTCAGATAAGGACTGTAGGAGTGGGTAGGACACCTCAGATAAGGACTGTAGGAGAGGGTAGGACAACTCAGATAAGGACTGTAGGAGTGGGGTAGGACAACTCAGATAAGGACTGTAGGAGAGGGTAGGACAATTCAGATAAGGACTGTAGGAGACTATAGGAGTGGGTAGGACAACTCAGATAAGGACTGTAGGAGAGGGTAGGACAACTCAGATAAGGACTGTAGGAGTGGGAGGACAACTCAGATAAGGACTTATAACTCAGATAAGGACTGTAGGAGAGGGTAGGACAACTCAGATAAGGACTGTAGGAGTGGGTAGGACAACTCAGATAAGGACTGTAGGAGTCGGTAGGACAACTCAGATAAGGACTGTAGGAGAGGGTAGGACAACTCAGATAAGGACTGTAGGAGTGGGTAGGACAACTCAGATAAGGACTGTAGGAGAGGGTAGGACAACTCAGATAAGGACTGATAAGGAGAGGGTAGGACAACTCAGATAAGGACTGTAGGAGAGGGTAGGACAACAGATAAGGACAGATAGGACAACTCAGATAAGGACTGTAGGAGTCGGTAGGACAACTCAGATAAGGACTGTAGGAGAGGGTAGGACAACTCAGATAAGGACTGTAGGAGTGGGTATTATAACTCAGATAAGGACTGTAGGAGTGGGTATTATAACTCAGATAAGGACTGTAGGAGAGGGTAGGACAACTTAGATAAGGACTGTAGGAGAGGGAAGGACAACTCAGATAAGGACTGTAGGAGAGGGTATTATAACTCAGATAAGGACTGTAGGAGTGGGTAGGACAACTCAGATAAGGACTGTAGGAGTGGGTAGGACAACTCAGATAAGGACTGTAGGAGTAGGTAGGACAACTCAGATAAGGACTGTAGGAGAGGGTAGGACAACTCAGATAAGGACTGTAGGAGAGGGTAGGACAACTCAGATAAGGACTGTAGGAGTGGGTAGGACAACTCAGATAAGGACTGTAGGAGTGGGTAGGACAACTCAGATAAGGACTGTAGGAGAGGGTAGGACAACTCAGATAAGGACTGTAGGAGTGGGTAGGACAACTCAGATAAGGACTGTAGGAGTGGGTAGGACAACTCAGATAAGGACTGTAGGAGAGGGTAGGACAACTCAGATAAGGACTGTAGGAGTGGGTAGGACAACTCAGATAAGGACTGTAGGAGAGGGTAGGACAACTCAGATAAGGACTGTAGGAGTGGGTAGGACAACTCAGATAAGGACTGTAGGAGTGGGTAGGACAACTCAGATAAGGACTGTAGGAGAGGGTAGGACAACTCAGATAAGGACTGTAGGAGAGGGTATTATAATTCAGAGAATAAAACACGAAGGTCAGACAAGAGGGTCAACAACAGGGTCAGACCACAGGGTCAACAACAGGGTCAGACAACAGGGTCAGACCACAGAGTCAACGAGAGGGTCAGACAAGAGGATCAGACCACAGGGTCAACAACAGGGTCAACCACAGGGTCAGACCACAGGGTCAGACCACAGAATCAACAACAGGGTCAACCCCAGGGTCAGACCACAGGGTCAGACTACAGGGTCAACAACAGGGTCAACCCCAGGGTCAACAACAGGGTCAACAACGGGGTCAACCACAGAGTCAACCCCAGGATCAACAACAGGGTCAGACCACAGGGTCAACAACAGGGTCAACAACCCAGGGTCAGACCACAGGGTCAGACCACAGAGTCAACCACAGAGTCAACCCCAGGGTCAGACCACAGGGTCAACCCCAGGGTCAGACCACAGGGTCAACCCCAGGGTCAGACCACAGGGTCAACCCCAGGGTCAGACCACAGGGTCAACAAGAGGGTCGACAACAGGGTCAGACCACAGGGTCAAACCCAGGGTCAGACCACAGGGTCAACCCCAGGGTCAGACCACAGGGTCAACAAGAGGGTCGACAACAGGGTCAGACCACAGGGTCGACAACAGGGTCAGACCACAGGGTCAACAACAGGGTCAACAACGGGGTCAACCACAGAGTCAACCCCAGGATCAACAACAGGGTCAGACCACAGGGTCAACAACAGGGTCGACAACAGGGTCAGACCACAGGGTCAACCCCAGGGTCAGACAACAGGGTCAGACCACAGGGTCAGACCAGAGCCAGTCAGCCGCTCTACAAACCTTTTTCCACACTTTATTGAGGTGGCTATTGCCCCCGATCGTCTTGTTAAGAAAGGAAGCAAAAACACAGCATTTTATCAACCTTTTCAGGAACCGGCAAACTGGTGGATGTTTCTAATTATATTACACACGTTGTGGTGGTTATACCCTCCTCTCATACATATGGTGCTTTGGTCTCATGACCTGTAGCTAACCGTGATGCAATGCGATGCGGTGTGTGTGTCTGTGTCTGTGTCTGTGTCTGTGTGTGTGTGTGTGTGTGTGTGCATGCGTGCGTGTGTGTGTCTGTGTGTGTGTTTGTGTGTCTGTATGTGTGTGTCTGTGTGTGTGTCTCTGTGTCTCTGTGTGTGTGTGTCTCTGTGTGTGTGTGTGTGTGTGTCTCTGTGTGTGTGTGTGTGTGTGTGTGTGTCTCTGTGTGTGTGTGTGTGTGTGTGTGTGTGTGTGTGTGTGTGTGTGTCTGTGTCTGTGTGTCTGTGTGTGTGTGTGTGTGTGTCTGTGTGTGTGTCTCTATGTGTGCGTGCGTGCGTGCGTGCGTGCGTGCGTGCGTGCGTGCGTGCGTGCGTGCGTGCGTGCGTGCGTGCGCGTGTGTGTTTAATACATCGTGGTACTGCAGCTCACCTTCTCCAAGCCGTCTTCCTTCAGACTGATGACGTCCAGGTCAAAGTCTTTCCTCAAACCGTCTGTCTTGTTTATAATGATCTGTCCTGTCAAACCGTTCCACGTCGCCTGGGAAAGACAGATTCATTCCTGCTTTTTATTTATCCTTACAGAGGTACAGAACCACACTAAGTTACAGAGGTACAGAACCACGCTAAGTTACAGAGGTACAGAACCACTCTCTAAGTTACAGAGATACAGAACCACACTAAGTGACAGAGATACAGAACCACACTAAGTGACAGAGATACAGAACCACTCTAAGTGACAGAGGTACAGAACCACACTAAGTGACAGAGGTACAGAACCACACTAAGTGACAGAGGTACAGAACCACTCTAAGTGACAGAGGTACAGAACCACTCTAAGTGACAGAGATACAGAACCACTCTAAGTGACAGAGGTACAGAACCACATTAAGTGACAGAGGTACAGAACCACACTCTAAGTGACAGAGATACAGAACCACTCTAAGTGACAGAGAGTGTGAACCACACTAAGTGACATAGATACAGAACCACACTAAGTGACAGAGATACAGAACCACACTAAGTGACAGAGATACAGAACCACACTAAGTTACAGAGGTACAGAACCACACTAAGTTACAGAGGTACAGAACCACTCTCTAAGTGACAGAGTGTGAACCACACTAAGTGACAGAGATACAGAACCACACTATCTCTCTCTCTCTCTCTCTCTCTCTCTCTCTCTAAAATGTAGTATGCTTTAAATGACAGTATTTCCTACTCATTTAGGCTTTTCATCTAGTAGAATTCTCTGCACACTATTGAGGAAGATAAATCCTATTTCCGAAACCCACGTGTTTTGACAACAGCTGATAATCACATTAGATGACACATTCTCAGTAGGAGGAGCCTAGTACGTTGTTATTTGTTACTTACTGCATTCGTTTTGACTAAAGAGTACGTATTACGACTAGTATGATTAGTACACAGTTTGCAGTGACTGTAAAGGGACTGCAATGACTCATCAATGACTTACAATGGCAATTGTGCACAATTTATTTTACCTTTATTTATCTAGGCAAGTCAGTTAACAACAAATTCTTATTTACAATGACGGCCTAGGAACAGTGGGTTAACTGCCTTGTTCAGCTCGTGGGATTCAATCTTGAAACCTTTCGGTTACTGGGCCCAACGCTCTAACCACAAGGCTACCTGCCTCTAACCACTAGACTACCTGCCTCTAACCACTAGGCTACCTGCCTCTAACCACTAGGCTACCTGCCTCTAACCACTAGGCTACCTGCCTCCTCTAACCACTAGGCTACCTGCCTCCTCTAACCACTAGGCTACCTGCCTCCTCTAACCACTAGTCTACCTGCCTCCTCTAACCACTAGGCTACCTGCCTCCTCTAACCACTAGGCTACCTGCCTCCTCTAACCACTAAGCTACCTGCCTCTAACCACTAGGCTACTTGCCTCTAACCACTAGGCTACTTGCCTCTAACCACTAGGCTACCTGCCTCCTCTAACCACTAGGCTACCTGCCTCCTCTAACCACTAGGCTACCTGCCTCCTCTAACCACTAGGCTACCCTGCCTCCTCTAACCACTAGGCTACCTGCCTCTAACCACTAGGCTACCTGCCTCTAACCACTAGACTACCTTCCTCTAACCACTAGGCTACCTGCCTCTAACCACTAGGCTACCTGCCTCTAACCACTAGGCTACCTGCCTCCTCTAACCACTAGGCTACCTGCCTCCTCTAACCACTAGGCTACCTGCCTCCTCTAACCACTAGGCTACCTGCCTCCTCTAACCACTAGGCTACCTGCCTCCTCTAACCACTAGGCTACCTGCCTCCTCTAACCACTAGGCTACCTGCCTCCTCTAACCACTAGGCTACCTGCCTCCTCTAACCACTAGGCTACCTGCCTCCTCTAACCACTAGGCTACCTGCCTCCTCTAACCACTAGGCTACCCTGCCTCCTCTAACCACTAGGCTACCTGCCTCTAACCACTAGGCTACCTGCCTCTAACCACTAGACTACCTTCCTCTAACCACTAGGCTACCTGCCTCTAACCACTAGGCTACCTGCCTCTAACCACTAGGCTACCTGCCTCCTCTAACCACTAGGCTACCTGCCTGCCTCCTCTAACCACTAGGCTACCTGCCTCTAACCATTAGACTACCTTCCTCTAACCACTAGGCTACCTGCCTCCTCTAACCACTAGGCTACCTGCCTCCTCTAACCACTAGGCTACCTGCCTCCTCTAACCACTAGGCTACCTGCCTCCTCTAACCACTAGGCTACCTTCCTCTAACCACTAGGCTACCTGCCTCCTCTAACCACTAGGCTACCTGCCTCCTCTAACCACTAGGCTACCTGCCTCCTCTAACCACTAGGCTACCTGCCTCCTCTAACCACTAGGCTACCTGCCTCCTCTAACCACTAGGCTACCTGCCTCCTCTAACCACTAGGCTACCTGCCTCCTCTAACCACTAGGCTACCTGCCTCCTCTAACCACTAGGCTACCTGCCGCCCCATTAAACAACATTACCACTATGCCTTCTAATTGCAGTTGCTGTTCTCATAATATACAGGAGAACTATCGCCTTATGGTGAAGATAGCCGAGTTGTGAGCCCAGCTTCAAATTCAATCGTTAGGCAAGGGTAATTTAAGTGTAGGGAAAGGATGAAACAGCATCTGTGCCACCAGTAAGTACAGATAGTAGTATAAATCCCCTCTCACGGTCCCCGCAGCTGGACAATTTTCTCATGGCTTCCGGAAAGAAATGCTGTCGGCATGCTCAACTGGTTTTGCTCATTCAGCCGACAGAAACTTTCAACCAGTTCTCCCCATTTAGCATCGAGTCGGAGTGAGAGACTTCTCTGGGCTCTCCTTCACCCTTTATGTGGTCTGAGCCACCGAAGCCTCCGACCATTAGCTCTGACAAACTGAAAACCTCTAGTCATTGGCGACTCCATTTCCCGCAGTATTAGAATCATCCACAAAGATTATACACTGTTTACCAGGGGGGCCGGGCTACCAACGTTAAGGCTAATCTGAAGATGGTGCTGGCTAAAGCTAAAACTGAAGAGTGTAGAGAGTATAGGGATATTGTTATCCACGTCGGCACCAACGATGTTAGGATGAAACAGTCAGAGGTCACGTGCATGTAAATTAGCAGTCTCTGTCAGACAGAGGAGGCTGCATGATAAACAGAGTCCAGTCTCTGTTAGACAGAGGAGGCTGCATGATAAACAGAGTCTCTGTTAGACAGAGGAGGCTGCATGATAAACAGAGTCCAGTCTCTGTTAGACAGAGGAGGCTGCATGATAAACAGAGTCCAGTCTCTGTAAGACAGAGGAGGCTGCATGATAAACAGAGTCCAGTCTCTGTAAGACAGAGGAGGCTGCATGATAAACAGAGTCCAGTCTCTGTAAGACAGAGGAGGCTGCATGATAAACAGAGTCCAGTCTCTGTAAGACAGAGGAGGTTGCATGATAAACAGAGTCCAGTCTCTGTAAGACAGAGGAGGTTGCATGATAAACAGAGTCTCTGTCAGACAGAGGAGGTTGCATGATAAACAGAGTCTCTGTAAGACAGAGGAGGCTGCATGATAAACAGAGGAGGCTGCATGATAAACAGAGGAGGCTGCATGATAAACAGAGTCCAGTCTCTGTCAGACAGAGGAGGCTTCATGATAAACAGAGTCCAGTCTCTGTCAGACAGAGGAGGCTGCATGATAAACAGAGGAGGCTGCATGATAAACAGAGTCCAGTCTCTGTCAGACAGAGGAGGCTGCATGATAAACAGAGTCTCTGTAAGACAGAGGAGGCTGCATGATAAACAGAGTCCAGTCTCTGTCAGACAGAGGAGGCTGCATGATAAACAGAGTCCAGTCTCTGTCAGACAGAGGAGGCTGCATGATATACAGAGTCCAGTCTCTGTCAGACAGAGGAGGCTGCATGATAAACAGAGGAGGCTGCATGATAAACAGTGTCCAGTCTCTGTAAGACAGAGGAGGCTGCATGATAAACAGAGTCCAGTCTCTGTCAGACAGAGGAGGCTGCATGATATACAGAGTCCAGTCTCTGTCAGACAGAGGAGGCTGCATGATAAACAGAGGAGGCTGCATGATAAACAGTGTCCAGTCTCTGTAAGACAGAGGAGGCTGCATGATAAACAGAGGAGGCTACATGATAAACAGAGTCTCTGTCAGACAGAGGAGGCTGCATGATAAACAGAGTCTCTGTCAGACAGAGGAGGCTGCATGATAAACAGAGGAGGCTACATGATAAAAAGAGTCTCTGTCAGACAGAGGAGGCTGCATGATAAACAGAGTCCAGTCTCTGTTAGACAGAGGAGGCTGCATGATAAACAGAGTCTCTGTAAGACAGAGGAGGCTGCATGATAAACAGAGTCTCTGTCAGACAGAGGAGGTTGCATGATAAACAGAGGAGGCTGCATGATAAACAGAGGAGGCTGCATGATAAACAGAGTCCAGTCTCTGTCAGACAGAGGAGGCTGCATGATAAACAGAGTCTCTGTCAGACAGAGGAGGCTGCATGATAAACAGAGTCTCTGTTAGACAGAGGAGGCTGCATGATAAACAGAGTCTCTGTCAGACAGAGGAGGCTGCATGATAAACAGAGTCTCTGTAAGACAGAGGAGGCTGCATGATAAACAGAGTCCAGTCTCTGTCAGACAGAGGAGGCTGCATGATAAACAGAGTCTCTGTAAGACAGAGGAGGCTGCATGCATATACAACAAGTCACCATAATCAATTACAGAGAGAAAAATGCTCTGAACAACCTTCTTTTTAGCCATAAGCGGGAAGCCTTATTATGAAAATAAAAACCCAATTTCAATTGAAGTTTTGTCACAAGATTATCCACATGAACTTTAAAGGACAATTTGTCATCCAACCACATACCTTGGTATGTGTAGGATGACACATTTCCAATGGATAAGCCATCAGATGTGACAATGCTAAAGTTCTCTGGCAGAGTTCTAGCTCTGGTAAAAGGTCATGAACTTAGTTGTTTCTACATCCAAGACCAGTTTGAGACCATAAAGGGAGGCCTGCAGTGACTGAAAAGCAGTCTGCAGCTCTTCAACAGCCTGAACCAGAGAATGAGCACATGAATATAGAACTGTATCATCTGCATATAGATGGAACTTTGCTGGTTGCATCCCATTTCCCAAATCATTGAGAACAACACAGGAGCTAAAATGGAACCCTGGGGCACACCTTTATTAATCTCTAGACAACTAGACTTGTGATTGTCAGTATATAACACATTGTGTTCTGTCAGAAAGATTAGTTCCTAAACCAATTTACTGCCCCTTCACTGAGACCAATGTTACTGAGTCTAGCTAGCAACAATTCATGGTCAACTGAATCAAAGGCATTTGATAAATCCACAAACAGAGTAGCACAATGTTGCCTTTTTAATCAAGTGCATTAATGATGTAATTTACCACTGCCATAGCTGCAGTTGTGGTGCTGTGCCCCGATCTAAAGCCAGACTGAACCTCGCTCAGTATATTCTTTCCAATTAGGAAGTGTTTTAACTGTGAGTTCACTGGGGATTCATAGACTTTGGCCAGGATAGGGAGTTTAGAGATAGGACGATAGTTCTTAGCATCTGAGGGATCTCCACCCTTTAGCAGTGGGAGGACATAAGCTGATTTTCAAATGCTGGGTATATAATTGGTCAAGAGACTCAAGTTGAAAATGTGAGCCACAGGTTCTGTGATAATACCAGCTGCTATCTTTAAGAGGTAGGGCGTCCAGGATGTCTGGACCTGCATACTTTTTAGTGTCTGTAGCCTTTAGTTCTTTATAGACCTCAGTATAAGAAACAGGCTCAAAGTTAAAATGGTTGACATGAGGGCCTATATTATAGTTGACTGTAACAGAGCTGACAGAGGCCTGGACCCCACCATTATCAACAACTGAACCAACAGATATGAAGTGCTTGTTAAAACCCCCTACAATATGGGCTTTATCCTTCACTTCATTAGAATCCATTATTAAATGGTCAGGAAGGTCAGAGGAGACATTAGAACCTGACCGACTGATTTGATTAGCTTCCAGAACTTGGTAGGGGTGTTTAGGTTCTCTGTGACTACATTTAAATAGTCATCTGATTTGATTAGATTCCAGAACTTGGTAGGGGTGTTTAGGTTCTCTGTGACTACATTTAAATAGTCATCTGATTTGATTAGCTTCCAGAACTTGGTAGGGGTGTTTAGGTTCTCTGTGACTACATTTAAATAGTCATCTGATTTGATTAGATTCCAGAACTTGGTAGGGGTGTTTAGGTTCTCTGTGACTCCATTTAAATAGTCATCTGATTTGATTAGCTTCCAGAACTTGGTAGGGGTGTTTAGGTTCTCTGTGACTACATTTAAATAGTCATCTGATTTGATTAGCTTCCAGAACTTGGTAGGGGTGTTTAGGTTCTCTGTGACTGCATCTAAATAGTCATCTGATTTGATTAGCTTCCAGAACTTGGTAGGGGTGTTTAGGTTCTCTGTCATCTGATTTGATTAGCTTCCAGAACTTGGTAGGGGTGTTTAGGTTCTCTGTGACTGCATCTAAATAGTCATCTGATTTGATTAGCTTCCAGAACTTGGTAGGGGTGTTTAGGTTCTCTGTGACTGCATCTAAATAGTCATCTGATTTGATTAGCTTCCAGAACTTGGTAGGGGTGTTTAGGTTCTCTGTGACTGCATCTAAATAGTCATCTGATTTGATTAGCTTCCAGAACTTGGTAGGGGTGTTTAGGTTCTCTGTGACTGCATTTAAATAGTCATCTGATTTGATTAGCTTCCAGAACTTGGTAGGGGTGTTTAGGTTCTCTGTGACTCCATTTAAATAGTCATCTGATTTGGACTTCCTGATCAACTCTGTGCATTTGTTTCTTAGCGCTCTGAAGGAGGCCCAGTCAACAGGAGCATTTGTATGTCTAGCTTGAGCCCAATAGATATTTCTGTTTCTAATTCATTCTGCCAAGTTATCTGAAAACCAGGCATTGTTCCTTCCACTGATTGTACATTTCTTCACAGCGGCATGCTTATCACAAATGGACACACATTTCACATAAAAATAGTCCCAGGCAGTGTCAACATCGAGAATCAGATTCTGTCTATTTTATGGTACAGATCATGTAAGAACGCTTGTTCATCAAACTGTCTAAAATGTCTTTTAAAAATATAACGGGGTTTGGTTTTGGTCATTTTTTGTATTTCTATCACAAGCTTTTGCACAGCGATCACTGACATCATTACAGAATATCCCAGTCGATATGTATTTGTGAGGGGTATTCGTTAGCATAATGTCCAATAGTGTTTGTTTGTTTGGTGCGCTTCAGAGAGTGAGATTCAGAGAGTCAAACAGCTCTTTAAAAAGAGTCAGATACAGATGTAAGTATGTCCCAGTTCAAATCTCCTAAAATAACGAATTCAGAGTAATTTAGAAAGAGAGGTAAGTGCGACTCCCGAAGCTGAGGGCGGTCTGTAGCAGCCGAGGGCGGCCTGTAGCAGCCGAGGGCGGTCTGTAGAAGCCGAGGGCGGTCTGTAGAAGCCGAGGGCGGTCTGTAGCAGCAGAGGGCGGTCTGTAGCAGCCGAGGGCGGTCTGTAGCAGCCGAGGGCGGTCTGTAGCAGCCGAGGGCGGTCTGTAGCAGCCGAGGGCGTTCTGCAGCAACCCGAGGGCGGTCTGTAGCAGCCGAGGGCGGCCTGTAGCAGCCGAGGGCGGCCTGTAGCAGCCGAGGGCGGCCTGTAGCAGCCGAGGGCGGTCTGTAGCAGCCGAGGGCGGTCTGTAGCAGCCGAGGGCGGTCTGTAGCAGCCGAGGGCGGTCTGTAGTCGCCGAGGGCGGTCTGTAGTAGCCGAGGGCGGTCTGTAGCAGCCGAGGGCGGTCTGTAGCCGCCGAGGGCGGTCTGTAGCAGCCGAGGGCGTTCTGCAGCAACCCGAGGGCGGTCTGTAGCAGCCGAGGGCGTTCTGAAGCAACCCGAGGGCGGTCTGTAGCAGCTGAGGGCGGCCTGTAGCAGCCGAGGGCGGTCTGTAGCAGCCGAGGGCGGTCTGTAGAAGCCGAGGGCGGTCTGTAGCAGCCGAGGGCGGTCTGTAGCAGCCGAGAGCGGTCTGTAGCAGCCGAGGGCGGTCTGTAGCAATCCGAGGGCGGTCTGTAGCAGCCGAGGGCGGTCTGTAGCAACCGAGGGCGGTCTGTAGCAACTGAGGGCGGTCTGTAGCAGCCGAGGGCGGTCTGTAGAAGCCGAGGGCGGTCTGCAGCAACCCGAGGGCTGTCTCTAGAAGCCGAGGGCGGTCTGTAGCAGCCGAGGGCGGTCTGTAGCCGCCGAGGGCGGTCTGTAGCAGCCGAGGGCGGTCTGTAGCAGCCGAGGGCGGTCTGTAGCCGCCGAGGGCGTTCTGCAGCAACCCGAGGGCGGTCTGTAGCAGCCGAGGGCGTTCTGAAGCAACCCGAGGGCGGTCTGTAGCAGCTTAGGGCGGCCTGTAGCAGCCGAGGGCGGTCTGTAGCAGCCGAGGGCGGTCTGTAGCAGCCGAGGGCGGTCTGTAGAAGCCGAGGGCGGTCTGTAGCAGCCGAGGGCGGTCTGTAGTAGCCGAGGGCGGTCTGTAGCAGCCGAGGGCGGTCTGTAGCCGCCGAGGGCGGTCTGTAGCAGCCGAGGGCGTTCTGCAGCAACCCGAGGGCGGTCTGTAGCAGCCGAGGGCGTTCTGAAGCAACCCGAGGGCGGTCTGTAGCAGCTGAGGGCGGCCTGTAGCAGCCGAGGGCGGTCTGTAGCAGCCGAGGGCGGTCTGTAGAAGCCGAGGGCGGTCTGTAGCAGCCGAGGGCGGTCTGTAGCAGCCGAGAGCGGTCTGTAGCAGCCGAGGGCGGTCTGTAGCAATCCGAGGGCGGTCTGTAGCAGCCGAGGGCGGTCTGTAGCAACCGAGGGCGGTCTGTAGCAACTGAGGGCGGTCTGTAGCAGCCGAGGGCGGTCTGTAGAAGCCGAGGGCGGTCTGCAGCAACCCGAGGGCTGTCTCTAGAAGCCGAGGGCGGTCTGTAGCAGCCGAGGGCGGTCTGTAGCAGCCGAGGGCGGTCTGTAGCAGCCGAGGGCGGTCTGTAGCAGCCGAGAGCGGTCTGTAGCAGCCGAGAGCGGTCTGTAGCAATCCGAGGGCGGTCTGTAGCAGCCGAGGGCGGTCTGTAGCAACCGAGGGCGGTCTGTAGCAACTGAGGGCGGTCTGTAGCAGCCGAGGGCGGTCTGTAGAAGCCGAGGGCGGTCTGCAGCAACCCGAGGGCTGTCTCTAGAAGCCGAGGGCGGTCTGTAGCAGCCGAGGGCGGTCTGTAGCAGCCGAGAGCGGTCTGTAGCAGCCGAGAGCGGTCTGTAGCAATCCGAGGGCGGTCTGTAGCAGCCGAGGGCGGTCTGTAGCAACCGAGGGCGGTCTGTAGCAACCGAGGGCGGTCTGTAGCCGCCGAGGGCGGTCTGTAGCAGCCGAGGGCGTTCTGCAGCAACCCGAGGGCGGTCTGTAGCAGCCGAGGGCGTTCTGAAGCAACCCGAGGGCGGTCTGTAGCAGCTGAGGGCGGCCTGTAGCAGCCGAGGGCGGTCTGTAGCAGCCGAGGGCGGTCTGTAGAAGCCGAGGGCGGTCTGTAGCAGCCGAGGGCGGTCTGTAGCAGCCGAGAGCGGTCTGTAGCAGCCGAGGGCGGTCTGTAGCAATCCGAGGGCGGTCTGTAGCAGCCGAGGGCGGTCTGTAGCAACCGAGGGCGGTCTGTAGCAACTGAGGGCGGTCTGTAGCAGCCGAGGGCGGTCTGTAGAAGCCGAGGGCGGTCTGCAGCAACCCGAGGGCTGTCTCTAGAAGCCGAGGGCGGTCTGTAGCAGCCGAGGGCGGTCTGTAGCAGCCGAGGGCGGCCTGTAGCAGCCGAGGGCGGTCTGTAGCAGCCGAGGGCGGTCTGTAGCAGCCGAGGGCGGTCTGTAGCCGCCGAGGGCGGTCTGTAGCAGCCGAGGGCGTTCTGCAGCAACCCGAGGGCGGTCTGTAGCAGCCGAGGGCGTTCTGAAGCAACCCGAGGGCGGTCTGTAGCAGCTTAGGGCGGCCTGTAGCAGCCGAGGGCGGTCTGTAGCAGCCGAGGGCGGTCTGTAGCAGCCGAGGGCGGTCTGTAGAAGCCGAGGGCGGTCTGTAGCAGCCGAGGGCGGTCTGTAGCAGCCGAGAGCGGTCTGTAGCAGCCGAGAGCGGTCTGTAGCAATCCGAGGGCGGTCTGTAGCAGCCGAGGGCGGTCTGTAGCAACCGAGGGCGGTCTGTAGCAACTGAGGGCGGTCTGTAGCAGCCGAGAGCGGTCTGTAGCAGCCGAGAGCGGTCTGTAGCAATCCGAGGGCGGTCTGTAGCAGCCGAGGGCGGTCTGTAGCAACCGAGGGCGGTCTGTAGCAACTGAGGGCGGTCTGTAGCAGCCGAGGGCGGTCTGTAGAAGCCGAGGGCGGCCTGCAGCAACCCGAGGGCTGTCTCTAGAAGCCGAGGGCGGTCTGTAGCAGCCGAGGGCGGTCTGTAGCAGCCGAGGCGGTCTGTAGCAGCCGAGGGCGGTCTGTAGCAGCCGAGGGCGGCCTGTAGCAGCCGAGGGCGGTCTGTAGCAGCCGAGGGCGGTCTGTAGCAGCCGAGGGCGGTCTGTAGCAGTCCTTATATATGTTCACTTTAACCGCAAGCAATTCAAAAGAGAATTTCAGAGGTGAATTTCAGAGGTGTTAAACTCAGATTTCACATAAATTGCAACCCCTCCTCCTTTTCTCATCCGATCCGTTCTAAAAAAACGTGTACCCATCAATAGAAATCCAGTAATTTGACAGAGATTTTCTTTAGTCAAGTTTCTGATAAAACCATCACGTCTGCATTTTGTCATTTTGGCCCATATTTTAATCATGTCTATTTTTGGAAATAGATTTCTGACATTAACAGGCAAGTGGGAGACTGAGATATAAAAACATAATGGTTGTTATATTCAGAATCCACCTTCACATACAAGTATTTTATTCTGTTAACAGGATCAGGGTCATTAAAACATAACTCTTAAATCTCTGATCTCAAGGATCACACATACAAACGGACAGACTGATTGGCTACCAGCTCTACAGCAGTCTTGAAAACTGTTTTCTGCCCCTCCCATTACATAGAATTTGTAGATAATTGTCCCTCTTTCTGGGACTCACCCACAAACATGACCAAGCCTGGCCTGCTTGAGGAGTGACGGACTCCATCCTAGCTGGAGGGGTGCTCTCATCTTATCTATCAACGTAGAGCCCGGTCTAACTCCACAATGTGATAGCGTGCAGGTCAGGCAGCAGGCTGTTTGCCAGCCTGCCAGCTTAGTGGAGTCTGCCACTAGCACAGTCAGTGTAGTCAGCTCAGCTATCCCCATTGAGACAATGTCTGTGCCTCGATCTAGGTTGGGAAAATCTAAACATGGCGGTGTTCCCCTGAGTAATCTCACTGGAATAAAGACCTCCTCAATCCCTGTCATTTTTTAAAGAGACTGTGATAATACCACACAACTCAAAATAGGACTACTTAATGTTAGATCCCTCACTTCCAAGGCAGTCATAGTCAATAAACTAATCATGGATCTTAACCTTGATGTTATTGGCCTGACTGAAACATGGCTAAAGCCTGAAGAATACTGAGTTAAAAGAGGCCTCTCCAATGAGACACTCAAGTTTTTTAAATCCTGTATCTCTTGACACATTCATGGCCTCTAAACCTTCCAGCTGCCTACTAGATCCTATTCCAACTGAACTACTGAAAGAGCTGCTTCCTGTGCTTGGCCCTCATATGTTGAACATAATAAACGTCTCCCTATCCTCCGGATGTGTACCAAACTCACTAAAAGTGGCAGTAATAAAGCCTATCCTGAAAAAGCCCAACCTTGACCCAGATGTTTTATTTTTTTAACTATCGGCCTATATCAAATCTCCCATTCCTCTACACACATTTTAGAAAAAGCTGTTGCACGGCAACTCACTGCCTTCCTGAAGACAAATAATGCATACGAAATGCTCCAGTCTGGTTTCAGACCCCATCAGTACTGAGACTGCACTGGTGAAGGTGGTAAATTACCTTTTAATGGCATCAGACCAAGGCTCTGCATCTGTCCTCCTAGACCTTAGTGCCGCCTTTGACACCATCGATCACCACATTACTTTGGAGAGATTGGAAACCATAATTGGTCTACATGGACAACTTCTTGCCTAGTTTACACAGACAACTTCTTGCCTAGTTTAGATCTTACCTGTCAGAAAGATTTCAGTTTGTCTCTGTGAATGATTTGTCCTCTGACTAATCCATTTTAAGTTTTGGAGTTCCTCAAGGTTCCGTTTTAGGACCACTATTGTTTTTACTATATATTCTACTTCTAGGTGATGTCATTCAGAAACACAATGTCAACTTTCAATGCTATGCGGACGACACACAGCTGTATATTTCGATGAAACACGGTGAAGCCCCAAAATTGCCCTCCCTGGAAGCCTGTGTTTCAGACATAAGGAAGTGGATGGCGGCAAACATTTGACTCTTAATTTCGGAAAAAAAACAGATATGTTAGTTCTAGGTCCCAAGAAACAAAGAGATCTGCTGTTTGATCTGACACTTAATCTTGATGGTTGTACAGTCGTCTCAAATAAAACTGTGAAGGACCCCGGCGTTACTCTGGACCCTGATCTCTCTTTTAAGGAACCTATCAAGAATACTTCAAGGGCAGCTTTTATACATCTCCGTAACATTGCAAAAAATCTGAAAAGTTTTTTTGTCCAAAAATGATGCAGAAAAACTCATCCATGCTTTTGTCACTTCTAGATTAGACTGCAATGCTCTAACTCTTCTGCTAACCACTCTGGTATTTATCTGGCTGGTTCCCCTCTCCACTGGGATTCTCTGCCTCTGACCATATTACGTGGGCTGAGACACGGGCTTGCAAATGCTCCTCCATGCCGTCCCTAGGAGTGGTGCATCACGTCGTGCCAGGATTTTTTTCCCGCTATACTTGACTTGAGTGGGTCGAGTCACTGAGGTGACCTTCCTGTCCAGTTTTGCGCCCGTTTCAGGGTAGTACGTTGGTGGTCTGCTGATATCCCTCAAGTGGTGTGGGGGCTGTGCTTTGGCAAAGTGGGTGAAGTTAGTATATCCTACCTGGTTGGCCCTGTCCGGGTTAGCCCTGTCAGGGGGTATCATCAGACGGGGCCGCCCCCCCCCCCTGTCTCAGCATATGCTGCAATAGTCTATAGGCCAGGGGGCTAGGGTCAGTCTGCCCTATCTGGTGAAATTCTCCTGTCTTCTATGTCCTATACTCCCTCCTAATTCTCCCATCTCTCTCTCTCTCTCCCTCTCTCTCCCCTCGCCTCCCGGAGGACCTGAGCCCTAGGACCATGCCTCAGGTCTATGACTCCTGGCTGTCGTCAGTCCACCTTGTCATGCTGCTGATCCAGTTTCTGCTGTTTTGCTTGTGGCTATGGAACCCTGACCTGTTCACCGGACGTACTACCTATAGATGGATGGGAAGTAGTGTAAAAAACAAAAAAACAATTAGTGAACAACAAATTCAACCCTTATTAGACAACTTTCTGGGAAAACATGTTCCACTGTAATAGTGAAGTGTAAATTTGGCAGTAGAAAAACCTAAATAGTATATTTAACCTCTCAGCTTCCCTATCAAATCTAAACAGTATATTTGACCTCTCAGCTTCCCTATCAAATCTAAACAGTGTATTTGACCTCTCAGCTTCCCTATCAAATCTAAACAGTGTATTTGACCTCTCAGCTTCCCTATCAAATCTAAATATTTTAAGCAGAAAACATAAGAACATTAACAAAAATGACAAATGGTTTGATGAAAAATGCATAAAAATGGAGAAACCTATCCAACTAAAAACATGAGCCTTCAGATTCTAGTAGGGTGAGGCCGGGTGCTGCAGACTGTTTTAGTGCTTGTCACGCCCTGACCATAGAGAGCCTTTTTTATTCTCTATTTTGGTTAGGTCGGGGTGTGACTAAGGGGGGTTGTTCCTATCTAGGTTGTTTAGTTCTATGTTGGACTGGTATGGTTCCCAATCAGAGGCAGCTGTTTATCGTTGTCTCTGATTGGGGATCATATTTAGGCAGCCATTTCCCCACTGTTTTGTGGGATCTTGTTTTGAGTTAGTGCATGTGGCACCGCTGAAGGTTCGTTGTATGTTTCTTTTTTTGTTGTTTGTAAGTTTCACTTAATAAATTATGTGGAACTCAGAGTACGCTTTCCCCTTGTGCCCTCACCAATTCATTGATATATATGTTGAAGAGGGTGGGGCTTAAGCTGCATCCCTGTCTCACCCCACGGCCTTGTGGAAAAAAATGTGTTTGTCTTTTTGCCAATTTTAACGTCACAATTGTTATTTGTGTACATGAATTTTGGAATGTTGCATGTTTTTCCCCCAACACAGTTTTCCATTCATTTGTATAGCAGACCCTCATGCCAAATGGAGTCAAAACAGCATGAGAAGACTTTGCCTCTCTTTCTCTCTCCCTGAAGAGCTATGGGCCATGGCACAAGCCATGGATTCTTTGTGTCTCTCTCATTCTCTGATCATGCCTAGATTAGTAATGCCTTGTAATGTTTATTCATGCTTTGTAACTTAAGCTTCATGCCGTGTATGTGAATCCATTAATTTTACTATGTGATTAAATATCTGCCTTTGATAGCCAGTTTTTATTCCTTTGTTGATAGCCAATTCCTATAACTCAACGATAGTCTCTTGCATGTTGCTAAATCCATCTACAGTTGAAATCGGAAGTTTACATACACCTTAGCCAAATACATTTAAACTCAGTTTTTCACAATTCCTGACATTTAATCCTAGTAAACATTCCCTGTCTTAGGTCAGTTAGGATCACCACTTTATTTTAACTTGTTAGGGCCGTGGTCCCGTGGTGGGAACATCAATCAGCGGAAATGTTCAAGTGCGCCACCTATAGTTTTTGATCAAACTCAAACTTTCATTAAAATGCACATACAATGTACTGAATTAAAGCTACACTCGTTGTTAATCTATCCACCAAGTCAGATTTGTAAAATGCTTTTCGCCAAAAGCATGAGAAGCTATTATCTGATAGCATGTATCCCCCAAAATACTGCAACGTCACCTAACGACAGATTTTGCAATAGCCGGGGGCTACTCAAAACGCAGAAATAAAATATAAAACATTCATTACCTTTGACGAGCTTCTTTCTTGGCACTCCTAGATGTCCCATAAACATCATTTAGGGTCTTTCTTCGATTAAATCGGTCCATATATAGCCTAGATATCGATCTATGAAGACTGTGTGAACAACGGAAAAAATGAGCGTTTTTTAACGTAACGTCATTTTTTTTTATTAAAAAAGTCGACGATAAACTTTCACAAAACACTTCGAAATAGTTTTGTAATGCAACTTTAGGTATTAGTAAACGTTAATACTCTATCAAAATGATCACGGGGCGATGTATATTCTTTAACTTCACGTCTTGAAATCATGGCCGGATATTGCTCAACCAAAACATCCTGTCGGAGACCGGAGGAAATCGGCTCCCTTATTTCGGTTTGACCAAGAAACAAAGCCGAAGCAAATGACAAGACTCTAGACATCGTGTGGAAGCTGTAGGTATTGCAACCTCGACCTCATTTAATCCGGTTCACCTTTAACATTTCTTGGAATTGGCGCATGGATATTTTTTTCCATTTTTCAGTGATCAGATTTTCCTGCACTTTTCGATGAAACGCACGTTCTGTTATAGTCACAGCCGTGATTTAACCAGTTTTAGAAACGTCTGAGTGTTTTCTATCCACACATACTAATCATATGCATATACTATATTCCTGGCATGAATAGCAGGGCGCTGAAATGTTGCGCGATTTTTAACAAAAAGCTGCGAAAATTCGTAACTTCCCTAGAATGTGAAATGTCAGAATAATAGTAAAGGGATTTATTTAAGTTTTTATTTCTTTCATCACATTCCCAGTGGGTCAGAAGTTTACATACTCAATTAGTATTTGGTAGCATTGCCTTAAACAATTTAAACTTGGGTCAAACGTTTCAGGATGCCTTCCACAAGCTTCCCACAATAAGTTGGTTGAATTTTGGCTCATTCCTCCTGACAGAGCTGGTGTAACTGAGTCAGGTTTGTAGGCCTCCTTGCTCACACACACTTTTTCAGTTCTGCCCACAAATGTTTTATAGGACTGAGGTCAGGGCTTTGTGATTACCACTCCAATACCTTGACTTTGTTGTCCTTAAACCATTTTGCCACAACTTTAGAAGTATGCTTGGGGTCATTGTCCATTTGGAAGACCCATTTGCGACCAAGCTTTAACTTTAACATAATTTTCCTATCTCATGATGCCATCTATTTTGTGAAGTGCAACAGTCCCTCCTGCAGCAAAGCACCCCCACAACATGATGCTGCCACCCCCGTGCTTCATGGTTGGGATGGTGTTCTTTGGCTTGCAAACCTCTCCTTTGTCCTCCAAACATAATGATGGTCATTATGGCAAAACAGTTCTATTTTTGTTTCATCAGACCAGAGGACATTTCTCCAAAAAGTACGATGCAAACCGTAGTCTGGCTTTTTTATGGGAGTTTTGGAGCAGTGGCTTCTTCCTTGCTGAGCAGCCTTTCAGGTTATGTCGATATAGGACTCGTTTTACTGTGGATATATAGATACTTTTGTAGCTGTTTCCTCCAGCATCTTCACAAGGTCCTTTGCTGTTGTTCTGGATTTGATTTGCACTTTTCACACCAAAGTACGTTCATCTCCAGGAGACAGAATGTGTCACCTTCCTGAGGGGTATGACGACTGTGTGGTCCCATGGTGTTTATACCTGCATACTATTGTTTGTACAGATGAATGTGGTATCTTCTGTCGTTTGGAAATTGCTACCAAGGATGAACCAGACTTGTGGGGGTCTCCAATTTCTTTGGGCTGATTTCTTTTGATTTTCCCATGATGTGAAGCAAAGAGGCACTGAGTTTGAAGGTAGGCCTTGAAATACATCCACAGGCACACCTTCAATTGACTCAAATGATGTTAATTAGCATAGCAGAAGCTTCTAAAGCTGTGACATCATTTTCTGGAATTTTCCAAGCTGTTTAAAGGCACAATCAACTTAGTATATGTAAACTTCTGACCCACTGGAATTGTGATACAGTGAATTATAAGTGAAATAATCTGTCTGTAAACAATTGTTGGAAAGAATTACGTGCGTCATGTACAAAGTAGATGTCCTAACCAACTTGCCAAAACTATAGTTTGTTTGATTGGTTGAAAAACTAGTTTTAATGACTCCAACCTAAGTGTATGTAAACTAGTTTTAATGACTCCAACCTAAGTGTATGTAAACTTGTTTTAATGACTCCAACCTAAGTGTATGTAAACTAGTGTTAATGACTCCAACCTAAGTGTATGTAAACTAGTTTTAATGACTCCAACCTAAGTGTATGTAAACTAGTTTTAATGACTCCAACCTAAGTGTATGTAAACTTGTTTTAATGACTCCAACCTAAGTGTATGTAAACTAGTTTTAATGACTCCAATCTAAGTGTATGTAAACTAGTTTTAATGACTCCAACCTAAGTGTATGTAAACTAGTTTTAATGACTCCAACCTAAGTGTATGTAAACTAGTGTTAATGACTCCAACCTGAGTGTATGTAAACTAGTTTTAATGACTCCAATCTAAGTGTATGTAAACTAGTTTTAATGACTCCAACCTAAGTGTATGTAAACTAGTTTTAATGACTCCAACCTAAGTGTATGTAAACTCGTTTTAATGACTCCAACCTCAGTGTATGTAAACTTCCAACAAGGAACTGTATATGTAGTCAGATAAAAGTCTTAGTCTTATTACAGGTCACATTTGAGATAAATACAGTATAATAGATGTAATGTAAATGTTATGTTTGTGCGCATCAGATCGTACACAGATCATATATTAGCATAATGCAAATGTTCTAATAAACAACTTGGTTGGGTTCATTCGAGTGACTGATTGATTGTACATGGGAGGAATTCTCACAATCACTTTGGCAGTACGCCCAGAACATTGCTCTGGGAACTAAAATTAGTATCTCAGTTTCAAGGTCTCAGCTTTGAGAGAAGAAGCCTCGTGAGCTATCGGTCAGTCACATGCAGAAACCAACGTTAATAATGAACAATGTAAATCATGCCTATATAACTTGTCTGTGTAGCTGTACATAAGAGAACTGGAGGCATCACCCTGGGGGAGCTTCTGACCGACTTGTACTGTGTGTGCAGTGTTTGTTGTAACCCCTCCAGTTAACTGATAGTAACGAGTGATTCATTTAATACTGACTTCAGGTTTTGCTGGTGTTGAATTTCCACCGCATAAACATTTGAACCAATATTACCGCACTACTACCTCCATGTAGTGTACTACTGACAGGTGACACCTCTTCAGTCATTGTCAAACACATGCAAGGCATGATTTCCTCCCTTGTGAAAAACAATTAAGAACTTAATGACACACACTCCACACCTTTGGTAGGATCTGGTCTTAACTCCATTCTCTATAGACCGCCAGTGATTAAATAAGATGAAGGCAGTGAGATGTGAAAGAATGGATGAAGGAGTGTGAAAGGAAAGAGGCATGAAGGGAGGTGAGAACAAATAGATTGAAGGATCAAGTGAGCAGGGAAAATAATTGATTGGATTTATATAAAGCACTTTTCTACCGACTGAGGGACTTTTACATAGTAGAGGGGAAACTCACCTCATCCACCACCAATGTCCAACCATTTTGTGCCAGAACGCTCACCACTCATCAGCTATCAGGTGGAGAGCGATATATGCCAATTAGGAGGATGCGTAGGTGGCCATGGTGAAATGGGGCCAGGTTGGGAATTTAGCCACGACACTAGGGTTAACAGCCGTACTCTTACGAAAAGTGCCATGGCATATTTTTTTTAAATGGCCACAGAGAGTCAGGATACCAGTTTAATATCCCATCCAAAAGATGGCACCCTATGCAGGGCAATGTCCCCAATCACTGCCCTGGGATTGCCTTAGACCAGAGGAAAGAGTGCCCCCTACTGGACTTCCAACACCATCTCCAGCAGCATCTGGTCTCCCATCCAGAGATCAACCAGGACCAACCCCCCCAAGCCAGCAGTGGGACGCAGGGTGGTATGCTGCTGACATAAGGGGATGAAAGAACAGAGGGAACGATCAAGTGAGGCGGGAAAGAGGAGGGAGTGAGGAATGATGGGAGGTGGGAAAGAGGAGGGAGTGAGGGATGAGGGGAGGTGGGAAAGAGGAGGGAGTGAGGGATGAGGAGAGATGGGTAAGCGCAGGGAGTGAGGGATTAGGGGAGGTGGGTAAGAGGTGGAAGTGAGGGATGAGGGAGGTGGGTAAGATGTGGAAGTGAGGGTTGAGGGGAGGTGGGAAAGAGGAAGGAGTGAGGGATGAGGGAGGTGGGAAAGAGGAGGGAGTGAGGGATGAGGGGAGGTGGGAAAGAGGAAGGAGTGAGGAATGAGGGGAGGTGGGAAAGAGGAGGGAGTGAGGGATGAGGGGAGGTGGGAAAGAGGAAGGAGTGAGGGATGAGGGAGGTGGGAAAGAGGAGGGAGTGAGGGATGAGGGGAGGTGGGAAAGAGGAAGGAGTGAGGGTTGAGGGAGGTGGGAAAGAGGAGGGAGTGAGGGATGAGGGGAGGTGGGAAAGAGGAGGGAGTGAGGGTTGAGGGGAGGTGGGAACGAGGGGGAGTGAGGGATGAGGGGAGGTGGGAAAGAGGAGGGAGTGAGGGATGAGGGGAGGTGGGAAAGAGGAGGGAGTGAGGGATGAGGGGAGGTGGGCAAGAGGAGGGAGTGAGGGTTGTGGGGAGGTGGGAAAGAGGAGGGAGTGAGGGTTGACGGGAGGTGGGAAAGAGGATGGAGTGAGGGATGAGGGGAGGTGGGAACGAGGGGGAGTGAGGGATGAGGGGAGGTGGGAAAGAGGAGGGAGTGATGGATGAGGGGAGGTGGGAAAGAGGAGGGAGTGAGGGATGAGGGGAGGTGGGCAAGAGGAGGGAGTGAGGGTTGTGGGGAGGTGGGAAAGAGGAGGGAGTGAGGGATGAGGGGAGGTGGGAAAGAGGATGGAGTGAGGGATGAGGGGAGGTGGGAACGAGGGGGGAGTGAGGGATGAGGGGAGGTGGGAAAGAGGAGGGAGTGAGGGATTAGGGGAGGTGGGTGAGAGGAGGAAGTGAGGGATGAGGGGAGGTGGGAAAGAGGATGGCGTGAGGGATGAGGGGAGGTGGGAAAGAGGAGGGAGTGAGGGATAGAGGGAATACTCCATTATAAAGTGGCTTGCCTCACTCACCTCTTTGAACATGTTCATGAATCGTGCTCCGAAGCGCCAGGGTTTGTGTCTGTGGCACTGCAGTGAGCTGACAGTGATCTGAGTGGAGAGCTGGGAGGCTGCTGCCACCATGTACACAGCATCATACATCAACGCTGCCTCAGTCTGGAAGAGATGTGTTTTTAAAAAAAAGTTGGCTTTAATTGATCTCAATAGTGTACGGCAGGAGTAGGCAACCCTGGTCCTGGAGGACCACAGGCACGTCACGTTTTTGATTTACAGAGCCTTCAGAAAGTATTCATACCCCTTGACTTATTCCACATTTTGTTGTGCTACAGACTGAATTCAAAATGGATTAAATATATTGTTTCCTCACCCATCTACATACAATACTCCATAATGACAAAGTGAAAATATGTTTTTAGATTTTTTTTTTTTAAATTGATTGAAAATGAAATACAGAAATATCTCATTTACATAAGTATTCACATCAATATATGTTAGAATCACCTTTGGCAGCGATAACAGCTGTGAGTCTTTCTGGGTAAGTCTCAAAGAGCTTTGCACACCTGGATTGTACAATATTTGCACCTTATTCTTTAAAAAATGATTCAAGCTCTGTCAAGTTTTCTGTTAATCATTACTAGACAGCCACTTTCAAGTCTTACCATAGACTATAAATTCGATTTAATTCAAAGCTGTTACTAGGCCTTGCAGGAACATTCAATGTCGTCTTGGTAAGCGACTCCAGTGTATATTTGTGTTTTAGGTTATTGTCCTACTAAAAGGTGAATTAATCTCCCAGAGTCTGGTGGAAAGCAGCCTGAACCAGGTTTTCCTCTAGGATTTTGCCTGTGCTTAGCTCCATTCTGTTTCTTTTTTATCCTGAAAACTCCCCAGTCCTTAATGATTACAAGCATACCCACAACATGATGCAACGAGCATTGCAAAATACATTTTTTAAATCTATGTTATTCAATTATTGCGCGCGCCGACGAGCGTCTGCGTTGCCAGGGGCTAGGAAGGTTCTATTTCTGACGCAGATCGCGCTACAAGTCCTGCCTCTCCCATCTCCTCATTGGTTTATAGAAGCAGGTACCCACGTGCCATCTCCTCATTGGTTTATAGAAGCAGGTACCCACGTGCCATCTCCTCATTGGTTATACCCACATGGGTGACTGAAAGACAAACAAGGTCAGTGGCTGTAATGCACCTAATTTATGAAAGTTGCCAATCGCAATATAAAGTCAAGAGAAGAAAAGGCCTGGAAGGAAGAGAGATGACTAGAAACGATTCGGTTGACCGTTTTATGTGTGGATTAATTGGCGGCGTAGAGGACCTTGTGCATTTCAGTTAAAATAACAACTCTATGTTTATATCCCAGGACAAATTAGCTAGCAACAGCAAGCTAGCTAAATAAGACAAATTAGCTAGCAAGTGCAAGCTAACTATCTAAAGTGCCATAAATGTTTAATGCTTTTTGACCTGTCCTCAAATTGATATAATTGGTTCAGAGTTTGTTTTGATATTTTAACCTGCGTGTCGTGATCGTGTTTGGTGTGGGGGGACAAAATACATTTATGCACGAAGGCGCACGCGCGCAGTCGGTTTGGGTTCCGTGTAAGAATACCTAGGTGTCTGGTGAGACTGTCAACTCTCCTTCCAGACTCACATTAAGCATCTCCAATCCAAAATTAAAACTAGAATTGGCTTCCTATTTCGCAACAAATTATCCTTCACTCATGCTGCCAAACATACCCTCGTAAAACTGACTATCCTACCGATCCTTGACTTCGGCAACGTCATTTACAAAATAGCCTCTAACACTCTACTCAGCAAACTGGATGCAGTCTATCACAGTGCCATCAATTTTGTCACCAAAGCCCCATATACTACCTACCACTGTGAACTGGCCCTCGCTTCATAGTCGTCGCCAAACCCACTGGCTCCAGGTCATCTATAAGTCTTTGCTAGGTAAAGCCCCGCCTTATCTCAGCTCACTGGTCACCATAGCAGCACCCACCCACAGCACTTGCTCCAGCAGGTATATTTCACTGGTCAGCCCCAAAGCCAATTCCTCCTTTGGCCGCCTTTCCTTCCAGTTCTCTGCTGCCAATGACTGGAACAAATTGCAAAAGTCACTGAAGCTGGAGTCTCATATCTTCCTCACTAACTTTAAGCATCAGCTGTCAGAGCAGCTTACAGATCACTGCACCTGTACTTAGCCCATCTGTAAATAGCCCATCCAACTACCTCATCCCCATACTGTTGTTTATTTCATAGCCCATCTGTAACCCATTTTGCTTCTTTGCACCCCAGTATCTCTACTTGCACATTCATCTTCTGCTCATCTATCATTCCAGTATTTAATTGCTATATTGTCATTATTTCGACCACTATGGCCTATTTATTGCCTTACCTCCCTAATCTTACATCATTTTCACACACTGTATATAGACTTTTCTATTGTGTTATTGACTGTATGTTTGTTTATTCCATGTGTAACTCTGTGATGTTGTATGTGTTGAACTGCATTGCTTTATCTTGGCCAGGTCACAGTTGTTAATGAGAACTTGTTCTCAACTAGATGGTTAAATAAAGGTGAAATAAAAAAATACAAACATGATTTCGGATTGGTTTGCCATGTAGCTTCTGTCTATAACATGAGCTGGTCAGTATGTTAGGTAATTAGGTAAGTAGGTAATCCTTTTTTTAAAGATATCACATAGTAGAACTGCATAATTGTTGTACTCCACTTTCTGGAGGACCGAAATCAGTTGATTTGGAGTTTTATTACAAATATGCTTTGTTGTATTTGTTGCTTTGTTGTATAAAACACCTATCTCCGCAGTACATCTTCAAACTAAGGGCAAACGTGACAGAGAGGGAGAAGCATCCGTCCATGTATACAGGTAAAATGATCTAGTTAGCTACATTTTCAGATATTAGAAGTTTCTAATTTTGTCAGAAAGGTGTTTTCATTTCACGTTAAAGTGTACTGTTAGCTAGCTAGCTAACGTTACGTGTATGATCTATGTAGTAATATTATTTGTATCTCAGAGGTATTTGCATTGCTAGCTATGGCCAGGTCGCAGTTGCAAATGAGAACTTGTTCTCAACTAGCCTACCTGGTTAAATAAAGGTGAAAAAATAAAAAATAAAAAAATAAAAAATGTTAGTTAGCTAACATTGAACCTGGTTCAATAGCAACCTGCAGATAGGTAGTAACGTTATGAGTTGGGATTATGGTTCATTGTTTAGCTAGCTAGCTAGCTACATGTCTTAACAAAAGACTCCACTATGAAAGTAACTATTTCAACAGAATGTTTATGATGTCACTACGACAAATGTTGACAGATGTAGCTGGTAAATTCGCTCTGGCTATCTACTCCGATTTCAGAGCACTCTCGTCTGAGTGTGCTAGTGCACAGAATAACTGGCGAATTTAAGAACGCTTAACACCCGTTGAATATGACCGGTGCCAGTAAACGTTGGCGAAAAAGCATATTAAAATTATTGCTGACAGTACAGTTGCAGTCACCAATGCTCTGGATAACATAAAAACAGCCTAACCAGCTCTGCTAGGGGGAGTAAAATGTTCAGAGTGAGGTGTTCTCTCATTTGTGTCTGGAAGTAGCTAGCAAGCTAGCCAAGGTTAGCCAGTTAGCTTGGGTGCGTGACTGCTGTTGTTCGGTCAGAACGCTCAGATCAACCCTACTCCTCGGCCAGAGCGTCCAGTGTGCGCTCTGAACGCTCCGAGAGCGAAACGCTCAGAATTTACGAACAGACAATCTGACAACGCTTTGAGTTAACCAACGCCCAGAGCACACTCTGACACTCCAGAATAAATGTACGAACACACACGTACTATAAACCAGCCTTTAGTCTTGAACTCTTTGGTTGTTTAGTACACGGCCTCACATGTGAATCCTTAAAGAGATGGGTGGGGCTAAAGCTTAATATGGTGTGAAAGATGCTGAATGGGTGTAGACAAAGAAGAGCTCTCCAGTAGGTACCAAAACATTCAAGGTGCATTTTCTCAAAAGTGAGGTTACAAGTTTATAAACTTTCAAAGCAAAATTACTTTCCAATTGTTCCTCAACTGTAGTGTATGATCTACCATTTTCTAGCTCTGAGTCTCTACTTTTATCCAATGTAAAAAACACAATTTCATATTTTGCTACATAAGCCCGAATCAAGCCGGTCGGTAAAATATTAAATGAAATACTTCTCAACAAAATCCCATATTTTGGTCGCATTAACCTTGGTCAACATTTGGCCAACGTACCGTCATCATGCCATCCAGCATGCCCGTCTCTGGTTTGGGCGGGGCTTGCTGGCGCTCCATGGACCACTTGTCGACCACGGAGGCGACCTGGGGGTTGTCTATGTTGAGGAGGCGGAACCCGGTCATGTTCACACCGCTGTACCTGTACGGCTCCAGGTCCAGAGCAAATAGGTCCTGAAGAGGAAGAAACACCTGGAGTTTAGTAACAAACAGGTCCTGAAGAAGGAGAAACACCTGGAGTTTAGTAACAAGCAGGTCCCGAGGAAGGAGAAGCACCTGGAGTTTATTAACAAACAAGTCCTGAAGAGGAAGAAACACCTGGAGTTTAGAAGGAGAAACACCTGGAGTTTAGAAGGAGAAACACCTGGAGTTTAGAAGGAGAAACACCTGGAGTTTAGTAACAAGCAGGTCCTGAAGAAGGAGAAACACCTGGAGTTTAGTAACAAACATGTCCTGAAGAGGGAGAAACACCTGGAGTTTAGTAACAAACAGGTCCTGAAGAGGGAGAAACACCTGGAGTTTAGTAACAAGCAGGTCCTGAAGAGGAAGAAACACCTGGAGTTTAGAAGGAGAAACACCTGGAGTTTAGTAACAAACAGGTCCTGAAGAGGGAGAAACACCTGGAGTTTAGTAACAAACAGGTCCTGAAGAAGGAGAAACACCTGGAGTTTAGTAACAAACATGTCCTGAAGAGGGAGAAACACCTGGAGTTTAGTAACAAACAGGTCCTGAAGAGGGAGAAACACCTGGAGTTTAGTAACAAGCAGGTCCTGAAGAGGAAGAAACACCTGGAGTTTAGAAGGAGAAACACCTGGAGTTTAGTAACAAACAGGTCCTGAAGAGGGAGAAACACCTGGAGTTTAGTAACAAACAGGTCCTGAAGAAGGAGAAACACCTGGAGTTTAGTAACAAACAGGTCCTGAAGAGGGAGAAACACCTGGAGTTTAGTAATAAGCAGGTCCTGAAGAAGGAGAAACACCTGGAGTTTAGTAACAAACAGGTCCTGAAGAAGGAGAAACACCTGGAGTTAGTAACTAGCTATTTTCTGTGTGGTCAGTCAGTGGCACAAGGTTAAATAACGTGGTCAGGGTAAACTGCAGACTCCTATAACCCTCAAAACGATTGACCTTTCAGCCCTACTTATAATCCTCAAAACGATTGACCTTTCCGCCCTTCCTATAATCCTCAAAACAATGGACCTTTCACCCCTACCTATAATCCTCAAAACAAATGGACCTTTCACCCCTACCTATAATCCTCAAAACAAATGGACCTTTCACCCCTACCTATAATCCTCAAAACAAATGGACCTTTCACCCCTACCTATAATCCTCAAAACAAATGGACCTTTCACCCCTGCCTATAATCCTCAAAACAAATGGACCTTTCAAAGGATATACTCAGAGAGACTCCAAACAATGGGAGAAGAATGTAATATGTAATACCATGGCATTTGAGAAAAGTACACATGTTACTATTCCGTTAGATTTCAACACTGTGTTCACCAGCAGTCTTTATATTACCTGTGTCTAGATACCCGTGTCTGGAAACCCGTGTCTAGATACCCTTGTCTGGGTACCCGCGTCTGGAGAACCGTGTCTAGATACCCGTGTCTAGATACCCGTGTCTGGAGAACCGTGTCTGGATACCCGTGTCTAGATACCCGTGTCTGGATACCCGTGTCTAGATACCCTTGTCTAGATACCCGTGTCTGGAGACCCGTGTCTAGATACCCGTGTCTGGATACCCGTGTCTGGAGACCCGTGTCTGGATACCCGTGTCTAGATACCCGTGTCTAGATACCCGTGTCTAGATACCCGTGTCTGGAGACCCGTGTCTGGATACCCGTGTCTAGATACCCGTGTCTAGAGACCCGTGTCTAGATACCCGTGTCTAGATACCCGTGTCTGGAGACCCGTGTCTGGATACCCGTGTCTAGAGACCCGTGTCTAGAGACCCGTGTCTAGATACCCGTGTCTGGAGACCCGTGTCTAGATACCTGTGTCTAGATACCCGTGTCTGGATACCCGTGTCTGGATACCCGTGTCTGGAGACCCGTGTCTAGATACCCGTGTCTAGATACCCATGTCTAGATACCCGTGTCTGGAAACCCGTGTCTGGAGACCCGTGTCTGGACACCCGTGTCTAGAGACCCGTGTCTAGATACCCATGTCTAGAGACCCGTGTCTAGATACCCGTGTCTAGATACCCGTGTCTAGATACCCGTGTCTAGATACCCTTGTCTGGATACCCGTGTCTGGATACCCGTGTCTAGATACCCGTGTCTGGATACCCGTGTCTGGATACCCGTACTTGAGGTCTGAATTATAACGATTTGGGGTATTTGAAAAAATGACATTTTATTGTATGTGACATTTCTACAAATGTAGTATGCTTTAAATGCCAGTATTTCCTACTCGTTTAGGCTTTTCATCTAGTAGAATTCTCTGCACACTACCGAAGAAGAGAATCGTATTTCCGAAACCCACGTGTTTTGACAACAGCTGATAATCAGCTGAGGGGGACCAAAATGAACCAATGGCACGAATCAATGCAATTGCACATGTAGATGAGGTTGTCACGCCCTGACCTTAGAGAGACATTTTATTTCTCTATTTGGTTAGGTCAGGGTGTGATTTGGGTGGGCATTCTATGTTTTCTATTTCTTTGTTTTTGGCCGAGTGTGGTTCCCAATCAGAGGCAGCTGTATATCGTTGTCTCTGATTGGGAATCATACTTAGGCTGCCTTTTTTCCCACTTAATGTTGTGGTTTTTTTGTTGTGAAGGTTTCACTCCTATTAAAGATGTGGAACTACATGGCACGCTGAGCCTTGGCTCATTTATGACAGGGAGTTTGAAGACAGCGAACGTGACAGAGGTATTCTCAGTAGCAGGAGACAAGTACTCTGGGTATTTGTTACTTACTGCATTCGTTTTGACCAAACAGTACGTTCTAAATGGTATGTATTATGATGAATACGATTAGTACACAGTGTGCCGTTTAGACATATGGCCTGAATCAAAGTAATAAAACAATGTTCTTACCAGAGTAGTGAAGAAGAAGTGGTAATACTCAGTCATCATCCCCATGGACATGATCTGTATAGGAGAGACAGAGAGGATGGGTCCCAAAGGGCACCCTATTCCCTATATAGTGCACTACTTTTAACCCAAAATGGCACCCTATTCCCTATATAGTGCACTACTTTTGACCAGGACCCATAGGGCTTTGGTTTAAAAAGAAGTATACTATATAGCAAATAGGATTCCATTTGGGACCGAAGAGATAGACAGAGCTCAGCTCACACACCGCTAGTGTTCTGCCCAAGCCAGCACAAATCACATTTACTAGCTTAAACTCCATCCATCCATAACTATAGCCATACCCCTGGGCCCACTGCAAATTACACACTTCCTCCGTTTCTAGCAGGGGCTCATTTTGTTTGGTATGCACGCTGTGCATTTAGGTGACTGTATGAGTAATAAATGTCTCAATTGGTACACATTCGTGTGGTGTTTCCATTCATCTGTTTCACAGCTACTGGTTTTAAATGTGTGTGTCTGAATAGAAACAAGCTCAATTTGGCATTAGAAATGAACATACTGTAGGATTTCTGCAGGGGATAGAAAATCGACTAATCTGTCTGGCCACAAAATCCAAACTGGAATTGTGTTTAAGAGGAAAGGAGAGGAAGGGAGAGGAAGGGAGAGGAAAGGAAAGGAAAAGAAAGGAAAGGAGAGGAGAGGTGAGGTGAGGAGAAGAAATTATAGGAAAGGAGAGAAGGGGAAAGGAGAAGAAAGGAGAGGAAAAAAGAGGAGAGGAAAGGAGAAGAAAGGAGAGGAAAGGAGAGGAGAGGTAAGGAGAAGAAAGGAGAGGAAAGGAGAGGAGAGGAAAGGAAATGAGAGGAAAGGAAAGGAAAGGAGATGAGAGGAAAGGAGAAGAAAGGAGAGGAGAGGAGAGGAAAGGAGAGGAGAGGAGAGGAGAGGAGAAGAAAAGGAGAGGAGAGGAAAGGAGAAGAAATTATAGGAAAGGAGAGGAGAAGAAAGGATAGGAAAGGAGAGGAAAGGAGAAGAAAGGAGAGGAAAGGAGAAGAAAAGAGAGGAAAGGAGAAGAAAGAAGAGGAAAGGAGAGGAGAGGAAAGGAAATGAGAAGAAAGGAGAGGAAAGGAGAGGAAAAGAGAGGAAAGGAAAGGAGAGGAAAGGAAAGGAGAGGAAAGGAAAGGAGAAGAAAGGATAGGAAAAGAGAGGAGAGGAAAGGATAGGATAGGAAAGGAGAGGAGAGGAAAGGAGAGGAAAAGAGAAGAAGGGTAAGCAGACATACTGACCTGTTTGAGTACGTCTGCGGAGGTCTGGTAGGAACAGTCGAAGATAACATAGAACTCTTTCCCCTTCTTCATCTCCTTTAGTAACGGCCGGGCGTCTTTACTCTCCGTCGGCAGCTGGCGAATCTTAATCTTGATGCTGTACCTGGACGGAGCTTTGATCAGCTCCTGAAGACGAATTAACCCTGGGACAGAGAAAGGGAAGGACATAAATACAGAGATGGGTAAAAGGGCTTTACAAACCGATCCTGGTTCAAAGCAGATTAAAGATACAGTCCGGGGGATCTTAAAGCACTTACAAATTCATTTATATATATACATATCATACGATTTGGATGATGTAGGTCAAAGCAGTAAATTCAAATGTGATCCTTCAGATCAGACAACGTGTTTGAGAGATGAGTGAAGGACGAAACCAAACTCCAGCAATAATATAATATGACTGGAGAGGAACCAAACTCAAGGCAGCCCACATGCACCTCTCTGATTCAGAGGGGTTGGGTTAAATGCGGAAGACACATTTCAATTGAATACATTCGTTAGGTATCCCCCCTTTCTCTTTCCCTTCTTGATGTCACTTTGTTAAATCCACTTCCAATCAGTGTAGATGAAGGGGAGGAGACGGGTCAAAGAAGGATTTAAAAGCCTTGAGACAATTGAGACATGGATTGTGTTTGTGTGCCATTCAGAGGGTGAATGGGCAAGACAAAAGATTTAAGTTCTTTTGAACTTGGTAGTAGGTGCCAGGCGCACCGGTTTGAGTGTGTCAAGAACTGCAACGCTGCTGGGTTTTACACGCTTAACAGTTTTCCATGTGTATCAGGAATGATCCACCACCCAAAGGACATTCAGCCAACTTAACCCAACTGTGAGAAGCGTGTGCCAGC
This sequence comes from Oncorhynchus nerka, assembly GCF_034236695.1. Classification (NCBI taxonomy): domain Eukaryota; kingdom Metazoa; phylum Chordata; class Actinopteri; order Salmoniformes; family Salmonidae; genus Oncorhynchus; species Oncorhynchus nerka. Next base: position 7,971,424 of record NC_088406.1, read on the forward strand.
ATCCCTGTGGAACGCTTTCCACACCTTGTAGAGTCAACATGTGCCAGCATCCCTGTGGAACGCTTTCCACACCTTGTAGAGTCAACATGTGCCAGCATCCCTGTGGAACGCTTTCAACACCTTGTAGAGTCAACATGTGCCAGCATCCCTGTGGAACGCTTTCAACACCTTGTAGAGTCAACATGGGCCAGCATCCCTGTGGAACGCTTTCAACACCTTGTAGAGTCAACATGGGCCAGCATCCCTGTGGAACGCTTTCAACACCTTGTAGAGTCAACATGGGCCAGCATCCCTGTGGAACGCTTTCCACACCTTGTAGAGTCAACATGTGCCAGCATCCCTGTGGAACGCTTTCCACACCTTCTAGAGTCAACATGTGCCAGCATCCCTGTGGAACGCTTTCAACACCTTGTAGAGTCAACATGTGCCAGCATCCCTGTGGAACGCTTTCAACACCTTGTAGAGTCAACATGTGCCAGCATCCCTGTGGAACGCTTTCCACACCTTGTAGAGTCAACATGTGCCAGCATCCCTGTGGAACGCTTTCAACACCTTGTAGAGTCAACATGTGCCAGCATCCCTGTGGAACGCTTTCAACACCTTGTAGAGTCAACATGGGCCAGCATCCCTGTGGAACGCTTTCAACACCTTGTAGAGTCAACATGGGCCAGCATCCCTGTGGAACGCTTTCAACACCTTGTAGAGTCAACATGGGCCAGCATCCCTGTGGAACGCTTTCCACACCTTGTAGAGTCAACATGTGCCAGCATCCTTGTGGAACGCTTTCCACACCTTCTAGAGTCAACATGTGCCAGCATCCCTGTGGAACGCTTTCAACACCTTGTAGAGTCAACATGTGCCAGCATCCCTGTGGAACGCTTTCAACACCTTGTAGAGTCAACATGGGCCAGCATCCCTGTGGAACGCTTTCAACACCTTGTAGAGTCAACATGGGCCAGCATCCCTGTGGAACGCTTTCAACACCTTGTAGAGTCAACATGGGCCAGCATCCCTGTGGAACGCTTTCCACACCTTGTAGAGTCAACATGTGCCAGCATCCCTGTGGAACGCTTTCCACACCTTCTAGAGTCAACATGTGCCAGCATCCCTGTGGAACGCTTTCAACACCTTGTAGAGTCAACATGTGCCAGCATCCCTGTGGAACGCTTTCAACACCTTGTAGAGTCAACATGTGCCAGCATCCCTGTGGAACGCTTTCCACACCTTGTAGAGTCAACATGTGCCAGCATCCCTGTGGAACGCTTTCAACACCTTGTAGAGTCAACATGGGCCAGCATCCCTGTGGAATGCTTTCCACTCCTTGTAGAGTCAACATGTGCCAGCATCCCTGTGGAACGCTTTCAACACCTTGTAGAGACAACGTGGGCCAGCATCCCTGTGGAACGCTTTCCACACCTTGTAGAGTCAACGTGGGCCACCATCCCTGTGGAACGCTTTCCACACCTTGTAGAGTCAACATGTGCCAGCATCCCTGTGGAACGCTTTCAACACCTTGTAGAGTCAACATGGGCCAGCATCCCTGTGGAACGCTTTCAACACCTTGTAGAGTCAACATGGGCCAGCATCCCTGTGGAACGCTTTCAACACCTTGTAGAGTCAACGTGGGCCACCATCCCTGTGGAACGCTTTCAACACCTTGTAGAGTCAACATGGGCCAGCATCCCTGTGGAACGCTTTCAACACCTTGTAGAGTCCATGACCTGACAAATTGAGGCTGTTCTGAGGACAAAAGGGGGTTTGCAACTCCATATTAGAAAGGTGTTCCTAATATTTTGTCCACTCAGTGTAGGTAGTGCACTACCTTTTGAACAGAACCCATTGAGCTCTGGTCAAAGTAGTGCACTACCTTTTGAACAGGACCCATTGAGCTCTGGTCAAAGTAGTGCACTACCTTTTGAACAGGACCCATTGAGCTCTGGTCAAAGTAGTGCACTACCTTTTGAACAGGACCCATTGAGCTCTGGTCAAAGTAGTGCACTACCTTTTGAACAGGACCCATTGAGCTCTGGTCAAAGTAGTGCACTACCTTTTGAACAGAACCCATTGAGCTCTGGTCAAAGTAGTGCACTACCTTTTGAACAGGACCCATTGAGCTCTGGTCAAAGTAGTGCACTACCTTTTGAACAGGACCCATTGAGCTCTGGTCAAAGTAGTGCACTACCTTTGAACAGGACCCATTGAGCTCTGGTCAAAGTAGTGCACTACCTTTTGAACAGAACCCATTGAGCTCTGGTCAAAGTAGTGCACTACCTTTTGAACAGGACCCATTGAGCTCTGGTCAAAGTAGTGCACTACCTTTTGAACAGGACCCATTGAGCTCTGGTCAAATTAGTGCACTACCTTTTGAATAGAACCCTTTGAGCTCTGGTCAAAGTAGTGCACTACCTTTTGAACAGAACACATTGAGCTCTGGTCAAAGTAGTGCACTATACATGTATATGGAATATGGTTACATTTGGGACACAGACAATACATGATTATGTTCAGAAAAGCCTCATAATGTCTGACCCTATTAGGAGTGGCCAGACTACATTATGATCCCACAACTCAGCACAACAATAACAATTAACCAGTAATATATTCACACTATAACTTCATATCTAATTCGGTGCAATTTAACTGAAGCCTATTGGCTTCAGTAGTGTACTAAATAGGGAACGAGGTGCCATTTGGGATGCAGAGGGTGTGTACTAAATAGGGAACGAGGTACCATTTGGGATGCAGAGGGAGTGTACTAAATAGGGAACGAGGTACCATTTGGGATGCAGAGGGAGTGTACTAAATAGGGAACGAGGTACCATTTGGGATGCAGAGGCCGTGTACTAAATAGGTAATAGTCAGGGGGCTTACAGGAGGGGATAGAGGGATTGTTTAGAGTAGGATGGTAGAGGGATTGCTTTGAGTAGGATGTAGAGGGATTGTTTAGAGTAGAATGTAGAGGTATTGTTTAAAGTAGGATGATAGAGGGATTGTTTAGAGTAGGAAGGTAGAGGGATTGTTTAAAGTAGGATGATAGAGGGATTGTTTAGAGTAGGAAGGTAGAGGGATTGTTTAGAGTAGGATGATAGAGGGATTGTTTAGAGTAGGAAGGTAGAGGGATTGTTTAGAGTAGGATGGTAGAGGGATTGTTTAGGATGGTAGAGGGATTGTTTAGGTTGGTAGAGGGATTGTTTAGAGTAGGAAGGTAGAGGGATTGTTTAGAGTAGGATGGTAGAGGGATTGTTTAGGATGGTAGAGGGATTGTTTAGAGTAGGATGGTAGAGGGGATGGTAGAGGGATTGTTTAGGTTGGTAGAGGGATTGTTTAGAGTAGGAAGGTAGAGGGATTGTTTAGAGTAGGATGGTAGAGGGATTGTTTAGGATGGTAGAGGGATTGTATAGGATGGTAGAGGAATTGTTTAGGTTGGTAGAGGGATTGTATAGGATGGAAGAGGGATTGTTTAGGATGGTAGAGAGATTGTTTAGAGTAGGAGGGTAGAGTGATTGTTTAGAGTAGGAAGGTAGGGGGATTGTTTAGAGTAGGATGGTAGAGGGATTGTTTAGGATGGTAGAGGGATTGTATAGGATGGTAGAGGAATTGTTTAGGTTGGTAGAGGGATTGTATAGGATGGAAGAGGGATTGTTTAGGATGGTAGAGAGATTGTTTAGAGTAGGAGGGTAGAGTGATTGTTTAGAGTAGGATGGTTGAGGGATTGTTTATAGTAGGATGGTTGAGGGATTGTTTAGGATGGTAGAGGAATTGTTTAGGTTGGTAGAGGGATTTTATAGGAGGGTATAGTGAATGTTTAGGATGGTAGAGGGATTGTTTGGGATGGTAGAGGGATTGTTTAGAGCAGGATGGTTGAGGAATTGTTTGAGTAGGATGGTTGAGGGATTCTTGAGTGTAGGTCGGTAGAGTGATTTTTTAGGATGGTAGAGTGATTGATTAGGTTGGTAGAGGGATTGTGTAGGATGGTAGAGGGATTGTTTAGAGTAGGATGGTAGAGGGATTGTTTGGGATGGTAGAGGGATTGTTTAGAGTAGGATGGTAGAGGGATTGTTTGGGATGGTCGAGGGATTGTTTAGAATTGTAGAGGGAGTGTTTAGAATTGTAGAGGGATTGTTTAGAGTAGGATGGTTGAGGGATTGTTTGAGTAGGATGGTAGAGGGATTGTTTAGAGTAGGATGGTAGAGGGATTGTTTAGAGTAGGATGGTAGAGGGATTGTTTAGAGTAGGATGGTTGAGGAATTGTTTGAGTAGGATGGTTGAGGGATTCTTTAGTGTAGGTCGGTAGAGTGATTTTTTAGAGTAGGATGGTAAGAGGGATTGTTTAGAGTAGGATGGTAGAGGGATTGTTTAGAGTAGGATGGTATAGGGATTGTTTAGAGTAGGATGGTAGAGGGATTGTTTAGAGTAGGATAGTAGAGGGATTGTTTAGAGTAGGATGGTAGAGGGATTGTTTAGAGTAGGATGGTAGAGGGATTGTTTAGAGTAGGATGGTAGAGGGATTGTTTAGAGTAGGATGGTAGAGGGATTGTTTAGAGTAGGATGGTAGAGGGATTGTTTAGAGTAGGATGGTAGAGGGATTGTTTAGAGTAGGATGGTAGAGGGATTGTTTAGAGTAGGATGGTAGAGGGATTGTTTAGAGTAGGATGGAAGAGGGATTGTTTAGAGTAGGATGGTAGAGGGATTGTTTAGAGTAGGATGGTAGAGGGATTGTTTAGAGTAGGATGGTAGAGGGATTGTTTAGAGTAGGATGGTAGAGGGATTGTTTAGAGTAGGATGGTAGAGGGATTGTTTAGAGTAGGATGGTAGAGGGATTGTTTAGAGTAGGATGGTAGAGGGATTGTTTAGAGTAGGATAGTAGAGGGATTGTTTAGAGTAGGATGGTAGAGGGATTGTTTAGAGTAGGATGGTAGAGGGATTGTTTGGAGTAGGATGGTAGAGGGATTGTTTAGAGTAGGATGGTAGAGGGATTGTTTAGAGTAGGATGGTAGAGGGATTGTTTAGAGTAGGATGGTAGAGGGATTGTTTAGAGTAGGATGGTAGAGGGATTGTTTAGAGTAGGATGGTAGAGGGATTGTTTAGAGTAGGATGGTAGAGGGGATGGTAGAGGGGATGGTAGAGGGGATGGTAGAGTAGGATGGTAGAGGGGATGGTAGAGGGATAGTAGAGGGATGGTAGAGGGATGGTAGAGGGGATGGTAGAGGGATGGTAGAGGGGATAGTAGAGGGATAGTAGAGGGATGGTAGAGGGGATGGTAGAGGGCATGGTAGAGGGGATAGTAGAGGGGATGGTAGAGGGGATGGTAGAGGGGATGGTAGAGGGATAGTAGAGGGGATGGTAGAGGGGATGGTAGAGGGGATAGTAGAGGGGATGGTAGAGGGGATGGTAGAGGGGATGGTAGAGGGGATGGTAGGGGGATAGTAGAGGGGATGGTAGAGGGGATGGTAGAGGGGATGGTAGAGGGGATGGTAGAGGGGATGTAGAGGGGATAGTAGAGGGATGGTAGAGGGATGGTAGAGGGGATGTAGAGGGGATGGTAGAAGGGATGGTAGAGGGGATGGTAGAGGGGATGGTAGAGGGGATGGTAGAGGGGATGGTAGAGGGGATAGTAGAGGGGATGGTAGAGGGGATGGTAGAGGGGATAGTAGAGGGGATGGTAGAGGGATTGTTTAGAGTAGGATGGTAGAGTAGGATAGTAGAGGGATTGTTTAGAGTAGGATGGTAGAGGGATTGTTTAGAGTAGGATGGTAGAGTAGGATGGTAGAGGGGTTGTTTAGAGTAGGATGGTAGAGGGATTGTTTAGAGTAGGATGGTAGAGGGATTGTTTAGAGTAGGATAGTAGAGGGATTGTTTAGAGTAGGATGGTAGAGGGATTGTTTAGAGTAGGATGGTAGAGGGATTGTTTAGAGTAGGATGGTAGAGGGATTGTTTAGAGTAGGATGGTAGAGGGATTGTTTAGAGTAGGATGGTAGAGGGATTGTTTAGAGTAGGATGGTAGAGGGATTGTTTAGAGTAGGATGGTAGAGGGATTGTTTAGAGTAGGATGGTAGAGGGATTGTTTAGAGTAGGATGGAAGAGGGATTGTTTAGAGTAGGATGGTAGAGGGGATGGTAGAGGGGATGGTAGAGTAGGATGGTAGAGGGGATGGTAGAGGGGATAGTAGAGGGGATGGTAGAGGGGATGGTAGAGGGGATAGTAGAGGGGATGGTAGGGGGATGGTAGAGGGGATGGTAGAGGGATGGTAGAGGGGATAGTAGAGGGGATGGTAGAGGGATGGTAGAGGGGATAGTAGAGGGGATGGTAGAGGGGATGGTAGAGGGGATAGTAGAGGGGATGGTAGAGGGGATGGTAGAGGGTATAGTAGAGGGGATGGTAGAGGGGATGGTAGAGGGATAGTAGAGGGGATGGTAGAGGGATAGTAGAGGGATGGTAGAGGGGATGGTAGAGGGGATGGTAGAGGGGATAGTAGAGGGGATGGTAGAGGGGATGGTAGAGAGGATGGTAGAGGGGATGTAGAGGGGATAGTAGAGGGGATGGTAGAGGGGATGGTAGAGGGGATGTAGAGGGGATGGTAGAAGGGATGGTAGAGGGGATAGTAGAGGGATGGTAGAGGGGATGGTAGAGGGGATGGTAGAGGGGATGGTAGAGGGGATAGTAGAGGGATGGTAGAGGGGATGGTAGAGGGGATAGTAGAGGGGATGGTAGAGGGATTGTTTAGAGTAGGATGGTAGAGTAGGATAGTAGAGGGATTGTTTAGAGTAGGATGGTAGAGGGATTGTTTAGAGTAGGATGGTAGAGTAGGATGGTAGAGGGGTTGTTTAGAGTAGGATGGTAGAGGGATTGTTTAGAGTAGGATGGTAGAGTAGGATGGTAGAGGGATTGTTTAGAGTAGGATGGTAGAGGGATTGTACCTGAAACCCCACCTCTTTAAGGAATACCTAGGATAGGATAAAGTAATCCTTCTCTCCCCCCTTAAAAGACCTAGATGCACTATTGTAAAGTGGCTGTTCCACTGGATGTCATAAGGTGAAAGCACCAATTTGTAAGTCGCTCTGGATAAGAGCGTCTGCTAAATGACTTAAATGTAAATGTAATGTTTAGAGTAGGATGGTAGAGTAGGATGGTAGAGGGATTGTTTAGAGTAGGATGGTAGAGGGATTGTTTAGAGTAGGATGGTAGAGTAGGATGGTAGAGGGATTGTTTAGAGTAGGATGGTAGAGGGATTGTTTAGAGTAGGATGGTAGAGTAGGATGGTAGAGGGATTGTTTAGAGTAGGATGGTAGAGGGATTGTTTAGAGTAGGATGGTAGAGGGGATGGTAGAGGGGATGGTAGAGGGATTGTTTAGAGTAGGATGGTAGAGGGGATGGTAGAGGGGATGGTAGAGTAGGATGGTAGAGGGGATGGTAGAGGGGATGGTAGAGGGGATGGTAGAGTAGGATGGTAGAGGGGATGGTAGAGGGGATGGTAGAGGGGATGGTAGAGGGATTGTTTAGAGTAGGATGGTAGAGGGGATGGTAGAGGGGATGGTAGAGGGATTGTTTAGAGTAGGATGGTAGAGGGGATGGTAGAGGGGATGGTAGAGGGGATGGTAGAGGGATTGTTTAGAGTAGGATGGTAGAGGGATGGTAGAGGGATTGTTTATAGTAGGATGGTAGAGGGATTGTTTAGAGTAGGATGGTAGAGGGCATGGTAGAGTAGGATGGTAGAGGGGATGGTAGAGGGGATGGTAGAGAGGGATAGTAGAGGGGATGGTAGAGGGGATGGTAGAGGGGATGGTAGAGGGGATGGTAGAGTAGGGTGGTAGAGGGGATGGTAGAGGGGATGGTAGAGGGGATGGTAGAGGGGATGGTAGAGGGGATGGTAGAGGGGGATGGTAGAGGGGATGGTAGAGGGGATGGTAGAGGGGATGGTAGAGGGGTTGTACCTGAAACCCCACCTCTTTAAGGAATACCTAGGATAGGATAAAGTAATCCTTCTCTCCCCCCTTAAAAGACCTAGATGCACTATTGTAAAGTGGCTGTTCCACTGGATGTCATAAGGTGAAAGCACCAATTTGTAAGTCGCTCTGGATAAGAGCGTCTGCTAAATGACTTAAATGTAAATGTAATGTTTAGAGTAGGATGGTAGAGTAGGATGGTAGAGGGATTGTTTAGAGTAGGATGGTAGAGGGATTGTTTAGAGTAGGATGGTAGAGTAGGATGGTAGAGGGATTGTTTAGAGTAGGATGGTAGAGGGATTGTTTAGAGTAGGATGGTAGAGTAGGATGGTAGAGGGATTGTTTAGAGTAGGATGGTAGAGGGATTGTTTAGAGTAGGATGGTAGAGGGGATGGTAGAGGGATGGTAGAGGGATTGTTTAGAGTAGGATGGTAGAGGGATGGTAGAGGGATGGTAGAGCAGGATGGTAGAGGGGATGGTAGAGGGGATGGTAGAGGGGATGGTAGAGTAGGATGGTAGAGGGGATGGTAGAGGGATGGTAGAGGGGATGGTAGAGGGATTGTTTAGAGTAGGATGGTAGAGGGATGGTAGAGGGGATGGTAGAGGGATTGTTTAGAGTAGGATGGTAGAGGGGATGGTAGAGGGGATGGTAGAGGGGATGGTAGAGGGATTGTTTAGAGTAGGATGGTAGAGGGATGGTAGAGGGATTGTTTATAGTAGGATGGTAGAGGGATTGTTTAGAGTAGGATGGTAGAGGGGATGGTAGAGTAGGATGGTAGAGGGGATGGTAGAGGGGATGGTAGAGGGGATAGTAGAGGGGATGGTAGAGGGGATGGTAGAGGGGATGGTAGAGGGGATGGTAGAGTAGGGTGGTAGAGGGGATGGTAGAGGGGATGGTAGAGGGGATGGTAGAGGGGATGGTAGAGGGGATGGTAGAGGGGATGGTAGAGTAGGATGGTAGAGGGATGGTAGAGGGGATGGTAGAGGGGATGGTAGAGGGGATAGTAGAGGGGATGGTAGAGGGGATGGTAGAGGGATAGTAGAGGGGATGGTAGAGGGATGGTAGAGGGGATGGTAGAGGGGATGGTAGAGGGAATGGTAGAGGGATAGTAGAGGGTTGGTAGAGGGGATGGTAGAGGGATGGTAGAGGGATAGTAGAGGGATAGTAGAGGCGATGGTAGAGGGATAGTAGAGGGGATGGAAGAGGGGATGGTAGAGGGGATGGTAGAGGGTTGGTAGAGGGGATGGTAGAGGGGATGGTAGAGGGGATAGTAGAGGGGATAGTAGAGGGGATGGTAGAGGGGATAGTAGAGGGGATGGTAGAGGGGATGGTAGAGGGGATGGTAGAGGGATGGTAGAGGGATGGTAGAGGGGATGGTAGAGGGAATAGTAGAGGGGATGGTAGAGGGGATGGTAGAGGGGATAGTAGAGGGGATGGTAGCGGGGATGGTAGAGGGGATGGTAGAGGGGATGGTAGAGGGGATGGTAGAGGGGATGGTAGAGGGGATGGTAGAGGGAATGGTAGAGGGTTGGTAGAGGGTTGGTAGAGGGGATGGTAGAGGGTTGGTAGAGGGGATGGTAGAGGGGATGGTAGAGGGATGGTAGAGGGTTGGTAGAGGGGATGGTAGAGGGGATGGTAGAGGGATAGTAGAGGGATAGTAGAGGGATGGTAGAGGGATGGTAGAGGGATGGTAGAGGGGATGGTAGAGGGATAGTAGAGGGGATGGTAGAGGGATAGTAGAGGGATGGTAGCGGGGATGGTAGAGGGGATGGTAGAGGGGATGGTAGAGGGATGGTAGAGGGATGGTAGAGGGATAGTAGAGGGGATGGTAGGGGGATGGTAGAGGGGATGGAAGAGGGGATGGTAGAGGGGATGGTAGAGGGATGGTAGAGGGGATGGTAGAGGGGATGGTAGAGGGGATGGTAGAGGGGATGGTAGAGGGGATAGTAGAGGGGATGGTAGAGGGATAGTAGGGGATGGTAGAGGGGATGGTAGAGGGGATGGTAGAGGGATGGTAGAGGGGATAGTAGAGGGGATAGTAGAGGGGATGGTAGAGGGATAGTAGAGGGGATGGTAGAGGGGATGGTAGAGGGGATGGTAGAGGGGATGGTAGAGGGGATGGTAGAGGGGATGGTAGAGGCGATGGTAGAGGGGATGGTAGAGGGGATGGTAGAGGGGATGGTAGAGGGGATGGTAGAGGGTTGGTAGAGGGGATGGTAGAGGGGATGGTAGAGGGGATGGTAGAGGGGATGGTAGAGGGGATGGTAGAGGGGATGGTAGAGGGGATAGTAGAGGGCAGTTTAATCAAGGTGAGATTGATTCAAAGTGCCTTCAGAAAGTATTTATACCCCTTTTTGTTGTGTTACAGCCTGAATTCAAAACGGATTAAAAAAAATAAAAAATCTCACTCATCTAAACGTAATATCATATAACGACAAAGTGAAAATAGGTTTTTAGAAATGTTTGCACATTTATTTAAAATGAAATACAGGAATATTTCATTTGCGTAAGTATTTATACTCCTGAGTCACTACATGTTAGTTAGAATAACCTCTGGCAGCGATTACAGCTGTGATTCTTTCTGGGTACGTCTCTAAGAGCTTTGCACACCTGGACTGTACAATAAATGTTGCATATTATTATATTTAAAATTCTTCAAGCTCTGTCAAGTTGGTTGTTGATCATTACTAGACTGCCATTTTCAAGTCTTGCCATAGATTTTCAGGCCAATTTAAGTATGTAACTAGGCCACTCAGGAACATTCAATGTCGTCTTGGTAAACAACTCCAGTGTATATTTGGCTTTATGTTCTAGGTTATTGTCCTGCTGAAAGGGGAATTTGTCTCCCAGTGCCTGTTGGAAAGCCTGTGCTTAGCTCCATCTGTCACGCTCTGACCTTAGATCTCTGTTTTCTTTATCTTTTGGTTAGGTCAGGGTGTGACGAGGGTGGGTATGCTAGTTTTTGTATTGTCTAGGATTTTTGTATGTCATGGGGTTTTGTAGGTCTAGGTATTTCTATGTCTATGGTGGCCTGATATGGTTCCCAAACAGAGGCAGCTGTTTATTGTTGTCTCTGATTGGGGATCATATTTAGGTAGCCATTTTCCCTTTTGTGTTCGTGGGTTCTTGTTCTATGTTTAGCTGCCTGTCTGCACTATTCGTATAGCTTCACGTTTCGTTGTTCTTTATTGTTTTTGTTTAAGTGAGTTTCTCTTTATTAAAAGTATGTGGAACTCTATGCACGCTGCGCCTTAGTCTCCTTCGTATAACGCTGTCACAACCATTAAACTCTGCAACTGTTTTACAGTCACCATTGGCCTCATGGTGAAATCCCTGAGCGGTTTCCTTCTTCTCCGGCAACCAAGTTAGGAAGGATGCCTGTATCTTTGTAGTGACTGGGTGTATTGATACACCATCCATAGTGTAATGAATAACTTACCATGCTCAAAGGGATATTCAATGTCTGCTTTTTTAAAATCCATCTACCAATAGGTGCCCTTTTTTGAGAGGCAATGGAAAACCTCTTTGTTCACTGCTTGACTGAGGGACCTTACATATAATTGTATGTGTGGGGTACAGCGATGAGCTAGGTCATAAAAAAAAAAAGTTAAACACTTACTGCACATAGAGTCCATGCAGCTTATTATGTGACTTGTTAATTAAGCAACTTTTTTTTTACCCCAGAACGTATTTAGGCTTGGCCAAACAAAGGGGATGAATACTGATTGACTCAAGACATTTCAGCTTTTCATTTCTAATTCATTTGTAAACATTTCAAAAAACATAAATCCACTTTGACATTATGGGGTATTGCGTGTAGGTCAGTGACACAACACCCAACATCTCAATTTATATTTTTAAATTCAGGCTGTAACACAACAAAGTGTATAACAAGTCAAGGGGTGTGAATACTTTCTGAAGGCTCTGTATTTGTGTGTCTTGCCACATTGCAAGACAGAACAGCACAAACAGATCTGGGATCAGGCTAATAAACAGATCTGGGGCCAGGCTAATAAACAGATCTGGGGCCAGGCTAATAAACAGATCTGGGGCCAGGCTAATAAACAGATCTGGGACCAGGCTAATAAACTGTTCTGGGACCAGGCTAATAAACTGTTCTGGGACCAGGCTAATAAACTGTTCTGGGACCAGGCTAATAAACAGATCTGGGACCAGGCTAATAAACAAACACTCCAAGGGACATTTTAATCTATATACAGGTATTTCAACTATTAGCCCTTCATAACACCATGCAGCATCACATCTAACACAAAGCAAAGAAGAGTCTCAAACAGCACCCTATTCCCTATGTAGTGCACTACTTTTGACCAAAGCCCTATGGGCCCTGCTACTGCTACTTCTCATTCTTGGCTGATGCAAGCAAGCAATCGTTCAATATTATTAGAGCCATTGCTGCTGATGCCTTTTACAAATAGAATAGCCACAAATCTACAGAACTATGTGATTACTAAGACCTATAGCATTGCTTTGTACTAGCAAAGTTTGCTCTTCTCAATGTAGCATTGCTTGAGGAACCTGCCAAGGCTATCCTCTGTCACCCTTAGCTTTTTGTTGTCCCCTTAGCCTACATCTAGGGCCCAGATGTTCCTGGTCCTTCCAGCGACACCCATCACATCCTGTCTCACTGTTCAGGTCAGATCATTGACCACATGTGTCCTCTTAAACCACAGTAATTGTCTGTTAAGATCAAACTGAAGTGAAGGCGGAATTCAGCTACTACTGAATGAAGCATGTTTCTCAACTTCAACTTTCACTGTCGTTGCTGAATTTCCTCTTCGCTTCAGTTTGCTCCTCAATTGTTGCACCTTGGTCGGAGAATGAGGAAGTGGCAGTGCTCCCCTCCCTTTGTTTGTTTAGATCACTCACCAGTTGCATCCTCGTAAACCACGGTGACGGTCTTCCACTTGTAGTACTGTACGATGTCCAGTATGGCTCTGCTGATGGAGGCATACTCTGGGTACAGATTGATGTAGAAGCTGTCCTTGTTGTCCACAGAGGGGTGTTTCCACCGGGTCTGAATATGGGGTACCTTAGGAGGGACATAGATACAATGTTTATTTTTCATCAATGTGATGTTATGTTAAGTGATCATTTGTTATGTGAAGAACACAAATGCAATGTTTTTATTTATTTTACTCGAGAATCGCATTAGAAATAAGCTTAAAGCTTTCATGTGTTCTCCTCTGGGGAATTCTTTGTACTTTTAAATGGTTTTAAACAGGTACAAATTGTTTTTACCCCCCAAAAAATCAATTAGTCAATCAATCAACCAATCAATTTTAAACAATATGATGTTATGTGATGGTGTGTTGTGTTGTGTGATATGTTATGTGATGGTGTGTTATGTTATGTTGTGTGATATGTTATGTGATGGTGTGTTATGTTGTGTTGTGTGATATGTTATGTGATGGTGTGTTGTGTTGTGTGATATGTTATGTGATGGTGTGTTATGTTGTGTGATATGTTATGTTAGGGTGCTGTTTGGATATTGTTGTTGGAGCGAGCCGGTCGCATCCGCGCTTCGGTCTGCAGGTTGTATAACTTTTTCATTACATTTCATTATAGTACAACGGTCTGATTTGTCTAATCTTAGCAATTTCTTCTTAGCTAGCTACATAGTCGTCGTTGTATCAAAGATAATTGCGTAATTATCGTATTTCGTCGTCTCCTATCTGCCCAACACGTTCACTGTCTACCGTAGCACTGTAGTAACTATCACACTCAACTGAACGACTTGATTAGTGTAGTGTTAGCTAGCTACATAGTTGTCTTTGCTGTCTTCGTATCCAAGATAATTGTGTAGTTTAGAGTGTGGAGTCTTAGAGTGATAATTGCGTTATTATCGTATTTCGTCGTCCTCCTATCTGCCTAGCAGCTAGCCAGCTAGCATACGTTCACCGGCTACCGTAGCACTGTAGTAACTATCACACTCAACTGAACGACTTGATTAGTGTAGTATTAGCTAGCTACATAGTTGTCTTTGCTGTCTTCGTATCCAAGATAATTGTGTAGTTAGAGTGTGTAGTCTTAGAGTGATTATCTTAATTCACCGAGGTTAGCTAGCCAGCTATTTTGTCGTCCTTAACGTAGGAGACACTCCTAGCTAGCCAATAGCCAGCCAACGTCTACTGAATAGAACTTTCGCATTCCGGTCGCATTCCGCTTCGCTCCACAGGTAGTGTCACATTTTCATTTCATTTCATTACAGTCCCAACGGTGTGATTTGTTTGATCGTAGCTAGCTACATAGCTAGCTACATAGCCGTCTTTGTTTCAAAGATAATTGTGTAGTCTAGAGCGATTTTCTAGGTTAGCTAGCCAGCTATTGTCGTTCTCCTAACGCAACGTAACGTAACCAACACTGCTAGCTAGCCAGCTAGCCCCCGAAAAGCAGCATTGTAGAAACTTCACACTCAACGGAACGACTTGATTAGGGTAGTGTCAACAACGCAGCTAGCCTACCTCAGCAGTACTGTATCATTTTAATCATTTTAGTCAATTAGATTCTTGCTACGTAAGCTTAACTTTCTGAACATTCGAGACGTGTAGTCCACTTGTCATTCCAATCTCCTCTGCATTAGCGTAGCCTCTTCTCTAGCCTGTCAACTATGTGTCTGTCTATCCCTGTTCTCTCCTCTCTGCACAGACCATACAAACGCTCCACACCGCATGGCCGCGGCCACCCTAATCTGGTGGTCCCAGCGCGCACGACCCACGTGGAGTTCCAGGTCTCCGGTAGCCTCTGGAACTGCCGATCTGCGGCCAACAAGGCAGAGTTCATCTCAGCCTATGCCTCCCTCCAGTCCCTCGACTTCTTGGCTCTGACGGAAACATGGATCACCACAGACAACACCGCTACTCCTACTGCTCTCTCTTCGTCCGCCCACGTGCTCTCGCACACCCCGAGAGCTTCTGGTCAGCGGGGTGGTGGCACCGGGATCCTCATCTCTCCCAAGTGGTCATTCTCTCTTTCTCCCCTTACCCATCTGTCTATCGCCTCCTTTGAATTCCATGCTGTCACAGTTACCAGCCCTTTCAAGCTTAACATCCTTATCATTTATCGCCCTCCAGGTTCCCTCGGAGAGTTCATCAATGAGCTTGATGCCTTGATAAGCTCCTTTCCTGAGGACGGCTCACCTCTCACAGTTCTGGGCGACTTTAACCTCCCCACGCCTACCTTTGACTCATTCCTCTCTGCCTCCTTCTTTCCACTCCTCTCCTCTTTTGACCTCACCCTCTCACCTTCCCCCCTACTCACAAGGCAGGCAATACGCTCGACCTCATCTTTACTAGATGCTGTTCCTCCACTAACCTCATTGCAACTCCCCTCCAAGTCTCCGACCACTACCTTGTATCCTTTTCCCTCTCGCTCTCATCCAACACTTCCCACACTGCCCCTACTCGGATGGTATCGCGCCGTCCCAACCTTCGCTCTCTCTCCCCCGCTACTCTCTCCTCTTCCATCCTATCATCTCTTCCCTCTGCTCAAACCTTCTCCAACCTATCTCCTGATTCTGCCTCCTCAACCCTCCTCTCCGCCCTTTCTGCATCCTTTGACTCTCTATGTCCCCTATCCTCCAGGCCGGCTCGGTGCTCCCCTCACGCTCCGTGGCTCGACGACTCATTGCGAGCTCACAGAACAGGGCTCCGGGCAGCCGAGCGGAAATGGAGGAAAACTCGCCTCCCTGCGGACCTGGCATCCTTTCACTCCCTCCTCTCTACATTTTCCTCCTCTGTCTCTGCTGCTAAAGCCACTTTCTACCACTCTAAATTCCAAGCATCTGCCTCTAACCCTAGGAAGCTCTTTGCCACCTTCTCCTCCCTCTTGAATCCTCCTCCCCCTCCCCCTCCTCCCTCTCTGCAGATGACTTCGTCAACCATTTTGAAAAGAAGGTCGACGACATCCGATCCTCGTTTGCTAAGTCAAACGACACCGCTGGTTCTGCTCACACTGCCCTACCCTGTGCTCTGACCTCTTTCTCCCTCTCTCTCCAGATGACATCTCGCGTCTTGTGACGGCCGGCCGCCCAACAACCTGCCCGCTTGACCCTATCCCCTCCTCTCTTCTCCAGACCATCTCCGGTGACCTTCTCCCTTACCTCACCTCGCTCATCAACTCATCCCTGACCGCTGGCTACGTCCCTCCCGTCTTCAAGAGAGCGAGAGTTGCACCCCTTCTGAAAAACCTACACTCGATCCCTCCGATGTCAACAACTACAGACCAGTATCCCTTCTTTCTTTTCTCTCCAAAACTCTTGAACGTGCCGTCCTTGGCCAGCTCTCCCGCTATCTCTCTCAGAATGACCTTCTTGATCCAAATCAGTCAGGTTTCAAGACTAGTCATTCAACTGAGACTGCTCTTCTCTGTATCACGGAGGCGCTCCGCACTGCTAAAGCTAACTCTCTCTCCTCTGCTCTCATCCTTCTAGACCTATCGGCTGCCTTCGATACTGTGAACCATCAGATCCTCCTCTCCACCCTCTCCGAGTTGGGCATCTCCGGCGCGGCCCACGCTTGGATTGCGTCCTACCTGACAGGTCGCTCCTACCAGGTGGCGTGGCGAGAATCCGTCTCCTCACCACGTGCTCTCACCACTGGTGTCCCCCAGGGCTCTGTTCTAGGCCCTCTCCTATTCTCGCTATACACCAAGTCACTTGGCTCTGTCATAACCTCACATGGTCTCTCCTATCATTGCTATGCAGACGACACACAATTAATCTTCTCCTTTCCCCCTTCTGACGACCAGGTGGCGAATCGCATCTCTGCATGTCTGGCAGACATATCAGTGTGGATGACGGATCATCACCTCAAGCTGAACCTCGGCAAGACGGAGCTGCTCTTCCTCCCGGGGAAGGACTGCCCGTTCCATGATCTCGCCATCACGGTTGACAACTCCATTGTGTCCTCGTCCCAGAGCGCTAAGAACCTTGGCGTGATCCTGGACAACACCCTGTCGTTCTCAAATAACATCAAGGCGGTGGCCCGTTCCTGTAGGTTCATGCTCTACAACATCCGCAGAGTACGACCCTGCCTCACACAGGAAGCGGCGCAGGTCCTAATCCAGGCACTTGTCATCTCCCGTCTGGATTACTGCAACTCGCTGTTGGCTGGGCTCCCTGCCTGTGCCATTAAACCCCTACAACTCATCCAGAACGCCGCAGCCCGTCTGGTGTTCAACCTTCCCAAGTTCTCTCACGTCACCCCGCTCCTCCGCTCTCTCCACTGGCTTCCAGTTGAAGCTCGCATCCGCTACAAGACCATGGTGCTTGCCTACGGAGCTGTGAGGGGAACAGCACCTCAGTACCTCCAGGCTCTGATCAGGCCCTACACCCAAACAAGGGCACTGCGTTCATCCACCTCTGGCCTGCTCGCCTCCCTACCACTGAGGAAGTACAGTTCCCGCTCAGCCCAGTCAAAACTGTTCGCTGCTCTGGCCCCCCAATGGTGGAACAAACTCCCTCACGACGCCAGGACAGCGGAGTCAATCACCACCTTCCGGAGACACCTGAAACCCCACCTCTTTAAGGAATACCTAGGATAGGATAAAGTAATCCCTCTCACCCCCCTTAAAATATTTAGATGCACTACTGTTCCACTGGATGTCATAAGGTGAATGCACCAATTTGTAAGTCGCTCTGGATAAGAGCGTCTGCTAAATGACTTAAATGTAAATGTCAAAAAGGTTTATTCACGGAACGTTCTGAAGTCAAGAATACAAAACCATTCATTTTATACTGACTTCTCACGCACACACACACACAGACGCGCATACACACATACCCACACACACACGCACACAATTAGAAGCACACACATGTCCTGCTACGCACACACTGTCTGTCTCACTACCCAGCCGACAGAGATAGTGACCTTGTCCTGCTACACACACTGTCTGTCTCACTACCCAGCCGACAGAGATAGTGACCTTGTCCTGCTACACACACTGTCTGTCTCACTACCCAGCCGACAGAGATAGTGACCTTGTCCTGCTACACACACTGTCTGTCTCACTACCCAGCCGACAGAGATAGTGACCTTGTCCTGCTACACACACTGTCTGTCTCACTACCCAGCCGACAGAGATAGTGACCTTGTCCTGCTACACACACTGTCTGTCTCACTACCCAGCCGACAGAGATAGTGACCTTGTCCTGCTACACTGTCTGTCTCACTACCCAGCCGACAGAGATAGTGACCTTGTCCTGCTACACACACTGTCTGTCTCACTACCCAGCCGACAGAGATAGTGACCTTGTCCTGCTACACACACTGTCTGTCTCACTACCCAGCCGACAGAGATAGTGACCTTGTCCTGCTACACACACTGTCTGTCTCACTACCCAGCCGACAGAGATAGTGACCTTGTCCTGCTACACTGTCTGTCTCACTACCCAGCCGACAGAGATAGTGACCTTGTCCTGCTACACACACTGTCTGTCTCACTACCCAGCCGACAGAGATAGTGACCTTGTCCTGCTACACTGTCTGTCTCACTACCCAGCCGACAGAGATAGTGACTTTGTCCTTGAGACGTACTCCCCGTTCTCTCCCAAATCTCTAGTCAGGTCGGCACCGAGCTCAGACAGTCTGTGTTTAAAATACCAGAAAGGCATATTGTTTTACCCTAATTCTGACTAGGACTACACGTTTATTGATTATGATTTTATACATTCTAATCAATTCCATACGATTATATGTTTCAGGGCGGAATTCTCACCTATCAGGTGTATGTAAACTTCTGACTTCAACAGTATATATATATATGTTTTGTTTTCAGAACATTAATCGTGTGTAGGTAGATGTGGATAGATAGTTACAAATGATTGGTTGCAAGTTGGGGAAGGGGGTTAACACCTAGCTCGGCTATCCGACAATTCTTTAGTAAAGGTTATTGTTCAGCTAAATGCCCTTCCTGCTATGCTTGTTCAGCTAATAGCCCATCCTGCTATGCTTGTTCAGCTAATAGCCCATCCTGCTATGCTTGTTCAGCTAATAGCCCATCCTGCTATGCTTGTTCAGCTAATAGCCCATCCTGCTATGCTTGTTCAGCTAATAGCCCATCCTGCTATGCTTGTTCAGCTAATAGCCCATCCTGCTATGCTTGTTCAGCTAATAGCCCATCCTGCTATGCTTGTTCAGCTAATAGCCCATCCTGCTATGCTTGTTCAGCTAATAGCCCATCCTGCTACGCTTGTGAAAAACTAAGAATAATACTTTTCCCCCTTTCCACGTTAAAGATTCCAATTGATAAAGTGTTTTTAGCCACAATCGGCCCCAACCCCAATTAATCAATTTGGGCACAGTCTATAGCGTGCTGGACTTTGGGCTAGAATGTTGAGGGTTCGAAGCCTGCTCCCTGCTTGTTTCATGACATTATTATGCCTGCCTCAGAGCAAATAGCCTGGATTGTTACTCCCATCTCATTCCTGCTCTCTTACATGCGTCATTCTCCACCTGAGTGGCTCGCTTGTGGGCGTGCTGGCAGGATGTACTAATTTGTATTCTGTATATATGAATTACAAATCAGCCTTGACTTAAATCATGTTTCTAGTCTATTGCATTGTTACAATGTGTAATCATTGATGTCCCAGGAGCAGGAGTGGTAAACACTGTTGAAGTGTATAATTGTGAAACATACATGCAGACACAGCATCATTCAAAGAATGGAGTTTGATACACCTGGTATTGGATATGACTGGGGAAAAAAATTGCTAAATTGCGATTTTCGTAAATTTACTTTATGACCCAAAAAATATGCACAATAGTTTGTCTCTACATTAACTAACATATTCCCCTCAATTGTAATTTTTTTGCATGACTCATTATGACGTTATAATTACTTAAATTAGCTTCCTCCATAATGTTTTGTCAGCCATCTTTGCTGAAGAAAAGTCACCAGGGACGGGTGGCTCGCGTCCAAATTCATCATTGGAATCACTCGATATGATTGGTCATATAAAAACCTTGGCACCCAAATGCATAATGAGTGCTCTAACTCCCCCTTGTGGTGGTCTGGAGCAATGACGCCGTGATGCTGGGTACCTCTAAGTCTCGCGGTGTGGAAACTCGTGTCACCTTTAAAGGAGGAACCACTGTATGTGATAGTGTCTCACCTCCAGAGCATTGCAGATGGACTGGACAGCACTGACGGAGGAGCTGTGAGAGGGGCCAAACACCGCCCCGACACCCAGAGCCAACTGGTCACAGGCTGGGAAAGGGACAGTAGAGCGGGACTGTTATTTTCTGCATCCCAAATGGTTTCTTATTACCTTCAGAAAGTATTCACACCCCTTGACTCTTCCCACATTTTATTGTTTTACAGCCTGTATTTAAAATGGATAACATTTAGATTTTCATTCACTGGCAAACATACAATGCCCAATGATGGCAAAGTGGAATTATGTTTTTCAATATTTTTTTTACATTAATAAAAGCAACAACAAAAAAAGTTTAAATGTCTTGTTATTAAGTATTCAACCCCTAAATAAGATCAGGAGTAGAAATTAGCTTAACAAGTCACATAATAAGTTGCATGGCCTCAGTCTGTGTGCAATAATAGTGTTTGACATGATTTTTGTAATGACTAC
Source organism: Oncorhynchus nerka (assembly GCF_034236695.1). Lineage (NCBI taxonomy): Eukaryota > Metazoa > Chordata > Actinopteri > Salmoniformes > Salmonidae > Oncorhynchus > Oncorhynchus nerka. The sequence goes on from NC_088406.1 coordinate 7,991,975, forward strand.
CTCATCTCTGTACCCCCCACATACAATTATCTGTAAGGCCTCTCAGTCGAGCAGTGAATTTCAAACACAGATTCAACCACAAAGACCAGGGAGGTTTTCCAATGCCCTGCAAAGAAGGGCACCTATTGGTAGATTGGTTCAAATTAAAAATACATTTCAAAACATTGAATATCCCTTTGAGGATGGTGAAGTTATTAATTACACTTTGGATGGTGTATCAATACATCCAGTCACATCAAAGATACAGGCGTCCTTCCGAACTCAGTTGCCAGAGAGGAAGGAAACTGCTCAGGGATTTCACCATGAGACCAATTGTAATTTTAAAACAGTTACAGAGTTTACAGGCTTTGACGGGAGAAAACTGAGGATGGATCAACAACATTGTAGTTACTCAACAATACAAACCTGACAGAGTGAAAAAAGGAAGCCTGTACAGAATAAAAATATTCCAAAACATGCATCCTGTTTGCAACAAGGCACAAAAGTACAACTGCAAAGAATGTGGCAAAGCAATTACCTTTTGTCCTGAATTCGAAGTGCTATGTTTGGGGCAAATCCAACACAACACACTACTGAGTACCACCCTCCATATTTTCAAGCATAGTGGTGGCTGCATCATGTTATGGGAATGCTTGTCATCATTAAGGACTGGGGGGGTTTTCAGGATAAAAAAGAAACGAAGCTAAGGAAGCTAAGGACAGGCAAAATCCTAGAGGAAAACGTGGTTCAGTCTGCTTTCCACTAGACACTGAGAGATGAATTCCCCTTTCAGCAGGACAATAACCTAAAACACAAGGCCAAATATTCACTGGAGTTGCTTACCAAGAAGACAGTGAATGTTCCTGAATGGCCGAGTGACAGTTTTGATTTAAAACTACTTGAAAATCTATGGTAAGACCTGACAATGGTGTTCTAGCAATGAACAGGTGCTGACTTTCTGCACCCTCGACAACTACTGTGATTATTATTATTATTATTTGACCCTGCTGGTCATCTATGAACATTTGAACATCTTGGCCATGTTCTGTTATAATCTCCACCTGGCACAGCCAGAAGAGGACTGGCCACCCCTCATAGCCTGGTTCCTCTCTAGGTTTCTTCCTAGGTTTTGGCCTTTCTAGGGAGTTTTTCCGAGCCACTGTTCTTCTACACCTGCATTACTTGCTGTTTGGGGTTTTAGGCTGGGTTTCTGTACAGCACTTTGTGACATCAGCTGATGTAAGAAGGGCTATAAAAATACATTTGATTGATTGATCAACAACCAATTTGACACAGCTTGAAGAATAATGTGCAAATATTGCACAATCCAGGTGTGGAAATCTTTTACAGACTAACCCAGAAAGACACACAGCTGTAATCGCTGCCCAAGTTGATTCTATCATGTATTGAGTCAGGGGGCTCAAATCAAGATACAGTTGAAGTCGGAAGTTTACATACACCTTAGCCAAATACATTTATACCCAGTTTTTCATCATTCCTGACATTTAAAGTAAAAATTCCCTGTCGTGGGTCAGTCAGGATCACCACTTTATTTTGAGAATGTGAAATGTCAGAATTATAGTAGAGAGAATGATTTATTTCAGCTTTCATTTCTTTCATCACATTCCCAGGGGGTCAGAAGTTTACATACAATCAATTAGTATTTGGTAGCATTGCCTTTAAATTGTTTAACTTGGGTCAAATGTTTTGGGTAGCCTTCCACAAGCTTCCCACAATAAATTGGGTGAATTTTGGCTCATTCCTCCTGACAGAGCTGGTGTAACTGAGTCAGGTTTGTAGGCCTCCTTGCATGCACATGCTTTTTCAGATCTGCCCACAAATTTTCTATGGGATTGAGGTCAGGGCTTTGTGATGGCCACTCCAATAGCTTGACTTTGTTGTCCTTAAGCCATTTTGCCACAACTTTGGAAGTATGCTTGGGGTCATTGTCCATTTCGAAGACCCATTTGCAACCAAGCTTTAACTTCCTCAGTGATGTCTTGAGATGTTGCTTCAATATATCCACATAATTTTCCTTTCTCATGAAGCCATCTATTTTGTGAAGTGCACCAGTCCCTCCTGCAGCTAAGCACCCCCACAACATGATGCTGCCCCCCCCCCCCCCATGCTTCACGGTTGGGATAGTGTACTTTGGCTTGTAAGCCTCCCCCTTTTTCCTCCAAACATAACAATGGTCATTATGGCCAAACAGTTCTATTTTTTGTTTCATCAGACCAGAGGACATTTCTCCAAAAAGTACAATCTTTGTCCCCATGTGAAGTTGCAAACCGTAGTCTGGCTTTTTTTAATGGCATTTTTGGAGCAGTGGCTTCTTCCTTGCTGAGAAGCCTTTCAGGTTATGTCGATATATTATTTGTTTTACTATGGATATTAGATACTTTTGTACCTGTTTCCTCCAGGATCTTCACAAGGTCCTTTGCTGTTGTTCTGGGATTGATTTGCACTTTTCGCACCAAAGTACGTTAATCTCTAGGAGACAGAACGTGTCTCCTTCCTGAGATGTATGACGGCTTCGTGGTCCCATGGTGTTTATACTTGCGTACTATTGTTTGTACAGATGAATGTGGTACCTTCATGCATTTGGAAATTGCTCCCAAGGATGAACCAGACTTGTGGAGGTCTACAATATTGTGCGGCTTATGTCTTTTGATTTTCCCATGATGTCAAGCAGTGAGTTTGAAGGTAGGCTTTGAAATACATCCACAGGTACACCTCCAATTGATTCAAATGATGCCTATCAGAAGCTTCTAAAGCTGTGACATAATTTTCTGGAATTGTCCAAGTTGTTTAAAGGCACAGTCAACTTAGTGTATGTAAACTTCAGACCCCCTTGAAATGTGATACAGTGAATTATAAGTGAAATAATCTGTCTGTAAACAATTGTTGGAAAAATTACTTGTGTTATGCACAAAGTAGATGTCCTAACCAACTTGCCAAAACTATAGTTTGTTAACAAGAAATGTGTGGAGTGGTTGAAAAACTAGTTTTAATGACTCCAACCTAAGTCTATGTAAACTAGTTTTAATGACTCCAACCTAAGTGTATGTAAACTAGTTTTAATGACTCCAACCTAAGTGTATGTAAACTAGTGTTAATGACTCCAACCTAAGTGTATGTAAACTAGTTTTAATGACTCCAACCTAAGTGTATGTAAACTAGTTTTAATGACTCCAACCTAAGTGTATGTAAACTAGTGTTAATGACTCCAACCTAAGTGTATGTAAACTAGTGTTAATGACTCCAACCTAAGTGTATGTAAACTAGTTTTAATGACTCAAACAGAAGTGTATGTAAACTAGTTTTAATGACTCCAACCTAAGTGGATGTAAACTAGTTTTAATGACTCCAACCTAAGTGTATGTAAACTAGTGTTCATGACTCCAACCTAAGTGTATGTAAACTAGTTTTAATGACTCCAACCTAAGTGTATGTAAACTAGTTTTAATGACTCCAACCTAAGTGTATGTAAACTAGTGTTAATGACTCCAACCTAAGTGTATGTAAACTAGTGTTAATGACTCCAACCTAAGTGTATGTAAACTAGTTTTAATGACTCCAACCTAAGTGTATGTACACTAGTTTTAATGACTCCAACCTAAGTGTATGTAAACTAGTTTTAATGACTCAAACAGAAGTGTATGTAAACTAGTTTTAATGACTCCAACCTAAGTGTATGTAAACTAGTGTTCATGACTCCAACCTAAGTGTATGTAAACTAGTTTTAATGACTCCAACCTAAGTGTATGTAAACTAGTTTTAATGACTCCAACCTAAGTGTATGTAAACTAGTTTTAATGACTCCAACCTAAGTGTATGTAAACTAGTTTTAATGACTCAAACCTAAGTGTATGTAAACTAGTTTTAATGACTCCAACCTAAGTGTATGTAAACTAGTTTTAATGACTCCAACCTAAGTGATTGTAAACTAGTTTTAATGACTCCAACCTAAGTGTGTGTGAACTAGTTTTAATGACTCCAACCTAAGTGTATGTAAACTGTTTTTAATGACTCCAACCTAAGTGTATGTAAACTTCTGACTTCAACTGTAGCTGCAGTACCTGTATTTATATTTCTTCAACTGTAGCTGCAGTACCTGTATTTATATTTCTTCAACTGTAGCTGCAGTACCTGTATTTATATTTCTTCAACTGTAGCTGCAGTACCTGTATTTATATTTCTTCAACTGTATAAAACTGTTTTATTTTTCTTGACTTTTTACAAATGTTAGAATCTTACGTTACAGAGTATTTTAGGAATATCGTTGACAAAAGAATGACAATTAAATACATTTTTATCCCACTTTGTAACACAACAAAATGTGGAATAAGTCAAGGGTGTGAATACTTTCTGAAGTTACTGTATATAGTGCATTACTTCTGACCAGGGCCCTACGGGGATACAGACAGAGATTTGACCAGGGCCCTACGGGGATACAGACAGAGATTTGACCAGGGCCCTACGGGGATACAGACAGAGATTTGACCAGGGCCCTACGGGGATACAGACAGAGATTTGACCAGTGCCCTACGGGGATACAGACAGAGATTTGACCAGGGCCCTACGGGGATACAGACAGAGATTTGACCAGGGCCCTACGGGGATACAGACAGAGATTTGACCAGGGCCCTACGGGGATACAGACAGAGATTTGACCAGGGCCCTACGGGGATACAGACAGAGATTTGACCAGGGCCCTACGGGGATACAGACAGAGATTTGACCAGGGCCCTACGGGGATACAGACAGAGATTTGACCAGGGCCCTACGGGGATACAGACAGAGATTTGACCAGGGCCCTACGGGGATACAGACAGAGATTTGACCAGTGCCCTACGGGGATACAGCCAGAGATTTGACCAGTGCCCTACGGGGATACAGACAGAGATTTGACCAGGGAAATGTGGTGCCACTCGGGATAAAACAACCGACAATGTAAAAATACAAATAACAATCATCCTTACCTCTTCTGGAGGCTTCGAAGCTGTCGAAGAGGTTTATTCTCTGGATGTCGTAGGTCAGTGTGGTGTTGGGCATTAAGGTCCGGTTCCTGTTGATGTTTGTCGCAGCGAATTTAAAGGCCAGCTCCTCCACACTAATGGGCTCATTCTCAAGGGTCTCAAAGATACCCCCTGGAGAAACAGCAGAGAAGTGTGGGACAGGGAGGGGGTGAAAAATATATAATTATTACAGAAGAAGAAGAATGAGTAGGATGCATTATTTTGTATCATTATCTGTCTTTATCATTCCCTTATGCCTTTGTCCAACCTAAAGTGGTGTAACGTGTCACATACTCCCAAGTCGTTTCATCACACAGTGCCACTGAATGACCTATGGAATAGTTCCAGGGGAGATAAATGAGCCAATTGGAAGCTGGGGATGATTCGGGGGAACCATGATGGTTTGAGGGCCAGATTGGGAATTTAGCCAGGACACCGGGGTTAACACCCCTACTCTTACGATAAGTAGCATGGGATCTTTAATGACGTCAGAGAGTGAGAACAGCCGTTTAACATCCCTTCCGAAAAGATAGCAACCTACACAGGGCAAGTGGGGAATTATTTTTAGAACAAACAAGTGTTGTGACATTCACAACTCTTCCTCCATTAATTAACATCCTTAATTCTCCTGCAGTCAGCTCAATACAAACTAATGATCTACTCTTACCCAATACCCTGAACTATCCTACTCCTTCACTCCTAACCCAATATACGCTCTCCTAGAGAGAGAGAGAGAGAGAGAGAGAGAGAGAGAGAGAGAGAGAGAAAGAGAGGCATAGAACTAGAGAGAGAGAGAGAGAGAGAGAGAGAGAGAGAGAGAGAGAGAGTGAGAGAGAGAGGCATAGAACTAGATAGAGAGAGAGAGAGAGAGAGAGAGTGAGAGAGGCATAGAACTAGATAGAGAGAGAGAGAGAGAGAGAGAGAGAGAGAGAGAGAGAGAGAGAGGCATAGAACTAGATAGAGAGAGAGAGAGAGAGAGAGAGAGAGTGAGAGAGGCATATAACTAGATAGAGATAGAGAGAGAGAGAGAGAGAGAGAGAGAGATAGAGAGAGAGAGAGAGAGAGTGAAGGATCAGTGGGTCTGCTCAGTGCTTAGCATGCCAAGACAGACAGAGAGAGAGGGAGGGAGGGAGGGCATGGGAGGCTGGGTTCAAACACAACAACTGTTTCCTCTCTTTGGATTAGTTCCAAATGGCAATCTATTGCATTTATAGTGCACTACCAGGGCCCATAGTCCCTTTAAACACAATTACGTACGAGCTAGCAGTGTGTCCCAAAAGAGCTTTGGTCAAAAGTAGTGCACTATATAGGAAATAGGGTGCCATTTGGGACACATTTTTCTCTCTGTACAAAATCTCATTACAAAATCATGGGCATTATAATGGAGTTGGTCCCCCATTTGCTGCTATAAAAGCCTCCACTCTTCTGGGAAGGCTTTCTACTAGATGTTGGAACATTGCTGCTATAACAGCCTCCACTCTTCTGGGAAGGCTTTCTACTAGATGTTGGAACATTGCTGCTATAACAGCCTCCACTCTTCTGGGAAGGCTTTCCACTAGATGTTGGAACGTTGCTGCGTGGGCTTGCTTCCATTCAGCCACGAGAGCATTAGTGAGGTCGGGCACTGATGTTGGGCGATTAGGCCTGGCTCGCAGTCGCCGTTCCAATTCATCCCAATGGGTTTGAGGTCAGGGTTCTGTTCAGGCCAGTCAAGTTCTTCCACTTTGATCTCGACAAACCATTTCTGTATGGACCTCGCTTTGTGTGCAGGGGGCATTGCCGTGCTGAAACAGGAAAGGGCCTTCCCCAAACTGTTGCCAAAGTTGCAAGCACAGAATCGTATAGAATGTAATTTTATGCTGTAGCGTTAAGATTTCCCTTCACTGGAACTAAGGGGCCTGAACCATAAAAAAAACAGCCCCAGACCATTATTCCTTCTCCACCAAACTTTAGAGTTGGCACTACGCATTGGGGCAGGTAGCGATCTCCTGGCATCTGCCAAACCCAGACTCGACCGTTGGACTGCCAGATGGTGAACCGTAATTCATCACTCCAGAGAAAGCGTTTCCACTGCTCCAGAGTCCAATGGCGGTGAGCTTTACGCCACTCCAGCCATTGCTTGTCATTGCGCATGGTGATCTAAGGCTTGTGTGCGACTGCTCGGTCATGTAAACCCATTTCATGAAGCTCCCGACAAACAGTTCTTGTGCTGACGTAGCTTCCAGAGGCAGTTTGGAACTCGGTAGTGAGGGTTGCAACTGAGGACAGACTCGTTGCACTTCAGCACTCCCAATCTGTGAGCTTGTGTGGTCTACCACTTCGCGACTGAGCCGTTGTTGCTCCTAGACGTTTCCACTTCACAATAACAGAGCTTACAGTTGACCGGAGCAGCTCTAGCAGGACAGAAATTTGACGAAGTGACTTGTTGGAAAGGTGGCATCCTGTGACGGTGTCACGTTGAAAGTCACTGAGCTCTTCAGTAAGGCCATTCTACCGCCAATGTTTGTCAATGGAGATTGCGTGGCTGTGTGCTCAATTTTATACACCTGTCAGCAACAGGTGTGGCTGAAATCGCTGAATCCACTCATTTGAAGGGGTGTACACATACTTTTATAAATATAGTGTATCAACGAGAAATCATTGCTGAATATGAGCTATAACAGCACTGTATTGGGGACTTCCGTGTCACTATAGAAACGTATTGTACAAATGTAGATACATGTGCAACTGTGTTTAGTTTTGCCCTCTCACTTTGGAGACGGTGTCATGTGACCTTCTGTGTATAAAATGAGAGAACTCGTGCCAAAGAGTCCTGCTGCAGCTGGTACCATTGATAGATTTCTAGAGAGGAGAGGAGAGGAGAGGAGAGGAGAGGAGAGGAGAGGAGAGGAGAGGAGAGGAGAGGAGAGGAGAGGAGAGATAAAACCATAACAAATGGTAGTGAAAATGAGCTGAGACCAGAACCTGTCAGAATTTTATTTAAATTAAACAAAATAATTTCTGGTCTGTATACTGCCAGGTTGGTGGGAATGGAGGGGGTGATGGGAAGAGGAGGAAGGGAAAGGCAGGGGGAGAGGTGGAAGGAATGGGGGCAGGAAGGGGGAAGCGAAGGGGGTGAGTGAAAGGGTTTAGGGGTTGATGTAGGTTATGTGGTGGGTGCTCAAGCAGAAAAATCAACAACCACAGCCACAGCCAGCCACAGCCACAACCAGCCACAGTTACAACCAGCCACAGCCACAACCAGCCACAGCCACAGCCACAACCAGCCACAGCCAGCCACAACCAGCCACAGCCACAACCAGCCACAGCCACAGCCACAAACAGCCACAGCCACAGCCACAACCAGCCACAGCCAGCCACAACCAGCCACAGCCACAACCAGCCACAGCCAGCCAAAGCAAGCCAAAGCAAGCCACAGCCACAACCAGCCACAGCCAGCCAAAGCAAACCACAGCCAGCCACAGCCACAACCAGCCACAGCCACAACCAGCCACAGCCAGCCAAAGCAAGCCACAGCCACAACCAGCCACAGCCAGCCAAATCAAACCACAGCCACAGCCAGCCACAGCCACAACCAGCCACAGTTACAACCAGCCACAGCCACAACCAGCCACAGCCACAGCCAGCCACAGCCACAAACAGCCACAGCCAGCCACAACCAGCCACAGCCAGCCACAGCCAGCCACAACCAGCCACAGCCACAACCAGCCACAACCAGCCACAGCCACAGCCAGCCATAGCCACAGCCACAACCAGCCACAGCCAGCCACTGCCACAACCAGCCAAAGACAGCCAGGCACAGCCACAGCCAGACACAGCCACAGCCACCAACAGCCACAGCCACCAACAGCCACAGCCAGCCAAAGCCACAAACAGCCACAGCCACAACCAGCCACAGCCAGCCACAGCCACAACCAGCCACAGCCACATCCAGCCACAGCCACAACCAGCCACAGCCACAAACAGCCACAGCCACAACCAACCACAACCAGCCACAACCAACCACAACCAGCCACAGCCAGCCACAACCAGCCACAGCCAGCCAAAGCCACAACCAGCCACAACCAGCCACAACCAGCCAAAGCCTGCCACAGCCACAACCAGCCACAACCAGCCACAGCCAGCTACAGCCACAACCAGCCACAGCCAGCCACAACCAGCCACAGCCACAACCAGCCACAATCAGCCACAGCCAGCCACATCCACAAACAGCCACAGCCACAACCAGCCACAGCCACAGCCAGCCACAGCCAGCCACAGCCACTATCAGCCACAGCCACAACCAGCCACAGCCACAACCAGCCACAGCCATCCAAAGCAAGCCACAGCCACAACCAGCGACAGCCACAACCAGCCACAACCAGCCACAACCAACCACAACAAGCCACAGCCAGCCACAGCCCCAGCCACAGCCACAGCCAGCCACAGCCAGCCATAGCCACAACCAGCCAAAGACAGCCAGGCACAGCCAACCAGAGCCAGAGCCAGCCACAGCCAGGCACAGCCAAAGCCACAGACAGCCACAACCATTGTCAGCCAGCCACAGCCACAGCCAGCCAGAGCCACAGACAGCCACAACCAGCCACAACCAGCCATAGCCACAACCAGCCACAGCCACATTCAGCCACAACCAGCCACAACCAGCCACAGCCAGCCACAGCCACAGCCACAGCCAGCCACAGCCTCAACCAGCCAAAGCCAGCCACAACCAGACACAGCCCGCCAAAACCAGCCACAGCCACAACCAGCCACAGCCATAACGACCCAAAACCATCCGCAGCCATCCAAAGCCAGCCACAACCACAGCCAGCCACAGCCAGCCACAGCCACAGCCACAGCTAGCCACAGTCAGGCACAGCCACAGCCAGACACAGACACAGCCAGCCACAGCCAGACACAGCCCCAGCCAGACACAGCCAGCCACAGCCAGGCATCGCCACAGCCAGCCACAACCAGCCACAGACAGCCACAGACAGCCACAACCAGCTACAGCCAGGCACAGCCACAGCCAGGCACAGCCACAGTCAGCCACAAGCAGCTACAGCCAGCCACAACCAGCAGCCACAGCCAGCCATAGTCAGAGCCAGCCACAGCCACAACCAGCCACAGCCAGCCACAGCCAACCACAACCAGCCACAGCCAGCCACAGCCACAGCCACAGCCACAACCAGCCACAGCCACAGCCACAACCAGCCACAGCCATAGCCATAACCAGCCACAGCCAACCACAACCAGCCACAGCCAGCCACAGCCACAGCCAGCCACAGCCAGCCATAGCCACAGCCACAACCAGCCACAGCCAGCCACAGCCAGCCACTGCCACAACCAGCCACAGACAGCCACAGACAGCCACAGCCAACCACAACCAGCCACAGCCAGCCACAGCCACAGCCACAACCAGCCACAGCCAGCCACAGCCAGCCACTGCCACAACCAGCCACAGACAGCCACAGACAGCCACAGCCAGCCACAGCCAGCCACAGCCACAGCCACAGCTAGCCACAGTCAGGCACAGCCACAGCCAGACACAGACACAGCCAGCCACAGCCAGACACAGCCCCAGCCAGACACAGCCAGCCACAGCAAGGCATCGCCACAGCCAGCCACAGCCAGCCACAACCAGCTACAGACAGCCACAGACAGCCACAACCAGCTACAGCCAGGCACAGCCACAGCCAGGCACAGCCACATCCAGCCACAGTCAGCCACAAGCAGCTACAGCCAGCCACAACCAGCAGCCACAGCCAGCCATAGTCAGAGCCAGCCACAGCCACAACCAGCCACAGCCAGCCACAGCCAACCACAACCAGCCACAGCCAGCCACAGCCACAGCCACAACCAGCCACAGCCACAGCCACAGCCACAACCAGCCACAGCCACAACCAGCCACAGCCAGCCACAGCCAACCACAACCAGCCACAGCCAGCCACAGCCACAGCCAGCCACAGCCAGCCATAGCCACAGCCACAACCAGCCACAGCCAGCCACAGCCAACCACAACCAGCCACAGCCAGCCACAGCCACAGCCACAGCCACAACCAGCCATAGCCAGCCACAGCCAGCCACTGCAACAAACAGCCACAGACAGCCACAGACAGCCACAACCAGCTACAGCCAGGCACAGCCACAGCCAGGCACAGCCACAGCCAGCCACAGTCAGCCACAAGCAGCTACAGCCAGCCACAACCAGCAGCCACAGCCAGCCATAGTCAGAGCCAGCCACAACCAGCCACAGCCAGCCACAGCCAACCACAACCAGCCACAGCCAGCCACAGCCACAGCCACAGCCACAACCAGCCACAGCCACAGCCACAACCAGCCACAGCCAGCCCCAGCCACAGCCACAGCCACAGCCAGCCACAGCCAGCCACAGCCACAGCCAGCCACAGCCTCAACCAGCCAAAGCCAGCCACAACCAGACACAGCCCGCCAAAACCAGCCACAGCCACAACCAGCCACAGCCATAACGACCCAAAACCAGCCGCAGCCATCCAAAGCCAGCCACAACCACAGCCAGCCACAGCCAGCCACAGCCACAGCCAGGCACAGCCAAAGCCACAGCCACAGCAACAACCAGCCACAGACAGCCACAACCATTTTCAGCCAGCCACAGCCACAGCCAGCCACAGCCAGCCATAGCCAGCCAGAGCCACAGACAGCCACAGCCAGACACAGCCACAGCCAGCCACAGTCAGCCACAAGCAGCTACAGCCAGCAGCCACAGCCAGCCACAGCCAGCCACAGCCAGGCACAGCCAAAGCCACAGCCACAACCAGCCACAGACAGCCACAACCATTTTCAGCCAGCCACAGCCACAGCCAGCCACAGCCAGCCAGAGCCACAGACAGCCACAGCCAGCCACAGCCACAGCCAGCCACAGCCAGCCACAACCACAGCCACAACCGGCCACAGCCAGCCACAGCCAACCACAACCAGCCACAGCCACAGCCAGCCACAGCCAGGCACAGCCAAAGCCACAGCCAAAACCAGCCACAGACAGCCACAACCATTTTCAGCCAGCCACAGCCACAGCCAGCCACAGCCAGCCATAGCCAGCCAGAGCCACAGACAGCCACAGCCAGAGCCAAAACCAGTCACAGACAGCCACAACCATTTTCAGCCAGCCACAGCCACAGCCAGCCACAGCCAGCCATAGCCAGCCAGAGCCACAGACAGCCACAGCCAGACACAGCCACAGCCAGCCACAGCCAGCCACAACCAGCCACAGCCACAGCCACAACCGGCCACAGCCAGCCACAGCCCGCCACAGCCAGGCACAGCCACAGCCACAACCAGCTACAGCCAGGCACAGCCACAGCCAGCCACAGTCAGCCACAAGCAGCTACAACAAGCCACAACCAGCAGCCACAGCCAGCCATAGTCAGAGCCAGCCACAGCCACAACCAGCCACAGCCAACCACAACCAGCCACAGCCAGCCACAGCCCCAGCCACAACCAGCCACAGCCACAACAAGCCACAACCAGCCAAAGACAGCCAGGCACAGCCACAGCCAACCAGAGCCAGAGCCAGCCACAGCCAGGCACAGCCAAAGCCACAGCCACAACCAGCCACAGACAGCCACAACCATTTTCAGCCAGCCACAGCCAGCCATAGCCAGCCAGAGCCACAGACAGCCACAACCAGCCACAACCAGCCACAGCCAGCCACAGCCACAGCCACAACCAGCCACAGCCACAACCAGCTACAGCCAGGCACCGCCACAGCCAGCCACAGCCACAGCCACAACCAGCTACAGCCAGGCACCGCCACAGCCAGCCACAACCAGCCACAGACAGCCACAACCAGCCACAGACAGCCACAGCCAGGCACAGCCACAGCCACAACCAGCTACAGCCAGGCACAGCCACAGTCAGCCACAACCAGCCACAGACAGCCACAGCCAGGCACAGCCACAGCCACAGCCACAGCCACAGCCACAGCCACAACCAGCTACAGCCAGGCACAGCCACAGTCAGCCACAACCAGCTACAGCCAGGCACAGCCACAGTCAGCCACAACCAGCCACAGACAGCCACAGCCACAGCCAGGCACAGCCACAGTCAGCCACAACCAGCTACAGCCAGCCACATAATGTAGACATCATCTCAACGCAATCTTGGAATTAGGTCACGTGATCAGATTGGGAACAGTATTTAATTAGCTTTTTTTATGTACAAGCTGAAATGTTACTCAAACCTCCCATGCTACTGTTACCTCCCATGTTACTGCCACCTCCCATGTTACTGTCACCTCCCATGCTACTGTCACCTCCCATGCTACTGTCACCTCCCATGTTACTGTCACCTTCCATGCTACTGTCACCTCCCATGTTACTGTCACCTCCCATGCTACTGTCACCTCCCATGCTACTGTCACCTCCCATGCAACTGTCACCTCCCATGCTACTGTCACCTCCCATGCTACTGTCACCTCCCATGCTACTGTCACCTCCCATGTTACTGTCACCTCCCATGCTACTGTCACCTCCCATGTTACTGTCACCTCCCATGTTACTGTCACCTCCCATGCTACTGTCACCTCCCATGCTACTGTCACCTCCCATGCTACTGTCACCTCCCATGCTACTGTCACCTCCCATGCTACTGTCACCTCCCATGTTACTGTCACCTCCCATGCTACTGTCACCTCCCATGTTACTGTCACCTCCCATGTTACTGTCACCTCCCATGTTACTGTCACCTCCCATGCTACTGTCACCTCCCATGCTACTGTCACCTCCCATGCTACTGTCACCTCCCATGTTACTGTTACCTCCCATGTTACTGTCACCTCCCATGCTACTGTCACCTCCCATGCTACTGTCACCTCCCATGCTACTGTCACCTCCCATGCTACTGTCACCTCCCATGTTACTGTCACCTCTCATGTTACTGTCACCTCCCATGTTACTGTCACCTCCCATGCTACTGTCACCTCCCATGCTACTGTCACCTCCCATGTTACTGTCACCTCCCATGCTACTGTCACCTCCCATGCTACTGTTACCTCCCATGTTACTGGCACCTCCCATGCTACTGTCACCTCCCATGCTACTGTCACCTCCCATGTTACTGTCACCTCCCATGCTACTGTCACCTCCCATGCTACTGTTACCTCCCATGTTACTGTCACCTCCCATGCTACTGTCACCTCCCATGCTTCTTTTTATAAGACACATTAATGTGTTGAAAATCCCAAATTGTTTGCATAGTCAATTTACACACAGCTCTGACACTCTTTTCCCACCAGACATGCCACCAGGGGTCTTTTCAGAGTCCCTAAAAATCCAGAACAAATTCAAGAAAGTGTACAGTATTATATAGAGCCCTTATTGCATGGAACTTCCTTCCATCTCATATTGCTCAAATAAACAGCAAACCTGGTTTAAAAAAAACAGATAAAGCAACACCTCGCGGCACAACGCCTTTCCGCTATTTGACCTAGATAGTTTGTGTGTATACATTGATATGTAGGATACGTGTGCCTTTCACATTTTCTGACGTAGTTCTGTCCTTGAGCGGTTCTTGTCTATTAATGTTCTGTATTATGTCATTCTGAATATGTTTCATGTTTTGTGTTGGACCCCAGGAAGAGATGTTGCTGCTTTTATAACAGCTAATGGTTGGATCCTAATAAAATACCAAATACCAAAATACAAGTCACCTCCCATGCTACTGTCACCTCCCATGCTACTGTCACCTCCCATGCTACTGTCACCTCCCATGCTACTGTCACCTCCCATGTTACTGTCACCTCCCATGCTACTGTCACCTCCCATGCTACTGTCACCTCCCATGTTACTGTCACCTCCCATGCTACTGCCACCTCCCATGCTACTGTCACCTCCCATGCTACTGTCACCTCCCATGCTACTGTCACCTCCCATGTTACTGTCACCTCCCATGCTACTGTCACCTCCCATGCTACTGTCACCTCCCATGCTACTGCATCCCAAATAGCACCATATTCCCTTTTTAGTGTACTACTTTGACCAGTGCACTACATAGGGAACAGACACACCCAGTGCTTTCAATAATTAGATCCTCACATCAGACTGATTTCATCTTTTCAGCTCCACACCTCCACATGGGTTTATTTACATGTCCATCACTACAATCCACCTGGAAACCGTAGCAACCATCGGGTCATTGGACTTTCTATGAAAAACTATCTTGGCGGAATTGCTTGTGAAATTATGATCGATTTTTTAAGGGGATTAGCCAGGGCTTTTTCTTCAGTAGCGCAGCTTCACTCAGCTTCTCTCAGCTTCTCTCAGCTTCACTCAGCTTCTCTCAACTTCTCTCAGCTTCTCTCAGCTTCACTCAGCTTCTCTCAGCTTCTCTCAACTTCTCTCAGCTTCACTCAGCTTCTCTCAGCTTCACTCAGCTTCTCTCAGCTTCTCTCAGCTTCACTCAGCTTCTCTCAGCTTCACTCAGCTTCTCTCAGCTTCACTCAGCTTCACTCAGCTTCACTCAGCTTCTCTCAGCTTCACTCAGCTTCTCTCAGCTTCTCTCAGCTTCACTCAGCTTCTCTCAGCTTCACTCAGCTTCTCTCAGCTTCTCTCAGCTTCACTCGGCTTCACTCAGCTTCACTCAGCTTCTCTCAGCTTCACTCAGCTTCTCTCAGCTTCACTCAGCTTCTCTCAGCATCTCGCAGCATCTCTCAGCTTCTCTCAGCCTCACTCAGGCTCTCTCAGCTTCTGTCGGCTTCTCTCAGCCTCACTCAGGCTCTCTCGGCTTCTCTCGGCTTCTCTCAGCCTCACTCAGCTTCTCTCAGCCTCACTCAGCTTCTCTCAGCCTCACTCAGCTTCTCTCAGCCTCACTCAGCCTCTCTCAGCTTCTCTCAGCTTCTCTCAGCCTCACTCAGCTTCTCTCAGCCTCACTCAGCTTCTCTCAGCCTCACTCAGCTTCTCTCAGCTTCTCTCAGCCTCTCTCAGCTTCTCTCAGCTTCTCTCAGCCTCTCTCAGCTTCTCTCGGCTTCTCTCAGCCTCACTCAGCTTCTCTCAGCCTCACTCAGCTTCTCTCAGCTTCTCTCAGCTTCTCTCAGCCTCACTCAGCTTCTCTCAGCTTCTCTCAGCCTCTCTCAGCTTCTCTCAGCTTCTCTCAGCCTCTCTCAGCTTCTCTCAGCCTCTCTCAGCTTCTCTCAGCTTCATTCTTCTAGATCTATTCAGATGAACACACACACACACACACACACAAACACACAAGCTCTGGTTGTAGGGTACATTGATTCTAAACTAAGGTTTATGAGAAGCTTATTTCAATAAAAGGTATGCATCATACTTATCAGTATGCATCTGTCCTGTCTGTACCTCCTCTCTCCTCTCCTCTCCTCTCCTCTCCTCTCCTCTCCTCCTGTTCTTTCCTTTCCTTTCCTTCACTCCTCTCCTCTCCTCTCCTTCACTCCTCCTATCCTTTCCTTCACTCCTCTCCTCTCCTCCTCTCCTCTTTCTCTCCTCCTCCTCTCTTAACCCCCCCTCTCCTCCTCTCTTAAACTCCTCCTCCTCTCTTAACCTCTCCCCCTCTCTTAATCTCCCCCTCCTTAACCTCCTCCTCTCCTAAACCTCCTCCTCCCCCCTCTCTTAACAGAACAGATTCCCTGCTGATAAATACCATGTTTTCCTTATAATCCTACCTGAGGATTCTTCTAGATCTATCCACACGAACACACACACACACACACGTGCACACACACACACACAGACGCAGACACAGACACAGACACAGACACACACACACACACACACACAAGCACACAGACACAAACACACACAGACACAAACACACACACACACAGACACACAGACACAAACACACACACACACACACACACACACACCTACGCACACGAACATGCACAAACAGACTGTGAAATGAATCTCATGATTCCCAACATGCCACCTCATGGATTCACTCTGTTCTGTTCTGCAACACTATAAATTCTGCTTGTCCAACTCAGCAAAACACTGAAACCACTAGAATACTAGTGCTTTAGGCATACTGTAATGTAACCTTCTGCTCTGTTAATAGGCATACTGTAATGTAACCTTCTGCTCTGTTAATAGGTCCTACTGTAATGTAACCTTCTGCTCTGTTAATAGGTCCTACTGTAATGTAACCTTCTGCTCTGTTAATAGGCCTACTGTAAAGTAACCTTCTGCTCTGTTAATAGGCATACTGTAATGTAACCTTTCTGCTCTGTTAATAGGCATACTGTAATATAACCTTCTGCTCTGTTAATAGGTCCTACTGTAATGTAACTTTTCTGCTCTGTTAATAGGTCCTACTGTAATGTAACCTTCTGCTCTGTTAACAGGTCCTACTGTAATGTACCTTTCTGCTCTGTTAATAGGCCTACTGTAATGTAACCTTTCTGCTCTGTTAATAGGCATACTGTAATGTAACCTTTCTGCTCTGTTAATAGGCATACTGTAATGTAACCTTTCTGCTCTGTTAATAGGTCCTACTGTAATGTAACCTTTCTGCTCTGTTAACAGGTCCTACTGTAATGTAACCTTTCTGCTCTGTTAATAGGTCCTACTGTAATGTAACCTTCTACTCTGTTAACAGGTCCTACTGTAATGTAACCTTCTGCTCTGTTAATAGGTCCTACTGTAATGTACTTTTCTGCTCTGTTAATAGGCCTACTGTAATGTAACCTTTCTGCTCTGTTAATAGGCATACTGTAATATAACCTTCTGCTCTGTTAACAGGTCCTACTGTAATGTAACCTTCTGCTCTGTTAATAGGTCCTACTGTAATGTACTTTTCTGCTCTGTTAATAGGCCTACTCTAATGTAACTTTCTGCTCTGTTAATAGGCCTACTGTAATGCACCTTTCTGCTCTGTTAATAGGCCTACTGTAATGTAACCTTCTGCTCTGTTAAAGCTATTTTGTGAAACAGATGATGCCAATGAGTCACTGCCAGTGCAGTACAATGCTGTGGACTGGAACATTCTGTTAGGGCTTTGTTGAAGGCATAGCAGAACATTTAAAAAGCAATTCCCCAGACTTCTGCAGAGATTGCGTTCATGCTAAAGCACTATGGAGGTCGGCTCAAAGCGCATGGTCAGGATTCACAAACAGTGTAGTTATTCCCTCCGCAAGGCAATCAAACAGGCAAAACGTCATTATAGAGACAAAGTTCAATGGCTCAGACATAAGACATACAGTTGAAGTCGGAAGTTTACATACACTTAGGTTGGAGTCATTAAAACTCATTTTTTGAAAAACTGAGTTTAAATGTATTTAACTAAAGTGTATGTAAACTTCTGACATCAACTGTATGTGACAGGGTCCACAGACAATCACAGACTACAAAAGGATAACCAGCCACGTCGCGGACACCAACGTCTTGCTTCCGTACAATAAAACACCTTCTTCGCCCGGTTTGAGGATAACACAGTGCCACCGATGCGGCCCACTACCAAGGACTGTGGGCTCTCCTTCTCCGTGGCCGACGTGAGTAAAACATTTAAACGCGTTAACCCTCGCAAGGCTGTCGGCCCAGACGGCATCAATAGCCGTGTCCTCAGAGCATGAGCCAGAAGAGGACTGGCCACCCCACATAGCCTGGTTCCTCTCTAGGTTTCTTCCTAGGTTTTGGCCTTTCTAGGGAGTTTTTCCTAGCCACCGTGCTTCTACACCTGCATTGTTTGCTGTTTGGGGGTTTTAGGCTGGGTTTCTGTACAGCACTTTGAGATATCAGCTGATGTACGAAGGGCTATATAAATACATTTGATTTGATTTGATTTGATGAGCACACCAACTGGCTGGTGTTTTTACAGACATATTCAATCTCTCCCCTATCCCTGTCTGCTTCAAGATGGCCACCATTGTTCCTGTACCCAAGAAAGCAAAGGTAACTGAACTCAATTTCTATCGCCCTGTAGCACTCACTTCTGTCATTATGAAGTGCTTTGAGAGACTAGTCAAGGATAATATCACCTCCACCCTACCTGACACCCTAGACCCACTTCAGTTTGCTTACCGCCCCAATAGATCCACAGACGATGCATCTCCATCGCACTGCACACTGCCTTATCCCATCTGGACAAGAGGAATACCTATGTAAGAATGCTGTTCATTGACTACAGCTCAGCATTCAACACCATAGTACCCTCCAAGCTCATCATCAAGTTCGAGACCCTGGGTCGCGGATTAAAGGTAAAACGCCGCTCAATTGGAAATTACCTTCACAGACGGAATCCTTAAATCGGTGAAACTGACAGGTCCGTTTTATTGGGGCGGCAGGGTAGCCTAGTGGTTAGAGCATTGGACTAGTAACTGAAAGGTTGTAAGTTCAAATCCCCGAGCTGACAAGGTACAAAATCTGTCGTTCTGCCCCTGAACAGGCAGTTAACCCACTGCTCCTAGGCCGTCATTGAAAATAAGAATTTGTTCTTAACTGACTTGCCTAGTAAAATAAAATAAAAAATAAAACATTTGTTTAAAACAATAAAGAAGTTACTACAAACAACCGACACGGTTCTTTTCTGCACTAATAGAACGAGACAATATGCTATTTTATTCACACTGTTGAATTCTCCTCCACTCCATTGTCAGCAACAAAACAACAGCAATAACAAAGGCAGTGTTTGGGGGCGAAGAGCGGTTCCCCTAATGCAGATTCCAATCTTTAAATGTCACGCACGATATAGCACGGTTTAAGATTCAATCCCGGCCATATATATTTTTTTTTAAGTCAAGTGCAATGCGAAACTCTTAGACACCTCCTCCTTTTCTCTGGCTGCTAATGGCCTATGAGTCGAGCATCGATCCATATGTCGTCTAGAAACACAGTAATCTGGATCCACATGTCATCTAGAAACACAGTAATCTGGATCCACATGTCGTCTAGAAACACAGTAATCTGATTCCACATGTCATCTAGAAACACAGTAATCTGATTCCACATGTCATCTAGAAACAGAGTAATCTGATTCCACATGTCATCTAGATCCACAGTAATCTGGATCCACATGTCATCTAGAAACACAGTAATCTGGATCCACATGTCATCTAGAAACACAGTAATCTGATTCCACATGTCATCTAGAAACACAGTAATCTGGATCCACATGTCATCTAGAAACACAGTAATCTGATTCCACATGTCATCTAGAAACACAGTAATCTGGATCCACATGTCATCTAGAAACACAGTAATCTGGATCCACATGTCATCTAGAAACACAGTAATCTGGATCCACATGTTGTCTAGAAACACAGTAATCTGATTCCACATGTCATCTAGATCCACAGTAATCTGGATCCACATGTCATCTAGAAACACAGTAATCTGGATCCACATGTCATCTAGAAACACAGTAATCTGATTCCACATGTCATCTAGAAACACAGTAATCTGGATCCACATGTTGTCTAGAAACACAGTAATCTGATTCCACATGTCATCTAGAAACACAGTAATCTGGATCCACATGTTGTCTAGAAACACAGTAATCTGATTCCACATGTCATCTAGAAACACAGTAATCTGGATCCACATGTCATCTAGAAACACAGTAATCTGGATCCACATGTCATCTAGAAACACAGTAATCTGGATCCACATGTTGTCTAGAAACACAGTAATCTGATTCCACATGTCATCTAGAAACACAGTAATCTGGATCCACATGTCATCTAGAAACACAGTAATCTGGATCCACATGTCATCTAGAAACACAGTAATCTGGATCCACATGTTGTCTAGAAACACAGTAATCTGGATCCACATGTTGTCTAGAAACACAGTAATCTGGATCCACATATCATCTAGAAACACAGTAATCTGGATCCACATATCATCTAGAAACAGTTCTGTGTTGAGATTCACTTTCCCTCCTTTATTTAGAGCCCAGACCCTGATTAAAAATGGATTCCACTCTCACTGTTGGTTCATACTGCTGTTCTGTGCCGTGGAACTGAAACATGTCTAGTATTGTTCCAGTATATTAAGAGACACTTGTCTGGCCCTCATAAGGACCACCACACACACACACACACACACACACACGAGCACGCACAACACACAGGAATGACCAGTGCAGAAATTCTGCTTCCACATCTTAAATGTTACTGGTCCAACTAAAATGTACTGTACTGAAAGTAATAAATGATAGAATTACTTAGAGAAATAGATTATGGGAGATAATCTCCCTTGAAGCTTGACGAAATACAGTGATACAAAAGTATGTGGACACCCCTTCAAATTAGTGGATTCGGCTATTTCAGCCACACCTGTTGCTGACAGGTGTTTAAAAATTGAGCAGACGACCATGCAATCTCCATAGACAAACATTGGCAGTAGAATGTCCCATACTGAAGAGCTCAGTGACTTTCAACGTGGCACCGTCAAAGGATGCTAAAGGTGCCCTGCTACTGTTGAGCTGCCTCGGTCAACTGTAAGTGCTGTTTTTGTGAAGTGGAAACGTCTAGGGCACACAAGCTCACAGAATGGGACCGCCGAGTGCTGAAGCGCATAGCGTGTTAAAATTCCTCTGTCCTTGGTTGCAACACTCACTACTGAGTTCCAAACTGCCAACGTCAGCACAAGAACTGTTCGTCTGGAGCTTGAAATGGGTTTCCAGATCACCATACGAAATGCCAAGCATCGGCTGGAGTGGTGTAAAGCTCGCCGCCATTGGACTCTGGAGCAGTGAAGTGATAAATCACGCTTCAACATTTGGCAGTGCAACGGAGAAATCTGGGTTTGACGGATACAAGGAGAACACTACCTGCCCAAATGCATAGTTCCAACTGTAAAGTTTGGTGGAAGAGGAATAATGGTCTGGGGCTGTTTTTCATGGTTCGGGCCCCTTAGTTCCAGTGAAGGGAAATCTTAACGCTACAGCATACAATGACATTCTAGACGATCCTGTGTTTTCAAACTTTGTGGCAACAGTTTTGGGAAGGCCCTTTCCTGTTTCAGCATGACAATGCCCCCGTGCACAAAGTGAGGTCCATACAGAAATGGTTTGTCGAGATCGGTGTGGAAGAACTTTACTGGCCTGCACAGAGCCCTGAACTCAACCCCACTAAACACCTTTGGGATGAATTGGAACGGCGACTGCGAGCCAGGCCTAATCTCCCAACATCAGAGCCTGACCTCACTAATGCTCTTGTGGCTGAATGGAAGCAAGTACCCGCAGCAATGTTCCAACATCTAGTGCAAAGCCTTCCCAGAAGACTGGAGGCTGTTATAGCAGCAACGTTCCAACATCTAGTGGAAAGCCTTCCCAGAAGAGAGGAGGCTGTTATAGCAGCAATGTTCCTACATCTAGTGGAAAGCCTTCCCAGAAGAGAGGAGGCTGTTATATCAGCAATGTTCCAACATCTAGTGGAAAGCCTTCCCAGAAGAGAGGAGGCTGTTATATCAGCAATGTTCCTACATCTAGTGGAAAGCCTTCCCAGAAGAGAGGAGGCTGTTATATCAGCAATGTTCCAACATCTAGTGGAAAACCTTCCCAGAAGAGAGGAGGCTGTTATAGCAGCAACATTCCAACATCTAGTGCAAAGCCTTCCCAGAAGAGTGGAGGCTGTTATAGCAGCAAAGGTGTCAGGGGGGGGGGTCACAGAACTCCATATTAATGCCCATGATTTTGGGATGAGATGTTTGACAGCAGGTGTCCACATACGTTTGACTATGTAGTGTATCTTAACACGGTCCTATGAACTCACAGAAAATACAGTCATTTTATCCTGCTGCTGACGTCAATACCAGAGGACGTTTTAAAATGTATTATATTTATAACTTTTAATATCTGAACATAAACTCAGCTAGGATTTCTACATCAGTGTTGTGGCTCAAATCATTGCATCTGGACCAAGTGAGTTGTCCAATGAAATGTTATTTACCCTTAAAAGCCTGGATAGTGCTTCGGCCTGGGGAATGGTCGATCCCATGGTAGCTGAAGCTCAAACAGGAGGATTCTATCCACATCACCTTTAAGAGATCGTTTAGTGCCCGTCGGTCTGGCGATCATTGTTGACTGAAGCCCAGTGGCACTATCACCTATTGTTGAAGGCTTAGAGGCCCGACAGGTATTCAGTATTTAAATCTGGAGGCCCGACAGGTATACAGTATTTCAATTTGGAGGCCCTACAGGTAGACAGTATTTAAATCTGGAGGCCCTACAGGTATACAGTATTTAAATCTGGAGGCCCTACAGGTATCGGTTGACAACTCCATTGTGTCCTCCTCCCAGAGCGCTAAGAACCTTGGCGTGATCCTGGACAACACCCTGTCGTTCTCAACTAACATCAAGGCGGTGGCCCGTTCCTGTAGGTTCATGCTCTACAACATCCGCAGAGTACGACCCTGCCTCACACAGGAAGCGGCGCAGGTCCTAATCCAGGCACTTGTCATCTCCCGTCTGGATTACTGCAACTCGCTGTTGGCTGGGCTCCCTGCCTGTGCCATTAAACCCCTACAACTCATCCAGAACGCCGCAGCCCGTCTGGTGTTCAACCTTCCCAAGTTCTCTCACGTCACCCCGCTCCTCCGCTCTCTCCACTGGCTTCCAGTTGAAGCTCACATCCGCTACAAGACCATGGTGCTTGCCTACGGAGCTGTGAGGGGAACGGCACCTCAGTACCTCCAGGCTCTGATCAGGCCCTACACCCAAACAAGGGCACTGCGTTCATCCACCTCTGGCCTGCTCGCCTCCCTACCACTGAGGAAGTACAGTTCCCGCTCAGCCCAGTCAAAACTGTTCGCTGCTCTGGCCCCCCAATGGTGGAACAAACTCCCTCACGACGCCAGGACAGCGGAGTCAATCACCACCTTCCGGAGACACCTGAAACCCCACCTCTTTAAGGAATACCTAGGATAGGATAAAGTAATCCCTCTCACCCCCCTTAAAAGATTTAGATGCACTACTGTTCCACTGGATGTCATAAGGTGAATGCACCAATTTGTAAGTCGCTCTGGATAAGAGCGTCTGCTAAATGACTTAAATGTAAATGTAAATGTAGGTAGACAGTATTTAAATCTGGAGGCCCTACAGGTAGACAGTATTTAAATTTGGAGGCCCTACAGGTAGACAGTATTTAAATCTGGAGGCCCTACTATTTAAATCTGGAGATTGACTAATTCTTTGATACTGTTTTTATGAAGGGAAGCCAAATGCTTGTTGGTTTCAATCAATCAAATGCTACGGCGGCAACATGTTATACTGTTTTTGTCCAGACAGCATCAGATACACTAAAAGTATGGTAATTTGATCACATTAACCGTTACTCATCCAATCACATTAACCGATACTCATCCAATCACATTAACCGATACTCATCCAATCACATTAACCGTTACTCATCCAATCACATTAACCGTTACTCATCCAATCACATTGACCGATACTCATCCAATCACATTAACCGATACTCATCCAATCACATTAACCGTTACTCATCCAATCACATTAACCGTTACTCATCCAATCACATTAACCGATACTCCTCCAATCACATTAACCGATACTCCTCCAATCACATTAACCGATACTCCTCCAATCACATTAACCGATACCCATCCAATCACATTAACCGATACTCCTCCAATCACATTAACCGATACTCCTCCAATCACATTAACCGTTACTCATCCAATCACATTAACCGATACTCCTCCAATCACATTAACCGATACCCATCCAATCACATTAACCGATACTCATCCAATCACATTAACCGATACCCATCCAATCACATTAACCGATACTCTCTCACAAATGAAATAGAATGAAACATGACAATTTGAAAAATTAGCCACAGGAGTTTTTTTGTGCGAGAATAAAGACGACTTTCGAGTAGTAAGACATGTATAAAAGCAACAGATACCATTAATAAGAAGGGGCGAGAAGTGTCTTTTTTGGTGAGCTACCGAGTGGCTTGGACAGGGAAGCCCCATACTATTGTGGAGGACTTCATTCTCCCTGCTGCTGCATATATGGCTGGGACAATGCTGGGGGAAAAGGCCCCAAAAACTATACAGATAATTATTGCTTCGCATACAAGCCTTTGAATTATATAGTGGCGGCAGGTAGCCTAGTGATTAGAGCATTGGGCCAGTAACCGAAAGGTTGCTAGATTGAATCCCAGAGCTGACAAAGTAAAAATCTGTCATTCTGCCCCTGAACAAGGCAGTTAAACCACTGTTCCTAGGCTGTCATTGTAAATAAAAATTTGTTCTTAGCTGACTTGCCTAGTTAAAAGGTTTTAAAAAATTCAAGTACTGTAACTTGTCTTGCTCTGCCAAACAGATGATATGTGTGTGATACCAAGATCAAAATGTACAACCTCAGAAGATGTTGGGCTAGGTGTTGTACTGTATTTTACCATATACTGGAATTGATGCAGGGACCGGTTTGGGTTTTTACTTTACCTTCTATAACGGTATTTTAATATTTGGTTTGTTAAAATGTGATACGCTGTGTGTAAATGTCTGTTACAGCTGGATGAGTCAACAGACGTGGCCACAGCTCCTGGTATATGTCTGTTACAGCTGGATGAGTCAACAGGGCCTGGCACAGCTCCTGGTATATGTCTGTTACAGCTGGATGAGTCAACAGGGCCTGGCACAGCTCCTGGTATATGTCTGTTACAGCTGGATGAGTCAACAGGCCTGGCACAGCTCCTGGTATATGTCTGTTACAGCTGGATGAGTCAACAGACGTGGCCACAGCTCCTGGTATATGTCTGTTACAGCTGGATGAGTCAACAGGGCCTGGCACAGCTCCTGGTATATGTCTGTTACAGCTGGATGAGTCAACAGACGTGGCCACAGCTCCTGGTATATGTTCGTTACGTTTATGGGGGGGGGTCAATTAAGGAAGACATCCTCGACTGGAAACCAGGATACCCTAGAGGCTCTTGGGTACACTGCAGCATCCACCTAGAGGCTCTTGGGTACACTGCAGCATCCACCTAGAGGCTCTTGGGTACACTGCAGCATCCACAGAGAGGCTCTTGGGTACACTGCAGCATCCACCGAGAGGCTCTTGGGTACACTGCAGCATCCACAGAGAGGCTCTTGGGTACACTGCAGCATCCACCGAGAGGCTCTTGGGTACACTGCAGCATCCACAGAGAGGCTCTTGGGTACACTGCAGCATCCACAGAGAGGCTCTTGGGTACACTGCAGCATCCACCGAGAGGCTCTTGGGTACACTGCAGCATCCACTGAGAGGCTCTTGGGTACACTGCAGCATCCACAGAGAGGCTCTTGGGTACACTGCAGCATCCACCGAGAGGCTCTTGGGTACACTGCAGCATCCACCGAGAGGCTCTTGGGTACACTGCAGCATCCACCGAGAGGCTCTTGAGTACACTGCAGCATCCCCCTAGAGGCTCTTGGTTACACTGCAGCATCCACCGAGAGGCTCTTGGGTACACTGCAGCATCCACCGAGAGGCTCTTGGGTACACTGCAGCATCCACCGAGAGGCTCTTGAGTACACTGCAGCATCCCCCTAGAGGCTCTTGGTTACACTGCAGCATCCCCCTAGAGGCTCTTGGGTACACTGCAGCATCCCCCTAGAGGCTCTTGGTTACACTGCAGCATCCCCCTAGAGGCTCTTGGGTACACTGCAGCATCCCCCTAGAGGCTCTTGGTTACACTGCAGCATCCCCCTAGAGGCTCTTGGGTACACTGCAGCATCCCCCTAGAGGCTCTTGGTTACACTGCAGCATCCACCGAGAGGCTCTTGTTGCCAAGGGAATACCTGACCGCTTGAAGTAGGTTTTGGACACTACAGTGAAAATGGTTATCTTTGTTAGAGCAAGGCCCCTGAACTCTCCTGTATTTTATCCATTATGCAATGATATGGACAGCGACCATGTAACGCTTTTACAACATACAGAAGTGCGCTGGTTATTAAGGGGCAAAGTATTGACATGTTTGTTTTAAAAATTGAGAGACGAGCTTAAAGTTTTCTTTACTGACCATAATTATCACTTGTCTGACTGCTTGCATGATGACAAGTTTCTCACACGACTGGTCTATCTGGGTGATGTTTTTTATCGCCTGAATGATCAGAATCTACGATTACAGGAACTCTCCACAACTATATTCAATGTGCGGGACAAAATTGATGCTGTGATTAAAAAGTTGGAGCTCTTCTCTGTCTGCATTAACAAGGACGACGCACAGGTTGGAGCTCTTCTCTGTCTGCATTAAGAAGGACGACGCACAGGTTGGAGCTCTTCTCTGTCTGCATTAAGAAGGACGACGCACAGGTTGGAGCTCTTCTCTGTCTGCATTAACAAGGACGACGCACAGGTTGGAGCTCTTCTCTGTCTGCATTAACAAGGACGACGCACAGGTTGGAGCTCTTCTCTGTCTGCATTAACAAGGACGACGCACAGGTTGGAGCTCTTCTCTGTCTGCATTAAGAAGGGCGACGCACAGGTTGGAGCTCTTCTCTGTCTGCATTAACAAGGACGACGCACAGGTTGGAGCTCTTCTCTGTCTGCATTAACAAGGACGACGCACAGGTTGGAGCTCTTCTCTGTCTGCATTAACAAGGACGACGCACAGGTTGGAGCTCTTCTCTGTCTGCATTAACAAGGACGACGCACAGGTTGGAGCTCTTCTCTGTCTGCATTAAGAAGGACGACGCACAGGTTGGAGCTCTTCTCTGTCTGCATTAACAAGGACGACGCACAGGTTGGAGCTCTTCTCTGTCTGCATTAACAAGGACGACGCACAGGTTGGAGCTCTTCTCTGTCTGCATTAACAAGGACGACGCACAGGTTGGAGCTCTTCTCTGTCTGCATTAACAAGGACGACGCACAGGTTGGAGCTCTTCTCTGTCTGCATTAACAAGGACGACGCACAGGTTGGAGCTCTTCTCTGTCTGCATTAACAAGGACGACGCACAGGTTGGAGCTCCTCTCTGTCTGCATTAACAAGGACGACGCACAGGTTGGAGCTCTTCTCTGTCTGCATTAACAAGGACGACGCACAGGTTGGAGCTCTTCTCTGTCTGCATTAACAAGGACGACGCACAGGTTGGAGCTCTTCTCTGTCTGCATTAACAAGGACGACGCACAGGTCTCTCCATCATTGTATGACTTTTTGTGTGCAAATGAAATCAAGCTTACGGACAAAGTCAAATGTGATATAGCGAAGCACCGGAGTGAGTTGGGTTCGCAATTACGCAGGTACTTACCCGAAACGGACGACACAAACAACTGGATTCGTTATCCCTTTCATTCCCTGCCTCCAGTTCATTTACTGATATCTGAACAAGAGAGCCTCATTGAAATTGCAGCAAGCTGTTCTGTGAAAATTTAATTTAATCAGAAGTCACTGCCAGATTTCTGGATTGGGCTGTGCTCAGAGTTTCTTGCCTTGGCAAATCGAGCTGTTAAGACACTGATGCCCTTTCCAACCACATACCTATGTGAGAGTGGATTCTCGGCTGTGTGTGGAAAATGATTTAAAACTGAGACTCTTTCCAATACAACCCAAAATTGCAGAGTTATGTGCATCCTTTCAAGCACACTCTTCTCATTAACCTGTGGTGAGTTAATCACAATTAATGATGAACAAATAAAGATTTATATGTAAGATGGTTAAATAAAGAGCAAAATTATTGATTATTATTATATTATGGTTCTATAAGAGCTCTTGGTCACTTCCCATGAGCCGGGTTGTGACAAAAACTCACACTCAATCTTATCTAGTATAAATGTATCATATGGTGTATCGTGTGCGTGGCAGGCTTACAATGATGGCAAAAAACAACATTTGAGAGTGCGCTGACCCTGGTGCTAGAGGGGGTACAGCTGACCCTGGTGCTAGAGGGGGTCCGGGCAGCCGAGCGGAAATGGAGGAAAACTCGCCTCCCTGCGGACCTGGCATCCTTTCACTCCCTCCTCTCTACATTTTCCTCTTCTGTCTCTGCTGCTAAAGCCACTTTCTACCACTCTAAATTCCAAGCATCTGCCTCTAACCCTAGGAAGCTCTTTGCCACCTTCTCCTCCCTCCTGAATCCTCCTCCCCCCCCTCCTCCCTCTCTGCAGATGACTTCGTCAACCATTTTGAAAAGAAGGTCGACGACATCCGATCCTCGTTTGCTAAGTCAAACGACACCGCTGGTTCTGCTCACACTGCCCTACCCTGTGCTCTGACCTCTTTCTCCCCTCTCTCTCCAGATGAAATCTCGCGTCTTGTGACGGCCGGCCGCCCAACAACCTGCCCGCTTGACCCTATCCCCTCCTCTCTTCTCCAGACCATTTCCGGAGACCTTCTCCCTTACCTCACCTCGCTCATCAACTCATCCCTGACCGCTGGCTACGTCCCTTCCGTCTTCAAGAGAGCGAGAGTTGCACCCCTTCTGAAAAAACCTACACTCGATCCCTCCGATGTCAACTACTACAGACCAGTATCCCTTCTTTCTTTTCTCTCCAAAACTCTTGAACGTGCCGTCCTTGGCCAGCTCTCCCGCTATCTCTCTCATAATGACCTTCTTGATCCAAATCAGTCAGGTTTCAAGACTAGTCATTCAACTGAGACTGCTCTTCTCTGTATCACGGAGGCGCTCCGCACTGCTAAAGCTAACTCTCTCTCCTCTGCTCTCATCCTTCTAGACCTATCGGCTGCCTTCGATACTGTGAACCATCAGATCCTCCTCTCCACCCTCTCCGAGTTGGGCATCTCCGGCGCGGCCCACGCTTGGATTGCGTCCTACCTGACAGGTCGCTCCTACCAGGTGGCGTGGCGAGAATCTGTCTCCTCACCACGCGCTCTCACCACTGGCGTCCCCCAGGGCTCTGTTCTAGGCCCTCTCCTATTCTCGCTATACACCAAGTCACTTGGCTCTGTCATAACCTCACATGGTCTCTCCTATCATTGCTATGCAGACGACACACAATTAATCTTCTCCTTTCCCCCTTCTGATGACCAGGTGGCAAATCGCATCTCTGCATGTCTGGCAGACATATCAGTGTGGATGATGGATCACCACCTCAAGCTGAACCTCGGCAAGACGGAGCTGCTCTTCCTCCCGGGGAAGGACTGCCCGTTCCATGATCTCGCCATCACGGTTGACAACTCCATTGTGTCCTCCTCCCAGAGCGCTAAGAACCTTGGCGTGATCCTGGACAACACCCTGTCGTTCTCAACTAACATCAAGGCGGTGGCCCGTTCCTGGAGGTTCATGCTCTACAACATCCGTAGAGTACGACCCTGCCTCACACAGGAAGCAGCGCAGGTCCTAATCCAGGCACTTGTCATCTCCCGTCTGGATTACTGCAACTCGCTGTTGGCTGGGCTCCCTGCCTGTGCCATTAAACCCCTACAACTCATCCAGAACGCCGCAGCCCGTCTGGTGTTCAACCTTCCCAAGTTCTCTCACGTCACCCCACTCCTCCGCTCTCTCCACTGGCTTCCAGTTGAAGCTCGCATCCGCTACAAGACCATGGTGCTTGCCTACGGAGCTGTGAGGGGAACGGCACCTCAGTACCTTCAGGCTCTGATCAGGCCCTACACCCAAACAAGGGCACTGCGTTCATCCACCTCTGGCCTGCTCGCCTCCCTACCACTGAGGAAGTACAGTTCTCGCGCAGCCCAGTCAAAACTGTTCGCTGCTCTGGCCCCCCAATGGTGGAACAAACTCCCTCACGACGCCAGGACAGCGGAGTCAATCACCACCTTCCGGAGACACCTGAAACCCCACCTCTTTCAGGAATACCTAGGATAGGATAAAGTAATCCTTCTCACCCCCTTAAAAGATTTAGATGCACTATTGTAAAGTGGCTGTTCCACTGGATGTCTTAAGGTGAACACACCAATTTGTAAGTCGCTCTGGATAAGAGCGTCTGCTAAATGACTTAAATGTAAATGTAAATGGGTACAGCTGACCCTGGTGCTAGAGGAGGTAGAGCTGACCCTGGTGCTAGAGGGGGTACGCTGACCCTGGTGCTAGAGGGGGTACGCTGACCCTGGTGTGCTAGAGGGGGTACGCTGACCCTGGTGCTAGAGGGGGTTCAGCTGACCCTGGTGCTAGAGGGGGTACAAATGACCCTGGTGCTAGAGGGGGTACAGCTGACCCTGGTGCTAGAGGGGGTACAGCTGACCCTGGTGCTAGAGGGGGTACAGCTGACCCTGGTGCTAGAGGGGGTACAGATGACCCTGGTGCTAGAGGGGGTACAGCTGACCCTGGTGCTAGAGGGGGTACAAATGACCCTGGTGCTAGAGGAGGTACAGCTGGAGGTTGAATGTTTAAAAAACCCTGCTGTAGAACAACACATTACACTGGACCTATCTGGTGCGTGGGACAATAAAACCTGCTGTAGAACACATTACACTGGACCTATCTGGTGCGTGGGACAATAAAACCTGCTGTAGAACACATTACACTGGACCTATCTGGTGCCTGGGACAATAAAACCTGCTGTAGAACACATTACACTGGACCTATCTGGTGCCTGGGACAATAAAACCTGCTGTAGAACACATTACACTGGACCTATCTGGTGCCTGGGACAATAAAACCTGCAGTAGAACACATTACACTGGACCTATCTGGTGCCTGGGACAATAAAACCTGCTGTAGAACACATTACACTGGACCTATCTGGTGCCTGGGACAATAAAACCTGCTGTAGAACACATTACACTGGACCTATCTGGTGCCTGGGACAATAAAACCTGCAGTAGAACACATTACATTGGACCTATCTGGTGCGTGGGACAATAAAACCTGCAGTAGAACACATTACATTGGACCTATCTGGTGCCTGGGACAATAAAACATATTGTTCTTCACTGAAACTCTGTTTGCATCTCAAATTGCACCCTATTCCCTATATAGTGCACCACTTTTGACCAGGACCCATAGAAAGTAGTGCACTATGCAGGAAATAGGGTGCCTAGAAAGGGAAATAGCCATGTAGAAACCTTATTGACCCATGGTGAGTCTTGGTGACGAAGGAAAAGGCTTCAGGCCTACTTTTATGGTGCAAGTCCATACAGGATTAACCCCAGTGTTTTCACCCCAGTGTTTTACCCCAGTGTTTTACCCCAGTGTTTTTTCACCCCAGTGTTTTACCCCAGTGTTTTACCCCAGTGTTTGACCCCAGTGTTAGACCCCAGTGTTTTACCCCAGTGTTAGACCCCAGTGTTTTACCCCAGTGTTTAACCCCAGTGTTTCACCCCAGTGTTTTACCCCATTGTTTTACCCCAGTGTTTTCACCATAGTGTTTTACCCCAGTGTTTCACCCCAGTGTTTTACCCCAGTGTTTTACCCCAGTGTTTTACCCCAGTGTTTTACCCCAGTGTTTTCACCCCAGTGTTTTACCCCACCCCAGTGTTTCACCCCAGTGTTTTACCCCAGTGTTTTACCCCAGTGTTTTCACCTTGGTGTTTAACCCCAGTGTTTTACCCCAGTGTTTTTCACCCCAGTGTTTTCACCTTGGTGTTTAACCCCAGTATTTTACCCCAGTGTTTTACCCCACCCCAGTGTTTTACCCCAGTGTTTCACCCCAGTGTTTTACCCCAGTGTTTTACCCCAGTGTTTTACAACACCCCAGTGTTTTACCCCACCCCAGTGTTTTACCCCAGTGTTTTACCCCAGTGTTTTACCCCAGTGTTTTCACCCCAGTGTTTTCACCCCAGTGTTTTACCCCAGTGTTTTACCCCAGTGTTTAACCCCAGTGTTTTCACCCCAGTGTTTTACCCCAGTGTTTTACCCCAGTGTTTTACCCCACCCCAGTGTTTTACCCCACCCCAGTGTTTAACCCCAGTGTTTTACCCCAGTGTTTTACCCCACCCCAGTGTTTAACCCCAGTGTTTTACCCCAGTGTTTTACCCCAGTGTTTTACCCCACCCCAGTGTTTAACCCCAGTGTTTTACCCCAGTGTTTTCACCCCAGTGTTTTACCCCAGTGTTTTCACCCCAGTGTTTTCACCCCAGTGTTTTACCCCAGTGTTTTACCCCAGTGTTTCACCCCAGTGTTTCACCCCAGTGTTTTCACCATAGTGTTTTACCCCAGTGTTTTACCCCAGTGTTTTACCCCAGTGTTTTACCCCAGTGTATTACCCCAGTGTTTCACCCCAGTGTTTTCACCATAGTGTTTTACCCCAGTGTTTTACCCCAGTGTTTTCACCATAGTGTTTTACCCCAGTGTTTTACCCCAGTGTTTTACCCCAGTGTTTTCACCCCAGTGTTTTACCCCACCCCAGTGTTTTACCCCAGTGTTTTACCCCAGTGTTAGACCCCAGTGTTTTACCCCAGTGTTTTTACCCCAGTGTTTTACCCCAGTGTTTTACCCCAGTGTTTTACCCCGGTGTTTTACCCCAGTGTTTTACCCCAGTGTTTTACCCCAGTGTTTTACCCCAGTGTTAGACCCCAGTGTTTTACCCCAGTGTTTTACCCCAGTGTTTTACCCCAGTGTTTTACCCCAGTATTTCACCCCAGTGTTTTCACCATAGTGTTTTACCCCACCCCAGTGTTTTACCCCAGTGTTTTACCCCAGTGTTTCACCCCAGTGTTTTCACCATAGTGTTTTACCCCAGTGTTTTACCCCAGTGTTTTCACCATAGTGTTTTACCCCAGTGTTTTACCCCAGTGTTTCACCCCAGTGTTTTACCCCACCCCAGTGTTTTACCCCAGTGTTAGACCCCAGTGTTTTACCCCAGTGTTTTTACCCCAGTGTTTTTACCCCAGTGTTTTACCCCAGTGTTAGACCCCAGTGTTTTACCCCAGTGTTTTACCCCAGTGTTTCACCCCAGTGTTTTACCCCAGTGTTTCACCCCAGTGTTTTACCCCAGTGTTAGACCCCAGTGTTTTACCCCAGTGTTTTACCCCAGTGTTTCACCCCAGTGTTTTACCCCAGTGTTTTACCCCAGTGTTTTACCCCAGTGTTTTTACCCCAGTGTTTTTACCCCAGTGTTAGACCCCAGTGTTTTACCCCAGTGTTAGACCCCAGTGTTTTACCCCGGTGTTTTACCCCGGTGTTTTACCCACAAGGCTCAGACTTTTCTGTTTCCATCTACGTGGGTCGGCGCCCATGTCTCACTGGGCCATGGCTCCAGCGGGCCTGCTCTCACTTGGGGCCAAGGCCAGACCACTGGTACTTTTCAGCTACCATTTACATAACATTGGCTGACTGTAAACTTTAACACCTTCTCACAAAGCAACTGTTTTGATTATGCAGAGGTGTTGAATCTGCTCTTCTCAATTCCTCACCGTCAGCCCTAGATATGGAAACAAAATGTCCCTAGTATAACATAAGGGTGTATCAACTACTATAACAAAGCTAATCTAATTTTATTCGTCACATGCACAGACTACAATGGGTGGAGACTTAAGCTTGAAATGCTTGCTGACAAGCCCATCCTAACAATAGAGAGTTAAATAATTATAATAGAAAGAAAAATAGTAACACAAGAGGATTAAAATACACAAGAATGGAGCTATATACAGGAAGTACCAGATCAATGTGGAGCTATATACAGGAAGTACCAGATCAATGTGGAGCTATATACAGGAAGTACCAGATCAATGTGGAGCTATATACAGGAAGTACCAGATCAATGTGGAGCTATATACAGGAAGTACCAGATCAATGTGGAGCTATATACAGAAAGTACCAGATCAATGTGGAGCTATATACAGGAAGTACCAGATCAATGTGGAGCTATATACAGGAAGTACCAGATCAATGTGGAACTATATACAGGAAGTACCAGTACCAGATCAATGTGGAGCTATATACAGGGAGTACCAGATCAATGTGGAGCTATATACAGGGAGTACCAGATCGATGTGGAGCTATATACAGGAAGTACCAGATCAATGTGGAGCTATATACAGGAAGTACCAGATCAATGTGGAGCTATATACAGGAAGTACCAGATCAATGTGGAGCTATATACAGGGAGAACCAGTATCAGATCAATGTGGAGCTATATACAGGGAGAACCAGTATCAGATCAATGTGGAGCGATATACAGGAAGTACCAGATCAATGTGGAGCTATATACAGGAAGTACCAGATCAATGTGGAGCGATATACAGGGAGTACCAGTACCAGATCAGTGTGGAGCTATATACAGGAAGTACCAGTACCAGATCAATGTGGAGCTATATACAGGGAGTACCAGTACCAGATCAATGTGGAGCTATATACAGGAAGTACCAGATCAATGTGGAGCTATATACAAGGAGTACCAGATCAATGTGGAGCTATATACAGGAAGTATTACTTTGGTGCCTTGTTGCAAACAGGATGCATGTTTTGGAATATTTGTATTTCTTTTGACTCTGTCATTTAGGTTAGTATTGTGGAGTCTCTACAATGTTGTTGATCCATCCTCAGTTCTCTCTTGTCACAGCCATTAAACTCTGTAACTGTTTTAAAGTCACCATTGACCTCATGGAGAAATCACTGAACAGTTTCTTTCCTCTCTGGCAACTGAGTTAGGAAGGAAGCCTGTATCTTTGATGTGACTGGGTGTATTGATACACCATCCAAAGTGTAATTAATAACTTCAAGTTAAAAGGGATATACAATACCTCTGGTTGTTTTAGCAGGGCTACTTAAAAATCAAGAACCTTGGCTTGTATATACATAACAAACATGATAATTTGGTGCCCTTCTTTGCGAGGCATTGGAAAACCTGCCTGGTCTTTGTGTTTGAATCTGTGTTTGAAATTCAAGCCTCAACTGAGGGACCTTACAGATAATTGTATGTGTGGGGTACAGAGACGAGGTAGTCATTCAAAAATCATGTCAACCCTCCTGCTGTGTTCCGGTCGAATTCGATCGGTTTACAAGTTCTCTCTAAAAAAATGGAGTTAATTTAATCTGACTGTGATAAGGTTCCATGACTTTGTCCACACAGGGCATCTAAACACACAAAACACATTTTGATGATTTTCATTACATTTTAGGTGTTTTATTTAACTTTTTTTTTTGACCGGTGTTCCCGGTCAAAAATGACCAGTCATTAGAAATTAATGGGTGAGACTACAATTAGTGTATAAAATTGAGTTCAGGCACATGCCCATTCATCAGATGGACACACTTCTTCTCCCAGACCCCCAGATGCATGTGTGTTTGAGCAAACACACACACACACACACACCTCACTCCCCTTCTTGGCTTCCATGGCAACCCCGACAGGAACCTTTCCCCAATAGAATCTTTCCCCCACAGGAACCACGCCTGTTGGCTTTCTCACAAACGATCGCAACATTGTTTCAATAATATATATCACTTTTCTCGCAGCTCTGGTATATAAAGCTTATTTGAGGCCTTGCTCACAATTAATTCTGTGGCAGCACAATGACCAAACGATATGCTGTATATGTGAGGCTCTTGATCATATCTTTGATCGTGACACTGGTTTAGGAGGAGAGAGGCCAGGAAACTGACAGTGAAGATGCATTAGAGGAGGTCCTTGTTAAACTTTGACAAAAAAGTAGTCTATGATAAATAGCACAATATGTTTCATCTGAGTATTTGTTATTGTCAAAATAATCCATACATTATGCTTTTCTTTTTTTTAAACTCAAAAACGAGTTCAATGAGGCCTACAGGCCTAAAATAGCAAATGGAAGTTCAAAACTTGTAATGTTCACAAGAACATAAGTTGATAAAAAGATCTAACATAACATTAGGTGACAAAATATGTATTATTATGGATTTATAATCAGCTATAATGGGGCGGTCATTTTGGACCGGGAACACGGAATGACTTAACATGAAACGAACACAACAGGAGGGTTAAACACTATTATTGCCCACAGCGTGAGTCCATACAACTTACTATGTGAATTGTTAAGCACTTTTTTTTAAAACTCCTGATCATATTTAGGCTTTCCCTAACAAGACATTACAGCTTTTATTTGTTTTAATGAATTTGTAAAATGTCTTACAAACATAATTTGACATTGACATTAAATCGGGAATTGTGTGTAGGTCAGTGAAAAAAAATATATATATATATATTTTTTAGAGATTTGAAATTCAGGCTGTAACAAAAAACAATGTGGAAAAAGTTTGAATACTTTCTGAACCCTTTATGGAGGGTTCTACCGAAAATCCTTTTATCGTTGAAGGTTTCTTCCTAGAACCGTCTATGAACGTTTCTACCAGCCTTTCAATGTCATTCTTTATGACAATATTTACATATATCATAAGGCCTTTATATAAAGGTCTAGTTATACCCAAACACAGTGGTGTTAAGAATCTGCTGATTTTACAGGCCCCATATCAGGCCTGCAAGTCACATTATGCTGGATTGCAAAGTGATGTGTTATTCCTACAGGAATCCAGCCAGAGTGAGAATATCTAACATCTGGAACTTTTAATAAGCTGTAACCTTCATTCAGAATGACTGTCAGTGTCGGATAGATTTAGTAAGGAGAATAAATCATCTAAACTAGAACAACTAGAACACATTTTAGTAACAGGTGCCATAACTCCAACTACTAACAGATTTGATTATTTTAGAAAAAGATATGTTATTTATCTTTGTGAAACATAAGAGTTAATCAACCAATCTACGTTTTTTTTTCCTCAAATTTAACTAGGTAAATCAGTTAAGAATATATTCAGTTTTACAATGACGGCCTACCGGGGAACAGTTGGTTAACTTGCCTTGTTCAGGGGGCAGAACAACAGATTTTTACCTTGTCAGCCCGGGGATTCGATCTTGCAATCTTTCAGTTACTAGTCCAACGCTCTAACAACGAGACTACCTGCCTCTAACCACGAGACTACCTGCCTCTAACCACGAGACTACCTGCCTCTAACCACGAGACTACCTGCCGCCGCGAGTAGCAAAAACACAGATATTGAAACAAAACAATTCTGAAAAGTCACCCTGCAACAGTGCTGAGAAATGTGACAATGAGGACGTTGTTAGAGGGTTTTTACTCTAAACAAAATATTTAAAAAATGACACAATCACACTGGTTATTAAACACCAAGACAGGGATTATTTGACACGGCTGAGTGTTAAACTTGATTTAACTTCTAAATCAACACTATAAATGTTTACACTGGAAAATGACAACGCCTCTTTTTTTTTTTCTCGTAAAAGTGTAGAAGCTGTCGGTTCGAGAGCCGATGCTTCCGGTACCGTTTGCCACATGGAAACAGAATAAACAGGTGCCGATGTGTGTCATGACCAGCCTTTCAAAGCACTTCATAATTACAGATGTAAGTGCTACAGGGTAATAGTCATTGTGGCAGGTTACCTTGGGAACAGGGACAATGGTGGTCAGCTTGAAACCTGTTGGGATTACAACCTGGGAGAGATTGACACCGGTGTTACAGTTGAAAGCAGCACTACAGTAGATTGTTAGTGCGGTGTAGATTTAAAAGGTGTTTCACCCTCCATGGTTAACACTATATGTGAGCCTACAGGTTAGATAATACCATGCAGTGATTATAAGGGAATGAATGAAATGCCCAGGTGCTCTCACGAGTAAAGGTGAAGGGCATTGACATATCACAATGGTGAAGGACATTGACATATCACAAAGGTGAAGGACATTGACATATCAATGGTGAAGGGGATTGACATATCACAATGGTGAAGGGCATTGACATATCACAAAGGGCATTGACATATCACAAAGGTGAAGGGCATGGTCATATCACAATGGTGAAGGACATTGACATATCAATGGTGAAGGACATTGACATATTGTCTGTGTCTCAAATGGCATCATTTTCCCTTTATAGTAGGCTAGTGCACTACTTTTGACCAGGTCCCATAGGGTAGTGCACATAGGCTAGTGCACTACTTTTGACCAGGTCCCATAGGGTAGTGCACATAGGGTAGTGCACTACTTTTGACCAGGTCCCATAGGGTAGTGCACATAGGCTAGTGCACTACTTTTGACCAGGTCCCATAGGGTAGTGCACATAGGGTAGTGTACTACTTTTGACCAGGTCCCATAGGGTAGTGCACATAGGGTAGTGTACTACTTTTGACCAGGTCCCATAGGGTAGTGCACATAGGGTAGTGCACTACTTTTGACCAGGTCCCATAGGGTAGTGCACATAGGGTAGTGCACTACTTTTGACCAGGTCCCA
This sequence comes from Oncorhynchus nerka, assembly GCF_034236695.1. NCBI lineage: Eukaryota > Metazoa > Chordata > Actinopteri > Salmoniformes > Salmonidae > Oncorhynchus > Oncorhynchus nerka. The sequence continues at coordinate 8,031,036 of NC_088406.1, forward strand.
TAGGGTAGTGCACATAGGGTAGTGTACTACTTTTGACCAGGTCCCATAGGGTAGTGCACATAGGGTAGTGCACTACTTTTGACCAGGTCCCATAGGGTAGTGCACATAGGGTAGTGTACTACTTTTGACCAGGTCCCATAAGGTAGTGCACATAGGGTAGTGCACTACTTTTTCATAGGGTAGGGCACAACAGAGGGAATAGGGTGTCATTTGGGACTTAGATGTACTGTATGATGCATGTCAGGGAGAGGATCCATAAATAATGAATCTGTGTGGCCATTCATCTCCATTCACAAAGCAGGAAGAAGTGTCCTGCAACACATCTCAAGCCAGAACACACACATACAGTATATCACACATATCACAGACCAGAATCACCATCCCAGTCAGAGCCCTGCTCTTCCCAAGATGAGGTTTATTAGCAACAGCCGAAGAACCGTGACAGACAGACAGACAGACAGACAGACAGACAGACAGACAGACAGACAGACAGACAGACAGACAGACAGACAGACAGACAGACAGACAGACAGACAGACAGACAGACAGACAGACAGACAGACAGACAGAGACATAGAGTGACAGACAGATAGAGAGAGAGACATAGAGAGAGAGAGACAGACAGAGACATAGAGAGGCAGACAGACAGACAGACAGACAGACAGACAGACAGACAGACAGACAGACAGACAGACAGACAGACAGACAGACAGACAGACAGACAGACAGACAGACAGACAGACAGACAGACAGACAGACAGACAGACAGACAGACAGACAGACGGAGACAGGGAGACCGATAGAGATAGAGACAGACAGAGATAGAGACAGAGACATAGAGAGAGAGAGAGAGACAGACAGACAGATAGAGACAGAGACATAGAGAGAGAGAGAGACACATAGAGAGACAGACAGAGATAGAGACAGAGACATAGAGAGACAGACAGAGATAGAGACAGAGACATAGAGAGAGAGAGACAGACAGACAGATAGAGACATAGAGAGAGACAGACAGATAGAGACATAGAGAGAGACAGACAGAGTCATCTCTGTATAACCAGATTAGTATAGGTTGAAGCAGGTTGTTTAAGGGGTTTATGGAGAAGATTGACCATTATTCCCAGCAGCCTCAGTACAGAGCCATGGACGCAAGGCAGAGTGTGTGTGTGTGTGTGTGTGTGTGTGTGTGTGTGTGTGTGTGTGTGTGTGTGTGTGTGTGTGTGTGTGTGTGTGTTCTCACCAAAGCCAACAAGCAGCCATAATAATTGCAGTAGCACCATATGTGGTGGATTAGTAGTTAGCGTGGGGGGTCAGGAAGAAAATGACAAAGATTAGGTGTCCTCAGACAGCGATAGATGATTCAGAGAGATTAACCATATAAAGGACAGATTACGACCCAGTGAAGGGGAGAGGGAGGAGGGGGTACTGCCCTGCAATCAGACAGTAAAGTTATGCAACAGCACAAGTTTAATTGTTTTATTTATTTAACGAGGCAAGTCAGTTATTAAGAACAAATTCTTATGTACAATGACGGCCCTGCCCCGACCAAACCCTCCCCTAACCCGGACACAGCTGGGCAAAATTGTGCGCCGCACTATGAGATTCCCAATCACGGACGGTTGTGATATAGCCCAGGATCGAACCAGGGTCTGTAGTGACACCTCTAGCACTGAGATGCAGAGCCTTATACCGCTGTGATACCGTCTGGAATCGAACCAGGGTCTGTAGTACCTTAGACCGCTGTGATACAGCCTGGAATGGAACCAAGGTCTGTAGTGACGCCTCTAGAACTAAGATGCAGAACCTTAGACCGCTGTGATACCGTCTGGAATCGAACCAGGGTCTGTAGTACCTTAGACCGCTGTGATACCGCCTGGAATGGAACCAGGGTCTGTAGTACCTTAGACCGCTGTGATACCGTCTGGAATCGAACCAGGGTCTGTAGTACCTCAGACCACTGTGATACAGCCTGGAATGGAACCAGGGTCTGTAGTGACGCCTCTAGCACTGAGATGCAGAGCCTTAGACCGCCGCACCACTCTAGAGGCCCTCATTACAAGAGTGTAAGGTAGAAGCCAAGTGCACTAACTAGAAAATGGCAGTTACTGTAGTAGATAGAGAATGAGTGCTTCCCCAATGGAACCCTATAGTCTATACTCTATACCCTAAACCCTATACCCTAAACCCTATACCCTATACCATAAACCCTATACCCTATACCATAAACCCTATACCCTATACCGTAAACCCTATACCATAAACCCTATACCCTATACCATAAACCCTATACCATAGACCCTATACCCTATACCATAAACCCTATACCCTACACTATAAACCCTATACCATAAACCCTAAACCCTATACCATAAACCATACACCCTAAACCCTATACCCTATACCCTATACCTTCCTACTATTGAGTTGCACCCCCCCATCCCCCCTTTTTGCCCTCAGAACAGTGCTTCCCACAGTTGGCTGTATGTCCTTTGAGTGGTGGACCATTCTTGATACACAGGAAACTGAAAAACCCAGCAGCGTTGCAGTTCTTGATACACACAGGAAACTGAAAAACCCAGCAGCGTTGCAGTTCTTGATACACTCAAACCGGTGCGCCTGGCACCTACTACCAAACCCAGTTCAAAGACACTTCAATATTTTGTCTTGTTCATTCACTCTCTGAATGGCACACAAACACAATCCATGTCTCAATTGTCTCAAGGCTTAAAAATCCTTCTTTAACTCGTCTCCTCCCCTTCATCTACACTGATTGAAGTGGATTTAACAAGTGACATCAATAAGGGATCATATCTTTCACCTGGATTCACCTGGTCAGTCTATGTCCTGGAAAGAGTTGTAATGTTTTGTACACACTGTGTAGAGTTTAATTTGGGACCTTGTCCTGCAGATCTGCAATCCTCCAAATCTCCCAGACCATATGGGGATATGATGGGAAATGAAGAAACATGAAAATTGATCCCTGCATGTGCAACTGAAGCAGGGTAGGATAGGGTAGGTAAGGGTAGTGTAGGGTAGTGTAGTGTAGTGTAGTGTAGGATAGTGTTGGGTAGTGTAGGGTATATTAGGGTGGGGTAGAATAGGCTAGGGTAGGGTTTTGGTAGTGTAGGGTAGGGTAGGGTAGAGTAGGGTAGGGTAAGGTTGGGTAGGATAGGGTAGTGTAGGGTAGGAGAGAGTAGGGTAGGGTAGAGTAGGGTAGGGTAGAGTAGAGTAGGGTAGAGTAGAGTAGGGTAGTGTAAGGTAGGGCAGGGTAGAGTAGGGTAGGGTAGAGAGTAGGGTAGGGTAGAGTAGGGTAGGGTAGTGTAGGGTAGGGCAGGGTAGAGTAGGGTAGGGTAGAGTAGGGTAGGGTAGTGTAGGGTAGGGCAGGGTAGAGTAGAGTAGAGTAGGGTAGTGTTGTGTAGGGTAGGGTAGGGTAGAGTAGGGTAGGGTAGTGTAGGGTAGGGCAGGGTAGAGTAGGGTAGGGTAGGGTAGTGTTGTGTAGGGTAGAGTAGGGTAGGGTGGGGCAGGCTAGGTTAGGGTAGAGTAGGGTAGGGTAGGGCAGGGTAGAGTAGGGTAGATTAGGGTTGTGTTGGGTAGTGTAGGGTAGGGTAGAGTAGGGTAGATTGGGGGCGGCAGCGTAGCCTAGTGGTTAGAGCGTTGGACTAGTAACCGCAAGGTTGTGAGTTCAAACCCCCGAGCTGACAAGGTACAAATCTGTCGTTCTGCCCCTGAACAGGCAGTTAACCCACTGTTCCCAGGCCGTCATTGAAAATAAGAATATGTTCTTAACTGACTTGCCTGGTTAAATAAAGGTACAATTTAAAAAGAATTAGGGTAGGGAGGGTTTGTTAGTGTAGTGTAGTGTAGTGTAGTGGGTAGATTAGGGTAGGATCGATTAGGGTAGGGTATGGTTGGGTAGTGTAGGTTAGTGTATGGTAGAGTAGAGTAGAGTAGAGTAGTGTAGGGTAGGGTACTGAAGTGGTCAAAAGTAGTGCACTATATAGGGAAGAGGGTGCCATTTGGGACGCCTACTAGAACAAGGGGAATCAGGAATGATCTAGGACCTAACCCCATTTAACTGATTATATATAATAGAGTCTAGATTATTATGTACAAAACATCAGAATACTTCCTGAACCCTGTAGCCAGGTGACTCTATCGGCTCGTCCCAAATGGCACCCCATTCCCTATATAGTGCACTACTTTAGACTAGGGCCCATGGGCTCAGGTGACAAATGGTGCCCTACAGAGATCTTACATTGAGCAAGGTTTGCTACAAGCAGGAAAATAATCATGCAGCAACAGGAAATGTGAATTAATGGAAGTTACAAGCCTCAAAAGGCTTTTTAAACCTCAAATACACAACACATTTTACATGTGTTGCTTTGCAGGAACGTTATCCTGTAACAAGGTGATCAAATAAAGATCCTACATCTGTATATAGGGAATATGGTGCCATTATCAATAAACAATCCCTTTTAGTTAATACCTACAATCACACTCTCCCAATGATTCATTTGACAGTCATTTTAAACCCATAGTTGTTTATATGATAGAGATAGTGTATTATATTTCATGATGTGGATTCTGGTCTATCTGAGCTTCAAGAAAAGGAAAGTACCATGGCCTATCCTACTCTATATCAACCCAGCATCACTTTCAGATAATAACTCTGATCACACTGCCGACTGGTTCACTCACAGACATTTAAATCCAGGGTGTGTCTACTGTCTATTCCATCCCATCTTTAATCTATTGAATAACGTTAATATTCGGATTACACTAGAGGGAAATTACTATGGCCTGTGAAGAAGGGTTGACTGAACTGTGTGTATAGATAAACATTTTACTAAATGCAATTTTCATTTCTTATTACGGAGCTCTACAGTGCGACCATTTTAATCGCATATGCGCCTAAATATTTTTGCTGGAATTTTAATTTAGGAGCACCAGTGCGCATAAAAGCATTAAGGATTCTAGCTTTAACAAATCAAATACTTTTTTTATTGTGCTCCTAAATGTCATTGTGTGCGCCTACATTTGTCAATTTAGGCGCACACGTGCTCCTAAATGTCATTGTGTGCGCCTACATTTTTCAATTTAGGCGCACACGTGCTCCTAGTAAAACCTGCCAGTTTAGAGCCCTGCTATGTTCTGCTCCCAGGCCCAGGAATGTACTATATGATTGGAACTAATGATTTAATAGTGCAGTCGTAAGACCAACATTTGTTTTCCAAGTACAAACACACATTTGCACCTTGACGGCACAGTCATTAAGCTCAAGTTGTTTGTGATATATCAATCAATCCAGACAATTGTATTGGACCAGGTCTATAACCCAGTTGACTAAATACATTATGAATCGAAAATTCCGATGATAAAATCAACCTTACCGATTCTAAGGACTTGCTGCCAACTCAGCCAAAACTCTGCCATCAAGTAAAGCAGCGAAAACAACAGTCCTTTCCTTTTCGCCATGGTACTCGCTCCAAAATAAAAATGAACATTGATGTCTGTCTTTTCTTTCTTTTTGCTTTTAATTCATGCTGATATCTTGCCACTTCTCGTATCCGTATCAAACAGAAATCGACATCCGACCCACATTTTTCCTCTTATACATTATTGTTGAGAGAAATAAAAACACTAATTTTCTCCTTTTGGAATAGTTCCTTATAAAACTCAGAATGAGACACGTTTTCCAATTCTAGAATCCCATTTGTGTTAGCAGTTTTTGACTCCCCATTTCAGATAGTCCCGAAAACAATGTATCTCCTCTTTCATCGTTGGCAGCGTATACTTGGAACAGTGCTGCGAGCGTCTCCCCTGTGCGCTCACTCAATTGAGGGCACCGCCAAGCCGGTGTTGATCCGCAAACATGGATACGTTCAGAAGATTAACTTCAAATCTGGCTACAGCCGACCTCGACAACTCGTCTTTGCTTTAGTACACCGAGGAATGATTAAATCTTTGCTCCAGTCGTGATGGGAAACGCAGATCTAATCTTCAGAATAGTCGTTGCTGCTAACGCTCCGGGAAGATTAACCACGGAGGGAGTCAGGCTATACTTCTCCTCTCTCTGCCACAGCCCGATAAAAAAAAGAAACCCACGTTACTTGGCTTTTCCATAGTTTACCTACTTTCAAAAGAAGAGGGGTTTGACTATTCTAACAGTTTTGTTGGAGAGACAAGGGATCTGAGGACAGGGGGGATTTGGGTAAATCTATCTGCTTTTATCTTATTTGTTGTAGGGCACATATTTTTTTACCTGCTGATGCCCGTGTTCATTCATTCTACTGAAAACACAAGACGCCTTCACTTAGCCTACTACAGACGATCAAATAGCTGTATCTGATCGTATAGGCCTTGTCTCAAACCGTTCCCGATTCCATTTACAGTGCACGACTTTTGACCATGACCCAGCATTGAAAATACAACGCTGTAAAAATATATATATATATATTTTAAAGTTTGTAACATTGGGTTGTTTTTCTATGTCCTATTTATAGTGAGCTGTCCAGAGGCAAATATCACATCGTTTAGTGAACTATGAACTGTGAACTGTAACAATAGATGGTTCCTAAAACGGGTTGAGGCTAGAGGGCTTAATATCATTAAAATGCATCTCAAATGGCACCCTATTCCCTATATAGTGAGCTACTTTTAACCAGGGCACTATGGGTTTTAAAGGGGATATGGTGCCAGTTGGTACTTGTAGATATTCCTAAAGGATTAACAGAGCGAGGGCAGAGATCATGCAGTTTAATGACATGATAATAGCACAGTTAGGGAGAGGTGGACGGTGTGCTTAACTCACAGTTACACTCACAGTTAGGGAGGGGTGGACGGTGTGCTTAACTCACAGTTACACTCACAGTTAGGGAGGGGTGGACGGTGTGATTAACTCACAGTTAGACTCACAGTTAGGGAGGGGTGGACGGTGTGCTTAACACACAGTTAGACTCACAGTTAGGGAGGGGTGGACGGTGTGATTAACTCACAGTTAGACTCACAGTTAGGGAGGGGTGGACGGTGTGCTTAACACACAGTTACACTCACAGTTAGGGAGGGGTGGACGGTGTGATTAACTCACAGTTAGACTCACAGTTAGGGAGGGGTGGACGGTGTGATTAACTCACAGTTAGACTCACAGTTAGGGAGGGGTGGACGGTGTGCTTAACACACAGTTACACTCACAGTTAGGGAGGGGGTGGACGGTGTGCTTAACACACAGTTACACTCACAGTTAGGGAGGGGGTGGACGGTGTGCTTAACACACAGTTAGACTCACAGTTAGGGAGAGGTGGACGGTGTGCTTAACACACAGTTAGACTCACAGTTAGGGAGAGGTGGACGGTTTGCTTAACACACAGTTAGACTCAGTTAGGGAGAGGTGGACGGTGTGCTTAACTCACAGTTAAACTCACAGTTAGGGAGGGGGTGGACGGTGTGCTTAACTCACAGTTACACTCACAGTTAGGGAGGGGGTGGACGGTGTGCTTAACTCACAGTTAAACTCACAGTTAGGGAGGGGGTGGACGGTGTGCTTAACTCACAGTTAAACTCACAGTTAGGGAGGGGGTGGACGGTGTGCTTAACACACAGTTAGACTCAGTTAGGGAGAGGTGGACGGTGTGCTTAACACACAGTTAGACTCACAGTTAGGGAGGGGGTGGACGGTGTGCTTAACACACAGTTAGACTCACAGTTAGGGAGGGGTGGACGGTGTGCTTAACACACAGTTACACTCACAGTTAGGGAGGGGTGGACGGTGTGCTTAACACACAGTTACACTCACAGTTAGGGAGGGGGTGGACGGTGTGCTTAACACACAGTTACACTCACAGTTAGGGAGGGGTGGACGGTGTGCTTAACACACAGTTACACTCACAGTTAGGGAGGGGGTGGACGGTGTGATTAACACACAGTTACACTCACAGTTAGGGAGGGGGTGGACGGTGTGCTTAACTCACAGTTAAACTCACAGTTAGGGAGGGGGTGGACGGTGTGCTTAACACACAGTTAGACTCATAGTTAGGGAGAGGTGGACGGTGTGCTTAACACACAGTTAGACACACAGTTAGGGAGAGGTGGACGGTGTGCTTAACACACAGTTAGACTCACAGTTAGGGAGGGGGTGGACGGTGTGATTAACACACAGTTACACTCACAGTTAGGGAGAGGTGGACGGTGTGCTTAACACACAGTTAGACTCACAGTTAGGGAGGGGTGGACGGTGTGCTTAACACACAGTTAGACTCACAGTTAGGGAGGGGGTGGACGGTGTGCTTAACACACAGTTACACTCACAGTTAGGGAGGGGGTGGACGGTGTGCTTAACACACAGTTAGACTCAGTTAGGGAGGGAGTGGATGGTGTGCTTAACTCACAGTTAAACTCACAGTTAGGGAGGGGGTGGACGGTGTGCTTAACACACAGTTAGACTCAGTTAGGGAGGGAGTGGATGGTGTGCTTAACTCACAGTTAGACTCAGTTAGGGAGGGGGTGGACGGTGTGCTTAACTCACAGTTAGACTCAGTTAGGGAGGGGGTGGACGGTGTGCTTAACTCACAGTTAGGGAGGGGGTGGACGGTGTGCTTAACTCACAGTTAGACTCAGTTAGGGAGGGGGTGGACGGTGTGCTTAACACACAGACTCAGTTAGGGAGGGGGTGGGCGGTGTGCTTAACTCACAGTTAGGGAGGGGGTGGACGGTGTGCTTAACTCACAGTTAGGGAGGGGGTGGACGGTGTGCTTAACACACAGTTAGGGAGGGGGTGGACGGTGTGCTTAACACACAGTTAGACTCAGTTAGGGAGGGGGTGGACGGTGTGCTTAACTCACAGTTAGGGAGGGGGTGGACCGTGTGCTTAACTCACAGTTACACTCACAGTTAGACTCACAGTTAGACTCACAGTTAGACTCAGTTAGGGAGGGGGTGGACGGTGTGCTTAACTCACAGTTAAACTCACAGTTGGGGAGGGGTGGACGGTGTGCTTAACTCACAGTTAGACTCAGTTAGGGAGGGGGTGGACGGTGTGCTTAACACACAGACTCAGTTTGGGAGGGGGTGGGCGGTGTGCTTAACTCACAGTTAGGGAGGGGGTGGACGGTGTGCTTAACACACAGTTAGACTCACAGTTAGACTCAGTTAGGGAGGGGGTGGACGGTGTGCTTAACTCACAGTTAGGGAGGGGGTGGACGGTGCGTTTAACTCACAGTTAGGGAGGGGTGGACGGTGTGTTTAACTCACAGTTAGACTCAGTTAGGGAGGGGGAGGACGGTGTGCTTAACTCACAGTTAGACTCAGTTAGGGAGGGGGTGGACGGTGTGCTTAACTCACAGTTAGGGAGGGGGTGGACGGTAGCTTAACTCACAGTTAGGGAGGGGGTGGACGGTGTGCTTAACTCACAGTTAGGGAGGGGGTGGACGGTGTGCTTAACTCACAGTTAGGGAGGGGGTGGACGGTGTGCTTAACTCACAGTTAGGGAGGGTGGACGGTGTGTTTAACACACAGTTAGGGAGGGGTGGACGGTGTGCTTAACTCACAGTTAGGGAGGGGGTGGACGGTGTGTTTAACACACAGTTAGGGAGGGGGTGGACGGTGTGTTTAACACACAGTTAGGGAGGGGTGGACGGTGTGCTTAACTCACAGTTAGGGAGGGGGTGGACGGTGTGCATAACTCACAGTTAGGGAGGGGGTGGACGGTGTGCATAACTCACAGTTAGGGAGGGGGTGGACGGTGTGCTTAACTCACAGTTAGGGAGGGGGTGGACGGTGCGTTTAACTCACAGTTAGGGAGGGGGTGGACGGTGTGTTTAACTCACAGTTAGACTCAGTTAGGGAGGGGGAGGACGGTGTGCTTAACTCACAGTTAGACTCAGTTAGGGAGGGGGTGGACGGTGTGCTTAACTCACAGTTAGGGAGGGGGTGGACGGTAGCTTAACTCACAGTTAGGGAGGGGTGGACGGTGTGCTTAACTCACAGTTAGGGAGGGGTGGACGGTGTGCTTAACTCACAGTTAGGGAGGGGGTGGACGGTGTGCTTAACTCACAGTTAGGGAGGGGTGGACGGTGTGTTTAACACACAGTTAGGGAGGGGGTGGACGGTGTGCTTAACTCACAGTTAGGGAGGGGTGGACGGTGTGCATAACTCACAGTTAGGGAGGGGTGGACGGTGTGCATAACTCACAGTTAGGGAGGGGGTGGACGGTGTGCTTAACTCACAGTTAGGGAGGGGTGGACGGTGCGTTTAACTCACAGTTAGGGAGGGGGTGGACGGTGTGTTTAACTCACAGTTAGACTCAGTTAGGGAGGGGGAGGACGGTGTGCTTAACTCACAGTTAGACTCAGTTAGGGAGGGGGTGGACGGTGTGCTTAACTCACAGTTAGGGAGGGGTGGACGGTAGCTTAACTCACAGTTAGGGAGGGGTGGGGGTGGACAGTTAGGGAGGGGGTGTGCTTAACTCACAGTTAGGGAGGGGGTGGACGGTGTGCTTAACTCACAGTTAGGGAGGGGGTGGACGGTGTGTTTAACACACAGTTAGGGAGGGGGTGGACGGTGTGCTTAACTCACAGTTAGGGAGGGGTGGACGGTGTGTTTAACACACAGTTAGGGGGGGTGGACGGTGTGTTTAACACACAGTTAGGGAGGGGATGGACGGTGTGCTTAACTCACAGTTAGGGAGGGGGTGGACGGTGCGTTTAACACACAGTTAGGGAGGGGGTGGACGGTGCGTTTAACTCACAGTTAGACTCAGTTAGGGAGGGGGTGGACGGTGTGTTTAACTCACAGTTAGGGAGGGGGTGGACGGTGCGTTTAACTCACAGTTAGGAGGGGGTGGACGGTGCGTTTAACTCACAGTTAGGGAGGGGTGGACGGTGTGCTTAACTCACAGTTAGGGAGGGGGTGGACGGTGTGTTTAACTCACAGTTAGGGAGGGGGCGGACGGTGCGTTTAACACACTGTGTTGCAGTTGAACTGACTTATAGTTCATCCAAACTTTTACTTATAATTCATCTAAGTTCTGAAAACATTTCACATTTACTCATTGCTATCGCATAGAGAGAGAGAGAGAGAGAGAGAGAGAGAGATGGGAAGAGAGAGAGGAGAGAGAGAGGGGGGGGAGAGACAGAGAGAGAGAGACAGAGAGAGAGAGGGAGAGAGAGCGAGACAGAAAGAGAGAGAGAGAAGGGGGAAGAGAGGGGAAGAGAGAGAGATGAGAGAGAGAGAGACAGACAGACAGACAGACAGACAGACAGACACAGAGAGAGAGAGACAGACAGAGACAGAGAGAGAGAGAGAGACAGACAGACAGACAGACACAGAGAGAGAGAGAGAGAGAGAGAGAGAGAGAGAGGCAGACAGAGACAGAAAGAGAGAGAGAGAGACAGACAGACAGACACAGAGAGAGAGAGAGAGAGAGAGAGAGAGAGAGAGAGAGAGAGAGGCAGACAGAGACAGAGAGAGAGAGAGAGAGAGAGAGAGAGACAGACAGACAGACAGACAGACAGAAAGACGGTTTGTGGATGAGATTACAGTTTAGGCTACATGTTTATATCCGTATGTAAAGGAAGATGAATCTGATTGGAGGTGTTCTAAAGATCATGTGACCTCAGTTTGAGATGTTGCCAGGCTGACCAGATCTAATGTCCATTGTGTCAACCACGTCAACATTGTCACAAATAGCACCTTATTCTTTAATGGTGGTGCTAACACTTAGTGTAGTGTTAACCACAGATCATAGGGCACTATATAGGGAATAGAGTGCCATTTGGGACACAAAGTAGACTAGAGGATGAGTTCTGGCTCAATTCAATCTGTATCCTGAAAGTATCCTGTAAAATCAGCTCGATTTGAAATTTAAAAGCAATATTTCCTTGTCCATGGAAACTGCACTCACGGTAAATGCTGCATATGTCGGCTCAATCGGGAAAATTAACTTAAAATGTTTGTTTCGGGTTCTCCCGCAATACGGATTGAATCCAGGCCTTAGTGTCCTTAGTACTGATGAGGGGACGCTCCTGTAGTAAAGGCCTGGTTGGAACTCTCATGGTGTTCTCTGCCTCCATCTAGTGGTGAAAAGGAGATATTACACTTACATTACACCGTCACTCTAACGTTCCACTGTCTCTATGTCTCTATACTGTCACTAACGTTCCACTGTCTCTATGTCTCTATACTGTCACTAACGTTACACTGTCTCTATACTGTCACTAACGTTACCCTGTCTCTATGTCTCTATACGGTCACTAACGTTCCACTGTCTCTATGTCTCTATACTGTCACTAACATTACCCTGTCTCTATGTCTCTATACTGTCACTAACGTTATACTGTCTCTATGTCTTTATACTGTCACTAACGTTCCACTGTCTCTATAGTGTCACTAACATTACCCTGTCTCTATGTCTCTATAGTGTCACTAACGTTACACTGTCTCTATACTGTCACTAACGTTACACTGTCTCTATGTCTCTATACTGTCAATAATGTTACACTGTCTCTATGTCTCTATACTGTCACTAACGTTACCCTGTCTCTATACTGTCACTAACGTTACACTGTCTCTATGTCTCTATACTGTCACTAACGTTACCCTGTCTCTATACTGTCACTAATTTTACCCTGTCTCTATGTCTCTATACTGTCACTAACGTTACCCTGTCTCTATGTCTCTATACTGTCACTAACGTTACACTGTCTCTATGTCTCTATACTGTCACTAACGTTACCCTGTCTCTATGTCTCTATACTGTCACTAACGTTACCCTGTCTCTATACTGTCACTAACGTTACACTGTCTCTATGTCTCTATACTGTCACTAACGTTACCCTGTCTCTATGTCTCTATACTGTCACTAACGTTACCCTGTCTCTATATTTGAAACACTCAACCACCTCGACTGGTTGGTCGTTCAGAGACAGTGGTTGGGACACTGGCAGGTTGTTTCCATTGATGATCATATGTCTCTATACTGTCACTAACGTTACCCTGTCTCTATGTCTCTCTACTGTCACTAACGTTACACTGTCTCTATGTCTCTATACTGTCACTAACGTTACCCTGTCTCTATGTCTCTATACTGTCACTAACGTTACACTGTTTCTATGTCTCTATACTGTCACTAACGTTACACTGTCTCTATGTCTCTACACTGTCACTAACGTTACCCTGTCTCTATGTCTCTATACTGTCACTAACGTTACACTGTCTCTATGTCTCTATACTGTCACTAACGTTACCCTGTCTCTATGTCTCTATACTGTCACTAACGTTACACTGTCTCTATGTCTCTATACTGTCACTAACGTTACCCTGTCTCTATGTCTCTATACTGTCACTAACGTTCCACTGTCTCTATGTCTCTATACTGTCACTAACGTTCCACTGTCTCTATGTCTCTATACTGTCACTAACGTTACCCTGTCTCTATACTGTCACTAACGTTCCACTGTCTCTATGTCTCTATACTGTCACTAACGTTACCCTGTCTCTATGTCTCTATTCCATCACTAACGTTACCCTGTCTCTGTCTCTATACTGTCACTAACGTTACCCTGTCTCTATGTCTCTATACTGTCACTAACGTTACACTGTCTCTATGTCTCTACACTGTCACTAACGTTACACTGTCTCTATGTCTCTACACTGTCACTAACGTTACCCTGTCTCTATGTCTCTATACTGTCACTAACGTTACACTGTCTCTATGTCTCTATACTGTCACTAACGTTACCCTGTCTCTATGTCTCTATACTGTCACTAACGTTACACTGTCTCTATGTCTCTATACTGTCACTAACGTTACACTGTCTCTATGTCTCTACACTGTCACTAACGTTACCCTGTCTCTATGTCTCTATACTGTCACTAACATTTACATTACATTTAAGTCATTTAGCAGACGCTCTTATCCAGAGCGACTTACGTTACCCTGTCTCTATGTCTCTATACTGTCACTAACGTTACCCTGTCTCTATGTCTCTATACTGTCACTAACGTTCCACTGTCTCTATATTTGAAACACTCAACCACCTCGACTGGTTGGTCGTTCAGAGACAGTGGTTGGGACACTGGCAGGTTGTTTCCATTGATGATCATATGTCTCTATACTGTCACTAACGTTACCCTGTCCCTATGTCTCTCTACTGTCACTAACGTTACACTGTCTCTATGTCTCTATACTGTCACTAACGTTACCCTGTCTCTATGTCTCTATACTGTCACTAACGTTACACTGTTTCTATGTCTCTATACTGTCACTAACGTTACACTGTCTCTATGTCTCTACACTGTCACTAACGTTACCCTGTCTCTATGTCTCTATACTGTCACTAACGTTACACTGTCTCTATGTCTCTATACTGTCACTAACGTTACCCTGTCTCTATGTCTCTATACTGTCACTAACGTTACACTGTCTCTATGTCTCTATACTGTCACTAACGTTACCCTGTCTCTATGTCTCTATACTGTCACTAACGTTCCACTGTCTCTATGTCTCTATACTGTCACTAACGCTCCACTGTCTCTATGTCTCTATACTGTCACTAACGTTACCCTGTCTCTATACTGTCACTAACGCTCCACTGTCTCTATGTCTCTATACTGTCACTAACGTTACCCTGTCTCTATGTCTCTATTCCATCACTAACGTTACCCTGTCTCTGTCTCTATACTGTCACTAACGTTACCCTGTCTCTATGTCTCTATACTGTCACTAACGTTACACTGTCTCTATGTCTCTACACTGTCACTAACGTTACACTGTCTCTATGTCTCTACACTGTCACTAACGTTACCCTGTCTCTATGTCTCTATACTGTCACTAACGTTACACTGTCTCTATGTCTCTATACTGTCACTAACGTTACCCTGTCTCTATGTCTCTATACTGTCACTAACGTTACACTGTCTCTATGTCTCTATACTGTCACTAACGTTACACTGTCTCTATGTCTCTACACTGTCACTAACGTTACCCTGTCTCTATGTCTCTATACTGTCACTAACGTTACACTGTCTCTATGTCTCTATACTGTCACTAACGTTACCCTGTCTCTATACTGTCACTAACGTTCCACTGTCTCTATACTGTCACTAACGTTACACTGTCTCTATGTCTCTATACTGTCACTAACGTTACCCTGTCTCTCTGTCTCTATACTGTCACTAACGTTCCACTGTCTCTCTGTCTCTATACTGTCACTAACGTTCCACTGTCTCTATGTCTCTATACTGTCACTAACGTTACCCTGTCTCTATGTCTCTATACTGTCACTAACGTTACCCTGTCTCTATGTCTCTATACTGTCACTAACGTTACCCTGTCTCTATGTCTCTATACTGTCACTAACGTTACCCTGTCTCTATGTCTCTATTCCATCACTAACGTTACCCTGTCTCTGTCTCTATACTGTCACTAACGTTACCCTTTCTCTATGTCTCTATACTGTCACTAACGTTACCCTGTCTCTATGTCTCTATACTGTCACTAACGTTACCCTGTCTCTATGTCTCTATACTGTCACTAACGTTCCACTGTCTCTATGTCTCTATACTTTCACTAACGTTACCCTGTCTCTATGTCTCTATACTGTCACTAACGTTACACTGTCTCTATACTGTCACTAACGTTACACTGTCTCTATGTCTCTATACTGTCACTAACGTTACACTGTCTCTATGTCTCTATACTGTCACTAACGTTACACTGTCTCTATGTCTCTATACTGTCACTTGTTTCCATTGATGATCATATGTCTCTATACTGTCACTAACGTTACCCTGTCTCTATACTGTCACTAACGTTCCACTGTCTCTATGTCTTTATACTGTCACTAACGTTACCCTGTCTCTATGTCTCTATACTGTCTCTATACTGTCACTAACGTTACACTGTCTCTATACTGTCACTAACGTTACACTGTCTCTATGTCTCTATACTGTCTCTATACTGTCAATAACGTTACACTGTCTCTATGTCTCTATACTGTCACTAACGTTACACTGTCTCTATGTCTCTATACTGTCACTTGTTTCCATTGATGATCATATGTCTCTATACTGTCACTAACGTTACCCTGTCTCTATACTGTCACTAACGTTCCACTGTCTCTATGTCTTTATACTGTCACTAACGTTACCCTGTCTCTATGTCTCTATACTGTCACTAACGTTACACTGTCTCTATGTCTCTACACTGTCACTTGTTTCCATTGATGTCTCTATACTGTCACTAACGTTACCCTGTCTCTATGTCTCTATACTGTCACTAACGTTCCACTGTCTCTATGTCTCTATACTGTCACTAACGTTACCCTGTCTCTATGTCTCTATACTGTCACTAACGTTACACTGTCTCTATACTGTCACTAACGTTACACTGTCTCTATGTCTCTATACTGTCTCTATATTGTCAATAACGTTACACTGTCTCTATGTCTCTATACTGTCACTTGTTTCCATTGATGATCATATGTCTCTATACTGTCTCTATACTGTCACTAACGTTCCACTGTCTCTATGTCTTTATACTGTCACTAACGTTACCCTGTCTCTATGTCTCTATACTGTCACTAACGTTACACTGTCTCTATGTCTCTACACTGTCACTTGTTTCCATTGATGTCTCTATACTGTCACTAACGTTACCCTGTCTCTATGTCTCTATACTGTCACTAACGTTCCACTGTCTCTATGTCTCTATACTGTCACTAACGTTACCCTGTCTCTATGTCTCTATACTGTCACTAACGTTACCCTGTCTCTATACTGTCACTAACGTTACCCTGTCTCTATGTCTCTATACTGTCACTAACGTTCCACTGTCTCTATATTTGAAACACTCAACCACCTCGACTGGTTGGTCGTTCAGAGACAGTGGTTGGGACACTGGCAGGTTGTTTCCATTGATGATCATATGTCTCTATACTGTCACTAACGTTACCCTGTCTCTATGTCTCTATACTGTCACTAACGTTACACTGTCTCTATGTCTCTATACTGTCACTAACGTTACACTGTCTCTATGTCTCTACACTGTCACTAACGTTACCCTGTCTCTATGTCTCTATACTGTCACTAACGTTACACTGTCTCTATGTCTCTATACTGTCACTAACGTTACCCTGTCTCTATGTCTCTATACTGTCACTAACGTTACACTGTCTCTATGTCTCTATGCTGTCACTAACGTTACCCTGTCTCTATGTCTCTATACTGTCACTAACGTTCCACTGTCTCTATGTCTCTATACTGTCACTAACGTTACCCTGTCTCTATGTCTCTATACTGTCACTAACGTTCCACTGTCTCTATGTCTCTATACTGTCACTAACGTTCCACTGTCTCTATGTCTCTATACTGTCACTAACGTTACCCTGTCTCTATACTGTCACTAACGTTCCACTGTCTCTATGTCTCTATACTGTCACTAACGTTACACTGTCTCCATGTCTCTATACTGTCACTAACGTTCCAATGTCTCTATGTCTCTATACTGTCACTAACGTTCCACTGTCTCTATGTCTCTATACTGTCACTAACGTTCCACTGTCTCTATGTCTCTATACTGTCACTAACGTTACCCTGTCTCTATACTGTCACTAACGTTCCACTGTCTCTATGTCTCTATACTGTCACTAACGTTACACTGTCTCCATGTCTCTATACTGTCACTAACGTTCCAATGTCTCTATGTCTCTATACTGTCACTTACGTTACCCTGTCTCTATGTCTCTATTCCATCACTAACGTTACCCTGTCTCTATGTCTCTATACTGTCACTAACGTTACCCTGTCTCTATGTCTCTATACTGTCACTAACGTTACCCTGTCTCTATGTCTCTATACTGTCACTAACGTTCCACTGTCTCTATGTCTCTATACTGTCACTAACGTTACCCTGTCTCTATGTCTCTATACTGTCACTAACGTTACCCTGTCTCTATGTCTCTATACTGTCACTAACGTTCCACTGTCTCTATGTCTCTATACTGTCACTAACGTTACCCTGTCTCTATGTCTCTATACTGTCACTAACGTTACCCTGTCTCTATGTCTCTATACTGTCACTAACGTTACACTGTCTCTATACTGTCACTAACGTTACACTGTCTCTATGTCTCTATACTGTCACTAACGTTACACTGTCTCTATGTCTCTATACTGTCACTTGTTTCCATTGATGATCATATGTCTCTATACTGTCACTAACGTTACCCTGTCTCTATACTGTCAATAACGTTACACTGTCTCTATGTCTCTATACTGTCACTAACGTTACACTGTCTCTATGTCTCTATACTGTCACTTGTTTCCATTGATGATCATATGTCTCTATACTGTCACTAACGTTACCCTGTCTCTATACTGTCACTAACGTTCCACTGTCTCTATGTCTTTATACTGTCACTAACGTTATCCTGTCTCTATGTCTCTATACTGTCACTAACGTTACACTGTCTCTATGTCTCTACACTGTCATTTGTTTCCATTGATGTCTCTATACTGTCACTAACGTTACCCTGTCTCTATGTCTCTATACTGTCACTAACGTTCCACTGTCTCTATGTCTCTATACTGTCACTAACGTTACCCTGTCTCTATGTCTCTATACTGTCACTAACGTTACACTGTCTCTATACTGTCACTAACGTTACACTGTCTCTATGTCTCTATACTGTCTCTATATTGTCAATAACGTTACACTGTCTCTATGTCTCTATACTGTCACTAACGTTACCCTGTCTCTATACTGTCACTAACGTTACCCTGTCTCTATGTCTCTGTACTGTCACTAACGTTCCACTGTCTCTATATTTGAAACACTCAACCACCTCGACTGGTTGGTCGTTCAGAGATAGTGGTTGGGACACTGGCAGGTTGTTTCCATTGATGATCATATGTCTCTATACTGTCACTAACGTTACCCTGTCTCTATGTCTCTATACTGTCACTAACGTTACACTGTCTCTATGTCTCTATACTGTCACTAACGTTACACTGTCTCTATGTCTCTACACTGTCACTAACGTTACCCTGTCTCTATGTCTCTATACTGTCACTAACGTTACACTGTCTCTATGTCTCTATACTGTCACTAACGTTACCCTGTCTCTATGTCTCTATACTGTCACTAACGTTACACTGTCTCTATGTCTCTATACTGTCACTAACGTTACCCTGTCTCTATGTCTCTATACTGTCACTAACGTTCCACTGTCTCTATGTCTCTATACTGTCACTAACGTTACCCTGTCTCTATGTCTTTATACTGTCACTAACGTTACCCTGTCTCTATGTCTCTATACTGTCTCTATACTGTCACTAACGTTACACTGTCTCTATACTGTCACTAACGTTACACTGTCTCTATGTCTCTATACTGTCACTAACGTTACACTGTCTCTATATCTCTATACTGTCACTAACGTTACACTGTCTCTATGTCTCTATACTGTCACTTGTTTCCATTGATGATCATATGTCTCTATACTGTCACTAACGTTACCCTGTCTCTATACTGTCAATAACGTTACACTGTCTCTATGTCTCTATACTGTCAGTAACGTTACACTGTCTCTATGTCTCTATACTGTCACTAACGTTACACTGTCTCTATGTCTCTATACTGTCACTTGTTTCCATTGATGATCATATGTCTCTATACTGTCACTAACGTTACCCTGTCTCTATACTGTCAATAACGTTCCACTGTCTCTATGTCTTTATACTGTCACTAACGTTATCCTGTCTCTATGTCTCTATACTGTCACTAACGTTACACTGTCTCTATGTCTCTACACTGTCATTTGTTTCCATTGATGTCTCTATACTGTCACTAACGTTACCCTGTCTCTATGTCTCTATACTGTCACTAACGTTCCACTGTCTCTATGTCTCTATACTGTCACTAACGTTACCCTGTCTCTATGTCTCTATACTGTCACTAACGTTACACTGTCTCTATACTGTCACTAACGTTACACTGTCTCTATGTCTCTATACTGTCTCTATATTGTCAATAACGTTACACTGTCTCTATGTCTCTATACTGTCACTAACGTTACCCTGTCTCTATACTGTCACTAACGTTACCCTGTCTCTATGTCTCTGTACTGTCACTAACGTTCCACTGTCTCTATATTTGAAACACTCAACCACCTCGACTGGTTGGTCGTTCAGAGACAGTGGTTGGGACACTGGCAGGTTGTTTCCATTGATGATCATATGTCTCTATACTGTCACTAACGTTACCCTGTCTCTATGTCTCTATACTGTCACTAACGTTACACTGTCTCTATGTCTCTATACTGTCACTAACGTTACACTGTCTCTATGTCTCTACACTGTCACTAACGTTACCCTGTCTCTATGTCTCTATACTGTCACTAACGTTACACTGTCTCTATGTCTCTATACTGTCACTAACGTTACCCTGTCTCTATGTCTCTATACTGTCACTAACGTTACACTGTCTCTATGTCTCTATACTGTCACTAATGTTACCCTGTCTCTATGTCTCTATACTGTCACTAACGTTCCACTGTCTCTATGTCTCTATACTGTCACTAACGTTCCACTGTCTCTATGTCTCTATACTGTCACTAACGTTCCACTGTCTCTATGTCTCTATACTGTCACTAACGTTACCCTGTCTCTATACTGTCACTAACGTTCCACTGTCTCTATGTCTCTATACTGTCACTAACGTTACACTGTCTCCATGTCTCTATACTGTCACTAACGTTCCAATGTCTCTATGTCTCTATACTGTCACTTACGTTACCCTGTCTCTATGTCTCTATTCCATCACTAACGTTACCCTGTCTCTGTCTCTATACTGTCACTAACGTTACCCTGTCTCTATGTCTCTATACTGTCACTAACGTTCCACTGTCTCTATGTCTCTATACTGTCACTAACGTTACCCTGTCTCTATGTCTCTATACTGTCACTAACGTTACCCTGTCTCTATGTCTCTATACTGTCACTAACGTTACACTGTCTCTATACTGTCACTAACGTTACACTGTCTCTATGTCTCTATACTGTCACTAACGTTACACTGTCTCTATGTCTCTATACTGTCACTAACGTTACACTGTCTCTATGTCTCTATACTGTCACTTGTTTCCATTGATGATCATATGTCTCTATACTGTCACTAACGTTACCCTGTCTCTATACTGTCACTAACGTTCCACTGTCTCTATGTCTTTATACTGTCACTAACGTTACCCTGTCTCTATGTCTCTATACTGTCACTAACGTTACACTGTCTCTATGTCTCTACACTGTCACTTGTTTCCATTGATGTCTCTATACTGTCACTAACGTTACCCTGTCTCTATGTCTCTATACTGTCACTAACGTTCCACTGTCTCTATGTCTCTATACTGTCACTAACGTTACCCTGTCTCTATGTCTCTATACTGTCACTAACGTTACACTGTCTCTATACTGTCACTAACGTTACACTGTCTCTATGTCTCTATACTGTCTCTATATTGTCAATAACGTTACACTGTCTCTATGTCTCTATACTGTCACTAACGTTACACTGTCTCTATGTCTCTATACTGTCACTAACGTTACACTGTCTCTATGTCTCTATACTGTCACTCCACCATCTCAGATTACCAGACTGTCATGTTGAACGTGAGGATGCTCTCCACCAGCTCAGATTACCAGACTGTCATGTTGAACGTGAGGATGCTCTATACCAGCTCAGATTACCAGACTGTCATATTGAACGTGAGGATCCTCTCCACCATCTCAGATTACCAGACTGTCATGTTGAACGTGAGGATGCTCTCCACCAAGCTGCTGTACACCCTCTCCAGAACATCCTAGCTGACCCCAAGCTCTTACATTTTCTGATTAAAAACAAACCCTGGCTTGCTTTTTAATATTTATTATAAATACAGTCTTTGTTCTCTGTAAAACTCAGCTTGTTATCAAGGTATTTGAAACACTCAACCACCTCGACCGGTTGGTCATTCAGAGACAGTGGTTGGGACACTGGCAGGTTGTTTCCATTGATGATCATATGTCTCTATACTGTCACTAACGTTACCCTGTCTCTATGTCTCTATACTGTCACTAACGTTCCACTGTCTCTATATTTGAAACACTCAACCACCTCGACTGGTTGGTCGTTCAGAGACAGTGGTTGGGACACTGGCAGGTTGTTTCCTTTGATGATCATATGTCTCTATACTGTCACTAACGTTACCCTGTCTCTATACTGTCACTAACGTTACCCTGTCTCTATGTCTCTATACTGTCACTAACGTTACCCTGTCTCTATGTCTTTATACTGTCACTAACGTTACCCTGTCTCTATGTCTCTATACTGTCACTAACGTTACACTGTCTCTATGTCTCTATACTGTCACTAACGTTACACTGTCTCTCTGTCTCTATACTGTCACTAACGTTACCCTGTCTCTATGTCTCTATACTGTCACTAACGTTACCCTGTCTCTATACTGTCACTAAAGTTACCCTGTCTCTATACTGTCACTAACGTTACCCTGTCTCTATGTCTCTATACTGTCACTAAAGTTACCCTGTCTCTATACTGTCACTAACGTTACCCTGTCTCTATGTCTCTATACTGTCACTAACGTTACCCTGTCTCTATGTCTCTATACTGTCACTAACGTTACCCTGTCTCTATACTGTCACTAACGTTACACTGTCTCTATACTGTCACTAACGTTACCCTGTCTCTATACTGTCACTAGCGTTACCCTGTCTCTATGTCTCTATACTGTCACTAACGTTACCCTGTCTCTATGTCTCTATACTGTCACTAACGTTCCACTGTCTCTATATTTGAAACACTCAACCACCTCGACTGGTTGGTCATTCAGAGACAGTGGTTGGGACACTGGCAGGTTGTTTCCATTGATGATCATATGTCTCTATACTGTCACTAACGTTACCCTGTCTCTATGTCTCTATACTGTCACTAACGTTACCCTGTCTCTATGTCTCTATACTGTCACTAACGTTACACTGTCTCTATGTCTCTATACTGTCACTAACGTTACCCTGTCTCTATATTTGAAACACTCAACCACCTCGACTGGTTGGTCGTTCAGAGACAGTGGTTGGGACACTGGCAGGTTGTTTCCATTGATGATTATCTCCTTTGTCTTTTACACATTGATGTGGAGGGCACTTGACCTGCACCGTTCTTGAAGGTTGCTGGTCTGTTTAAAATAGCTATCCCCATCTGAAAAGGCTCAAAAAGGCTCATATTGTTTCCTTGAACCTTCATCTAATTAGCATAGATAGAGAACAACAACGGTGAAAGGACGCACCCCTGTGTTCAGGGTCTCTACACTGTGACCAACATTACACTGTCTCTGTCTCTACACTGTCACTAACATTATACTGGAGCGCATGCTACGGGTGGGTGTTGTTATGGTGACCAGTAAACTGAGATAAGGCTGAGCTTTACCTAGTATAGACTTATAGATGACCTGTAGCCAGTGGGTCTGGCGATGAATATGTAGCGAGGGCCAGCCGACTAGAGCATACAGGTCGCAGTGGTGGGTGGTATAAAGGGCTTTGGTAACAAAACGGATGGCACTGTGATAGACTGCATCCAGTTTACTGAGTAGACTATTGGAAGCAATTTTGTAGATGACATCGCCGAAGTCGAGGATTGGTAGGAAAATCAGTTTTACAAGGATATGTTTGGCTGCGTGAGTGAAGGAAGCTGTGTGGCGAAATAGAAAGCCGATTCTAGATTTGATTTTGGATTGGAGATGTTTAATAATTGTCTGGAAGGAGAGTTTACAGTCTAGCCAGACACCTGGGTATTTGTAGTTGTCAACATATTCTAGGTCAGAACCGTCCAGGGTAGTGATGTTGGACGGGCTGGCAGGTGCAGGCAGCGAATGGTTGAAAAGCATGCATTTGGTTTTACTAGCGTTTAAGAGCAGTTGGAGGCCACGGAAGGAGTGTTGTATGGCATTGAAGATTGTTTGGAGGTTAGTTAACACAGTGTCCAAAGAAGGGTAGAATGGTGTCGTCTGCGTAGAGGTGGATCAGGGATCAGGGAATCACCAGCAGCAAGAACGACATCATTGATATATACAGAGAAAAGAGTTGGCCTGAGAATTGTACCTTGTGGCATTTACATTTACATTTAAGTCATTTAGCAGACGCTCTTATCCAGAGCGACTTACAAATTGGTGCATTCACCTTATGACATCCAGTGGAACAGTAGTGCATCTAAATCTTTTAAGGGGGGTGAGAGGGATTACTTTATCCTATCCTAGGTATTCCTTAAAGAGGTGGGGTTTCAGGTGTCTCCGGAAGGTGGTGATTGACTCCGCTGTCCTGGCGTCGTGAGGGAGTTTGTTCCACCATTGGGGGGCCAGAGCAGCGAACAGTTTTGACTGGGCTGAGCGGGAACTGTACTTCCTCAGTGGTAGGGAGGCGAGCAGGCCAGAGGTGGATGAACGCAGTGCCCTTGTTTGGGTGTAGGGCCTGATCAGAGCCTGGAGGTACTGAGGTGCCGTTCCCCTCACAGCTCCGTAGGCAAGCACCATGGTCTTGTAGCGGATGCGAGCTTCAACTGGAAGCCAGTGGAGAGAGCGGAGGAGCGGGGTGACGTGAGAGAACTTGAGAAGGTTGAACACCAGACGGGCTGCGGCGTTCTGGATGAGTTGTAGGGGTTTAATGGCACAGGCAGGGAGCCCAGCCAACAGCGAGTTGCAGTAATCCAGACGGGAGATGACAAGTGCCTGGATTAGGACCTGCGCCGCTTCCTGTGTGAGGCAGGGTCGTACTCTGCGGATGTTGTAGAGCATGAACCTACAGGAACGGGCCACCGCCTTGATGTTATTTGAGAACGACAGGGTGTTGTCCAGGATCACGCCAAGGTTCTTAGCGCTCTGGGAGGAGGACACAATGGAGTTGTCAACCGTGATGGCGAGATCATGGAACGGGCAGTCCTTCCCGGGAGGAAGAGCAGCTCCGTCTTGCCGAGGTTCAGCTTGAGGTGGTGATCCGTCATCCACACTGATATGTCTGCCAGACATGCAGAGATGCGATTCGCCACCTGGTCATCAGAAGGGGGAAAGGAGAAGATTAATTGTGTGTCGTCTGCATAGCAATGATAGGAGAGACCATGTGAGGTTATGACAGAGCCAAGTGACTTGGTGTATAGCGAGAATAGGAGAGGGCCTAGAACAGAGCCCTGGGGGACGCCAGTGGTGAGAGCGCGTGGTGAGGAGACAGATTCTCGCCACGCCACCTGGTAGGAGCGACCTGTCAGGTAGGACGCAATCCAAGCGTGGGCCGCGCCGGAGATGCCCAACTCGGAGAGGGTGGAGAGGAGGATCTGATGGTTCACAGTATCGAAGGCAGCCGATAGGTCTAGAAGGATGAGAGCAGAGGGGAGAGAGTTAGCTTTAGCAGTACGGAGCGCCTCCGTGATACAGAGAAGAGCAGTCTCAGTTGAATGACTAGTCTTGAAACCTGACTGATTTGGATCAAGAAGGTCATTCTGAGAGAGATAGCGGGAGAGCTGGCCAAGGACGGCACGTTCAAGAGTTTTGGAGAGAAAAGAAAGAAGGGATACTGGTCTGTAGTTGTTGACATCGGAGGGATCGAGTGTAGGTTTTTTCAGAAGGGGTGCAACTCTCGCTCTCTTGAAGCCGGAAGGGACGTAGCCAGCGGTCAGGGATGAGTTGATGAGCGAGGTGAGGTAAGGGAGAAGGTCTCCGGAAATGGTCTGGAGAAGAGAGGAGGGGATAGGGTCAAGCGGGCAGGTTGTTGGGCGGCCGGCCGTCACAAGACGCGAGATTTCATCTGGAGAGAGAGGGGAGAAAGAGGTCAGAGCACAGGGTAGGGCAGTGTGAGCAGAACCAGCGGTGTCGTTTGACTTAGCAAACGAGGATCGGATGTCGTCGACCTTCTTTTCAAAATGGTTGACGAAGTCATCTGCAGAGAGGGAGGAGGGGGGGGAGGAGGATTCAGGAGGGAGGAGAAGGTGGCAAAGAGCTTCCTAGGGTTAGAGGCAGATGCTTGGAATTTAGAGTGGTAGAAAGTGGCTTTAGCAGCAGAGACAGAGGAGGAAAATGTAGAGAGGAGGGAGTGAAAGGATGCCAGGTCCGCAGGGAGGCGAGTTTTCCTCCATTTCCGCTCGGCTGCCCGGAGCCCTGATCTACTGCTACCATACATCATAATGGTAGCAGTGATAAATAGAACTAGAACTATATACATCATAATGGTAGTAGTGATAAATAGAACTATATACATCATAATGGTAGCAGTGATAAATAGAACTGTATACATCATAATGGTAGCAGTGATGAATAGAACTATATACATCATAATGGTAGCAGTGATAAATAGAACTATATAAATGTAAATGTAATGTAAATCATAATGGTAGCAGTGATAAATAGAACTGTATATATCATAATGGTAGCAGTGATAAATAGAACTATATACATCATAATGGTAGCAGTGATAAATAGAACTAGAACTATATACATCATAATGGTAGCAGTGATAAATAGAACTGTATACATCATAATGGTAGCAGTGATGAATAGAACTATATACATCATAATGGTAGCAGTGATAAATAGAACTAACTATATACATCATAATGGTAGCAGTGATAAATAGAACTATATACATCATAATGGTAGCAGTGATGAATAGAACTATATACATCATAATGGTAGCAGTGATAAATATAACTATATACATCATTATGGTAGCAGTGACGAATAGAATTATATACATCATTATGGTAGCAGTGATAAATATAACTATATACATCATAATGGTAGCAGTGATAAATAGAACTATATACATCATAATGGTAGCAGTGATAAATAGAACTAGAACTATATACATCATAATGGTAGCAGTGATAAATAGAACTATATACATCATAATGGTAGCAGTGATAAATAGAACTAGAACTATATACATCATAATGGTAGCAGTGATGAATAGAACTATATACATCATAATGGTAGCAGTGATGAATAGAACTATATACATCATAATGGTAGCAGTGATAAATATAACTATATACATCATTATGGTAGCAGTGACGAATAGAATTATATACATCATTATGGTAGCAGTGATAAATAGAACTATATACATCATAATGGTAGCAGTGATGTGGGGGGGAATGTCCACCATCTCTCGATGGTGCTCCTGTAGAAGACTGTGAGGGCCCATCGGATGCTGAAGATGTCTTCAGCATCCTGAGGTTGAAGAGTGGTTGTCATGCCTTCTTCACCACAGTACCCGTGTGGTTTGACCATTTCATCTTCTCCGAGACGTGTACGCCATAGAATCTGAAGTTATTTGACCGTCTCCACAGCGGCCCTGTTGATGAGGATGGGGGCGTGTCCAGCCTGGTTCTTCCTAGAGTCCACAATCAGCTCCTTTGTTTTGCTGATGTTAAGGGAGAGGTTGTTTACCTGGCACCACACCATAAGAGTGCCTACCTCCTCCCTGTAGGCTGTCTTGTCGTTGTTGGTAATCAGGCCTTCTACTGTCGTGTCGTCAGCGAACTGATGGAGTTGGAACTGTGTGTGAGGCCATGCAGTCGTGGGTATACAGGAGAGGATTGAGCATGCACCCAGTGTCGAGGAGTTAACGTTGCCTACCTTCACCACTTAGGGGTGGCCCATCAGGAAGTCCAGGACCCAGTTGCATAGGGAGGTGTTCAGACCCATGATCTATTTGTCCGTCTCACACTTCACCATCAAACTGAGAACAGCACAGGTTGCCTCTGCATCAGACACCACTCAATCCCAAGAGTTTTCATTTGAAGTGGGACGTTGTATGGGGACATGGAGTCATCTCATACTTAGACCATTTCTGAGGTCTGAAAACATCTGAGAAAAGTAGATTTTGGAGTGAGCTATCATTGTAAAGTTTCTTTGTCAGGAAAACTTTGGGAGTTTGTGTGGACCAAGATAGTTTGTGTGGACCAAGATAGTTTGTGTGGACCAAGATAGTTTGTGTGGACCAAGATAGTTTGTGTGGACCAAGATAGTTTGTTGGACCAAGATAGTTTGTGTGGACCAAGATAGTTTGTGTGGACCAAGATAGTTTGTGTGGACCAAGATAGTTTGTGTTGACCAAGATAGTTTGTGTTGACCAAGATAGTTTGTATGGACCAAGATAGTTTGTGTGGACCAAGATAGTTTGTGTGGACAAAAATAGTTTGTGTGGACCAAGATAGTTTGTGTGGACCAAGATAGTTTGTGTGGACCAAGATAGTTTGTGTGGACCAAGATAGTTTGTGTGGACCAAGATAGTTTGTGTGGACCAAGATAGTTTGTGTGGACCAAGATAGTTTGTGTTGACCAAGATAGTTTGTGTGGACCAAGATAGTTTGTGTGGACCAAGATAGTTTGTGTGGACCAAGATAGTTTGTGTTGACCAAGATAGTTTGTGTGGACCAAGATAGTTTGTTGGACCAAGATAGTTTGTGTGGACCAAGATAGTTTCTTTAGACCTAGATAGTTTGTTTGGACCCTGACAGCAGACGGCGTGATGATCCAGGGTGTCTGAGATCACGACGCCGTGCGTGGGCCTGGTGGGTCTGATGGTTCTGATGGGAGGTGACAGCCTTCATCTGAGAGAACATCATCATCACTGAGACGCGCTGGGAGGGCCTGTGAATGAACTGCTGTAGACAAGCCAACATCAGGATGCAGTGTAAAGGTGTGTGACTCCCTGCTGTTCTTCCCTGCGGACCTGCAGGTATGGTTACTTTATGGTCATGTCCCAAATGGCACCCTATTCTGTATATATAGTTCACTACTTTTGACCAGAGCCCTATAGCACCCTATGGACCCTGGTCAAAAGTAGTGCACCCTATGGGAATAGGGTGCCATTTGGAATGAAGACTTTAAAATCATGTCAATAACGAACAAGTATTTAACTTATTTTTGGTAAAACTTTACTTCATGTATTGTCGCGAATACGGGGATTCAAACCCGGGGTGGAGCGACTGTCAACCCAACACCTTCAAGACGTTCCACCAAGAGGTCCAAACGTCTTGAAGAGGTAGCTAGATAATGGGTTAATGAGCTACAGTATGTATTGGTCTTCTCTTCCACAGGCTGCCAGGGGCTTGATATGCTGCTCTCTGGCCCTTTCAGGGATGGATCTACTGGTGGCTCTAGCTGGGATGGATCTACTGGTGGCTCTAGCTGGGATGGATCTACTGGTGGCTCTAGCAGGGATGGATCTACTGGGGACTCTAGCAGGGATGGATCTACTGGTGGCTCTAGCAGGGATGAATCTACTGGTGACTCTAGCAGGGATGGATCTACTGGGGACTCTAGCTGGGATGGATCTACTGGTGGCTCTAGCAGGGATGGATCTACTGGTGGCTTTAGCAGGGATGGATCTACTGGGGACTCTAGCTGGGATGGATCTACTGGTGGCTCTAGCAGGGATGGATCTATTGGTGGCTCTAGCAGAGATTGATTTACTGGTGGCTCTAGCAGGGATGGATCTACTGGTGGCTCTAGCAGGGATGGATCTACTGGGGACTCTAGCTGGGATGGATCTACTGGGGGCTCTAGCAGGGATGGATCTACTGGGGGCTCTAGCAGGGATGGATCTACTGGGGACTCTAGCAGGGATGGATCTACTGGGGACTCTAGCAGGGATGGATCTACTGGGGACTAGCTGAGATGGATCTACTGGGGACTCTAGCTGGGATGGATCTACTGGGGGCTCTAGCAGGGATGGATCTACTGGGGGCTCTAGCAGGGATGGATCTACTGGGGACTCTAGCAGGGATGGATCTACTGGTGGCTCTAGCAGGGATGGATCTACTGGTGGCTCTAGCTGGGATGCGCTGTACCTCCTGTATCCAGGACAACGACTGCGTTAAAAACCTCATCCTTATGGTGGCTGGAGACATGTCGTTTCTGGACTTTATCTGTGTATTTATCCCAGTCTCCTGGATGGCTCACGGCATCATCCGTGACTTCTATAACCCTCCTGCCGATCAACACCCAGCACACACTGCTGAGGGAGAAGCTCTACATCGGCTGGGTCACCGGGAGCCTTCCTCTTGTCCTCGGGGCTCCTCTTTGTCTGTCACCGTGTCCCCTCCAACAAAGCCTTGTTGGGTATCTAGCACTCAACCTGCCTAAACCACCGCCAAAGCCACAGCTTCGATGGACACGAACACCAGTCTCTGTCTCTTAACAACTCTCCTTATGGACAACAAGGAGTCGTCATTTGAGTTTGAGTTTATTTTATTTTTACAGGAACAGTGCACGTTAATCAACGTTGAACACTCTTGCTGAAGTGTATGATGCTAGGTTGGTGAAGAATGTTGGGCCGCTGGTCTATCATCATGGCAGTGTTGACGGACACCATCCCTCCACCTCTAACAGCTACAACTACATCAGATTCCATACTCCTACAGCCAACAGACCATTCCATACTCCTATAGCCAACAGACCATTCCATACTCCTATAGCCAACAGACCATTCCATACTCCTATAGCCAACAGACCATTCCATACTCCTATAGCCAACAGACCATTCCATACTCCTATAGCCAACAGACCATTCCATACTCCTATAGCCAACAGACCATTCCATACTCCTATAGCCAACAGACCGGTCCATACTCCTATAGCCAACAGACCATTCCATACTCCTATAGCCAACAGACCGGTCCATACTCCTATAGCCCACAGACCATTCCATACTCCTACAACCAACAGACCGTTCCATACTCCTATAGCCAACAGACCGTTCCATACTCCTATAGCCAACAGACCATTCCATACTCCTATAGCCAACAGACTGTTCCATACTCCTATAGCCAACAGACCATTCCATACTCCTATAGCCAACAGACCTTTCCATACTCCTATAGCCAACAGACCATTCCATACTCCTATAGCCAACAGACCATTCCATACTCCTATAGCCAACAGACCATTCCATACTCCTATAGCCAACAGACCGGTCCATACTCCTATAGCCAACAGACCATTCCATACTCCTATAGCCAACAGACCGGTCCATACTCCTATAGCCAACAGACCATTCCATACTCCTACAACCAACAGACCGTTCCATACTCCTATAGCCAACAGACCGTTCCATACTCCTATAGCCAACAGACCATTCCATACTCCTATAGCCAACAGACCGTTCCATACTCCTATAGCCAACAGACCATTCCATACTCCTATAGCCAACAGACCATTCCATACTCCTATAGCCAACAGACCATTCCATACTCCTATAGCCAACAGACCATTCCATACTCCTATAGCCAACAGACCATTCCATACTCCTATAGCCAACAGACCATTCCATACTCCTATAGCCAACAGACCATTCCATACTCCTATAGCCAACAGACCGGTCCATACTCCTATAGCCAACAGACCATTCCATACTCCTATAGCCAACAGACCATTCCATACTCCTATAGCCAACAGACCGTTCCATACTCCTATAGCCAACAGACCATTCCATACTCCTATAGCCAACAGACCATTCCATACTCCTATAGCAAACAGACCATTCCATACTCCTACAGCCAACAGACCGTTCCATACTCCTATAGCCAACAGACCATTCCATACTCCTATAGCAAACAGACCATTCCATACTCCTACAGCCAACAGACCGTTCCATACTCCTATAGCCAACAGACCATTCCATACTCCTATAGCCAACAGACCGTTCCATACTCCTATAGCCAACAGACCGTTCCATACTCCTATAGCCAACAGACCGTTCCATACTCCTATAGCCAACAGACCATTCCATACTCCTATAGCCAACAGACCGTTCCATACTCCTATAGCCAACAGACCATTCCATACTCCTATAGCCAACAGACCATTCCATACTCCTATAGCAAACAGACCATTCCATACTCCTACAGCCAACAGACCGTTCCATACTCCTATAGCCAACAGACCATTCCATACTCCTATAGCAAACAGACCATTCCATACTCCTACAGCCAACAGACCGTTCCATACTCCTATAGCCAACAGACCATTCCATACTCCTATAGCCAACAGACCGTTCCATACTCCTATAGCCAACAGACCGTTCCATACTCCTATAGCCAACAGACCATTCCATACTCCTATAGCCAACAGACCATTCCATACTCCTATAGCCAACAGACCGTTCCATACTCCTATAGCCAACAGACCATTCCATACTCCTATAGCCAACAGACCGTTCCATACTCCTATAGCCAACAGACCGTTCCATACTCCTATAGCCAACAGACCGTTCCATACTCCTATAGCCAACAGACCGTTCCATACTCCTATAGCAAACAGACCATTCCATACTCCTATAGCAAACAGACCATTCCATACTCCTACAGCCAACAGACCGTTCCATACTCCTATAGCCAACAGACCATTCCATACTCCTATAGCCAACAGACCATTCCATACTCCTATAGCCAACAGACCGTTCCATACTCCTATAGCCAACAGACCGTTCCATACTCCTAAAGCCAACAGACCATTCCATACTCCTATAGCCAACAGACTGAGATGTAATCTAAACCTCCATTAGACTGATAGAAATCCTCATTATTTTGTTTAATGATTTTTCAATTTGAGCGTAATTACTTTTATAAAGCCTACACTTCTAACGCGGGTGGGTGTCTTCGTGAAAGTTTTATTTTACTAGGAAGTCAGTTAATAAGAACCAATTCTTATTTTCAATGACGGCCCAGGAACAGTGGGTTAACTGCCTTGTTCAGGGGCAGAATGACATATTTTTACCTTGTCAGCTCGGGGATTCGATCTTGCAATCTTTCGGTTACAAGTCCAACGCTCTAACCGCTAGACTACCTGCCTCTAACTACTAGGCTACCTGCCTCTAACCACTAGGCTACCTGCCTCCTCTAACCACTAGGCTACCTACCACTAACCACTAGGCTACCTGCCTCCTCTAACCACTAGGCTACCTGCCTCTAACCACTAGACTACCTGCTCTAACCACTAGGCTACCTGCCTCCTCTAACCACTAGGCTACCTGCCTCCTCTAACCACTAGGCTACCTGCTCTAACCACTAGGCTACCTGCCTCCTCTAACCACTAGGCTACCTGCCTCTAACCACTAGGCTACCTGCCACCCCACAATGATCTCAAGAGCAGCTGCTCACCGATTTGACAGCTCCAATGCAGTTCCACCTCCGACACACAGGCAAAACATCCGGCATCCGGGTGTCTGCTATCGCTGGTTACCACTTGATCTGATTGAATCTAGGCCTAAATGATTGAATTCATGTTGAGCGTAAGGGACAGTTACAGCATCTAGAGACCCTATTACTGTTGTTTTGTAAATATGTAGGAGAAATATAAACAGAGGTGACATTGTTGTGTATTGCGTCTCAAGTGGCACCCTATTCCCTATATAGCGGACTACTTTTGACCAGAGCCCAAAGTAGTGCACCATGTAGGGGATAGGGTGCCACTTGGGACGTAACACTGGGTTTGTTTGTCCCATAACACACAAACCCCTATAGCCAATGCCCTGAGAAAACACACCACGTCAGCTACACACAATCTAATTTAAACACTGTCTATTATCATGTTAAACTGTTCTGTCATTATGTACAGGACACATCACTTCTCCACGAGAGATAACAAGACAGGACATCTGCAATGACCGTAGGGAGCCACTCACGTATTAATCCCAAAAAGAAGGGGCCCTTTGGGAACGCACCACCAGTCTGGTCCTGAAGGAAGGAACCCAGTGACAGTGTAATGTTAGTGACAGTCTAGAGACAGTGTAATGTTAGAGACAGTCTAGAGACAGTGCAACGTTTGTGACAGTCTAGAGACAGTGTAATGTTAGTGACAGTCTAGAGACAGTGTAATGTTAGTGACAGTGTAATGTTAGTGACAGTGTAATGTTAGTGACAGTCTAGAGACAGTGTAATGTTAGTGACAGTCTAGAGACAGTGTAATGTTAGTGACAGTCTAGAGACAGTGTAATGTTAGTGACAGTCTAGAGACAGTGTAATGTTAATGACAGTATAGAGACATAGATACAGTGTAATGTTAGTGACAGTATAGAGATATAGAGACAGTATAGTCTTAGAGACAGTATAATGTTAGTGACAGTGTAGAGACTTAGAGACAGTATAATGTTAGTGACAGTGTAGAGACAGTATAATAGAGACAGTGAAAATTTCAATTAGCATTTCTCTATGGCTGGCCTTGCTTTCCTCCTGGCTACCCCAACCACGGCCAACAGCTCCGCCCCCCCCCCCCCCCGCACAGTTACTCGCCCAAGCCTCCCCAGCTTCTCCTTCACCCAAATCCAGATAGCAGATGCAAAACCTGGACCTGTACAAATCAGCTGGGCTAGACAATCTGGACCCTCTCTTTCTAAAATTATCCGCCTCCATTGTTGCAACCCCTATTACCAGTCTGTTCAACCTCTCTTTCGTATCGTCCGAGATCCCTAAAGATTGGAAAGCTGCCACGGTCACCCCCCTCTTCAAAGGGGGTGATACTCTAGACTCAAATATCCATCCTGCCCTGCCTCTCTAAAGTCTTCAAAAGACAAGTTAATAAACAGATCACTGACCATTTCGAATCCCACCGTTCCTTCTCCGCTGTGCAATCCGGTTTCCGAGCTGGTCACGGGTGCACCTCAGCCACGCACAAGGTACTAAACGATATCATAACCGCCATCGATAAAAGACAGTACTGTGCAGCCGTCTTCATCGACCTAGCCAAGGCTTTAGACTCTGTCAAACACCGTATTCTTATCGGCAGACTCAACAGCCTTGGTTTCTCAAATGACTGCCTCGCCTGGTTCCCCAACTACTTCTCAGACAGAGTTCCGTGTGTCAAATCGGGGGGGCCTGTTGTCCGGACCTCTGGCAGTCTCTATGGGGGTGCTACTAGAACTACTTCCGGGTTGGAGCGAGCGGTCGCATCCGAGCGCTTCGGTCTGCAGGTAGTATAACTTTTCATTACATTTCATTATAGTACAACGGTTTGATTTGTCTAATCTTAGCAATTTCTTCTTAGCTAGCTACATAGCCGTCTTTGTATCAAAGATAATTGCGTAATTATCGTATTTCGTCGTCCTAACGTAGTCTACACTGCTATCTGCCCAGCAGCTAGCCAGCTAGCCAGCTAGCAAACGTCCACCGTCTTCCGAATACCAGCACTGTAAAAAACTATTACACTCAACTGAACGACTTGATTAGTGTAGTGTTAGCTAGCTACATAGTTGTCTTTGCTGTCTTCGTATCCAAGATAATTGTGTAGTTTAGAGTGTGTAGTCTTAGAGTGATTATCTTAATTTACAGAGGTTAGCTAGCCAGCTATTTGTCGTCCTTAACGTAGGAGACACTGCTAGCTAGCCAACAGCTAGCCAACGTCTACCGAATAGAACTTCCTCACTCAACAACCCGGTCGCATTCGCTCCACAGGTAGTATCACATTTTCATTTCATTTCATTACAGTACAACGGTTTGATTTGTTTGATCGTAGCTAGCTACATAGCTAGCTACATAGCCGTCTTTGTATCAAAGATAATTGTGTAGTCTAGAGCGATTTTCTAGGTTAGCTAGCCAGCTATTGTCGTTCTTTTAACGCAACGTAACGTAATCAACACTGCTAGCTAGCCAGCTAGCCCCGAATAGCAGCACTGTTGAAACTATCACACTCAACGGAACGACTTGATTAGTGTAGTGCCAACAACGCAGCCACTGCCAGCTAGCCTACAAAGTCAACAACGCAGCCACTGCCAGGTAGCCTACTTCAGCAGTACTGTATCATTTTAATCATTTTAGTCAATAAGATTCTTGCTACGTAAGCTTAACTTTCTGAACATTCGAGACGTGTAGTCCACTTGTCATTCCAATCTCCTTTGCATTAGCGTAGCCTCTTCTGTAGCCTGTCAACTATGTGTCTGTCTATCCCTGTTCTCTCCTCTCTGCACAGACCATACAAACGCTCCACACCGCGTGGCCGCGTCCACCTAATCTGGTGGTCCCAGCGCACGACCCACGTGGAGTTCCAGGTCTCCGGTAGCCTCTGGAACTGCCGATCTGCGGCCAACAAGGCAGAGTTCATCTCAGCCTATGCCCCCTCCAGTCCCTCGACTTCTTGGCACTGACGGAAACATGGATCACCACAGATAACACTGCTACTCCTACTGCTCTCTCTTCGTCCGCCCACGTGTTCTCGCACACCCCGAGAGCTTCTGGTCAGCGGGGTGGTGGCACCGGGATCCTCATCTCTCCCAAGTGGTCATTCTCTCTTTCTCCCCTTACCCATCTGTCTATCGCCTCCTTTGAATTCCATGCTGTCACAGTTACCAGCCCTTTCAAGCTTAACATCCTTATCATTTATCGCCCTCCAGGTTCCCTCGGAGAGTTCATCAATGAGCTTGATGCCTTGATAAGCTCCTTTCCTGAGGACGGCTCACCTCTCACAGTTCTGGGCGACTTTAACCTCCCCACGTCTACCTTTGACTCATTCCTCTCTGCCTCCTTCTTTCCACTCCTCTCCTCTTTTGACCTCACCCTCTCACCTTCCCCCCTACTCACAAGGCAGGCAATACGCTCGACCTCATCTTTACTAGATGCTGTTCTTCCACTAACCTCACTGCAACTCCCCTCCAAGTCTCCGACCACTACCTTGTATCCTTTTCCCTCTCGCTCTCATCCAACACTTCCCACACTGCCCCTACTCGGATGGTATCGCGCCGTCCCAACCTTCGCTCTCTCTCCCCCGCTACTCTCTCCTCTTCCATCCTATCATCTCTTCCCTCTGCTCAAACCTTCTCCAACCTATCTCCTGATTCTGCCTCCTCAACCCTCCTCTCCTCCCTTTCTGCATCCTTTGACTCTCTATGTCCCCTATCCTCCAGGCCGGCTCGGTCCTCCCCTCCCGCTCCGTGGCTCGACGACTCATTGCGAGCTCACAGAACAGGGCTCCGGGCAGCCGAGCGGAAATGGAGGAAAACTCGCCTCCCTGCGGACCTGGCATCCTTTCACTCCCTCCTCTCTACATTTTCCTCTTCTGTCTCTGCTGTTAAAGCCACTTTCTACCACTCTAAATTCCAAGCATCTGCCTCTAACCCTAGGAAGCTCTTTGCCACCTTCTCCTCCCTCCTGAATCCTCCCCACCCCCCCTCCTCCCTCTCTGCAGATGACTTCGTCAACCATTTTGAAAAGAAGGTCGACGACATCCGATCCTCGTTTGCTAAGTCAAACGACACCGCTGGTTCTGCTCACACTGCCCTACCCTGTGCTCTGACCTCTTTCTCCCCTCTCTCTCCAGATGAAATCTCGCGTCTTGTGACGGCCGGCCGCCCAACAACCTGCCCGCTTGACCCTATCCCCTCCTCTCTTCTCCAGACCATTTCCGGAGACCTTCTCCCTTACCTCACCTCGCTCATCAACTCATCCCTGACCGCTGGCTACGTCCCTTCCGTCTTTAAGAGAGCGAGAGTTGCACCCCTTCTGAAAAAACCTACACTCGATCCCTCCGATGTCAACAACTACAGACCAGTATCCCTTCTTTCTTTTCTCTCCAAAACTCTTGAACGTGCCGTCCTTGGCCAGCTCTCCGCTATCTCTCTCAGAATGACCTTCTTGATCCAAATCAGTCAGGTTTCAAGACTAGTCATTCAACTGAGACTGCTCTTCTCTGTATCACGGAGGCGCTCCACACTGCTAAAGCTAACTCTCTCTCCTCTGCTCTCATCCTTCTAGACCTATCGGCTGCCTTCGATACTGTGAACCATCAGATCCTCCTCTCCACCCTCTCCGAGTTGGGCATCTCCGGCGCGGCCCACGCTTGGATTGCGTCCTACCTGACAGGTCGCTCCTACCAGGTGGCGTGGCGAGAATCTGTCTCCTCACCACGTGCTCTCACCACTGGTGTCCCCCAGGGCTCTGTTCTAGGCCCTCTCCTATTCTCGCTATACACCAAGTCACTTGGCTCTGTCATAACCTCACATGGTCTCTCCTATCATTGCTATGCAGACGACACACAATTAATCTTCTCCTTTCCCCCTTCTGATGACCAGGTGGCGAATCGCATCTCTGCATGTCTGGCAGACATATCAGTGTGGATGACGGATCACCACCTCAAGCTGAACCTCGGCAAGACGGGGAAGGACTGCCCGTTCCATGATCTCGCCATCACGGTTGACAACTCCATTGTGTCCTCCTCCCAGAGCGCTAAGAACCTTGGCGTGATCCTGGACAACACCCTGTCGTTCTCAAATAACATCAAGGCGGTGGCCCGTTCCTGTAGGTTCATGCTCTACAACATCCGCAGAGTACGACCCTGCCTCACACAGGAAGCGGCGCAGGTCCTAAACCAGGCACTTGTCATCTCCCGTCTGGATTACTGCAACTCGCTGTTGGCTGGGCTCCCTGCCTGTGCCATTAAACCCCTACAACTCATCCAGAACGCCGCAGCCCGTCTGGTGTTCAACCTTCCCAAGTTCTCTCACGTCACCCCGCTCCTCCGCTCTCTCCACTGGCTTCCAGTTGAAGCTCGCATCCGCTACAAGACCATGGTGCTTGCCTACGGAGCTGTGAGGGGAACGGCACCTCAGTACCTCCAGGCTCTGATCAGGCCCTACACCCAAACAAGGGCACTGCGTTCATCCACCTCTGGCCTGCTCGCCTCCCTACCACTGAGGAAGTACAGTTCCCGCTCAGCCCAGTCAAAACTGTTCGCTGCTCTGGCCCCCCAATGGTGGAACAAACTCCCTCACGACGCCAGGACAGCGGAGTCAATCACCACCTTCCGGAGACACCTGAAACCCCACCTCTTTAAGGAATACCTAGGGTAGGATAAAGTAATCCTTCTCACCCCCCTTAAAAGATTTAGATGCACTATTGTAAAGTGGCTGTTCCACTGGATGTCATAAGGTGAACGCACCAATTTGTAAGTCGCTCTGGATAAGAGCGTCTGCTAAATGACTTAAATGTAATGTAAATGTAAATTAAACTTAAATTAAGCCCTGACCTCCCATTTTGGATGTGAGATAAATATAGTACTTTGTAAAGTCCAGTAGAATGCAGTACATCACACAGATGTGGCTGGACCAGAGGTATGCAACATGGGTTCCTGGGAGCCACAATGTCTGCTGATATGTACATATCTAACTCAAATAACTTGTACCGCTGCACATTGATCTGTTACTGGTACTGTCATGTATTGTCATGTTATGTCTTGTTCCTGTTCTTTCTCTTCACTCCGTTTCCCCCTGCTGGTCGTATTAGGTTACCTTCTCTTCCTTTCCTTCCCCCAGCTGTGCCTCATCTTCTCTAACTACCTCGTTCACCCTTTCCCACCTGTTCCCTTTTTCCCTCTGATTAGGTCTCTATTTCTCTCTCTGTTTCTGCTTCTGTCTTTGTCAGATTCTCGTTTGCTTCACCCTTGTCCTGTCCTGTCGTATCTGCCTCTTCATCTGATGCTACGTGTGATCAGGTACCACTGTCCTCTACAACCCGCGCCTACCCAGAGAGACCAGCAGTCTGTCGCCGCTAACCCTGCTATTCTCCTCTGCTGCTAGAAGGGGACTCTTCTGTAAAGATCAGAGGACTTTATGATTTATTTGTCGCCCTCTCTGCGGGTTGTCTATTTTGTCAATCGATACATCTGAAGAGGATCTATGTCTTCCCTGTGTTTTGACATTAAAGGACTCTGTTTCTGTTAAACCGCTTTTGGGTCCTCACTCACCTGCATAACAGGTACTCCCTGTATGTAATTCCTTTCTTGTGTATTTTATTGTATTCCTCTTGTGTTAGTTACTATTTAATTTGGTATTATTGTATTTAAACTATGCCTCATTGGGAAAGGTTTGTATGCAAGCATTTCACTGTAAAGTCTACACCAGTTGTATTCTGCACATGTGACATATATCATTTGATTTTCTCTTCTCCCTCTGACTGTTACTAAATTGACCTAATCCCTTAATGTCGCTGCTCTGGCCCCCCAATGGTGGAACAAACTCCCTCACGACGCCAGGACAGCGGAGTCAATCACCACCTTCCGGAGACACCTGAAACCCCACCTCTTTAAGGAATACCTAGGATAGGATAAAGTAATCCTTCTCACCCCCCTTAAAAGATTTAGATGCACTATTGTAAAGTGGCTGTTCCACTGGATGTCATAAGGTGAATGCACCAATTTGTAAGTCGCTCTGGATAAGAGCGTCTGCTAAATGACTTAAATGTAAATGTAAATGTAAATATAGTTCTATTTATCACTGCTACCATTATGATATATATAGTTCTATTCATCACTGCTACCATTATGATGTATACAGTTCTATTTATCACTGCTACCATTATGATGTATACAGTTCTATTTATCACTGCTACCATTATGATGTATATAGTTCTAGTTCTATTTATCACTGCTACCATAATGATGTATATAGTTATATTTATCACTGCTACCATTATGATGTATATAGTTCTATTTATCACTGCTACCATTATGATGTATATAGTTCTATTCATCACTGCTACCATTATGATGTATATAGTTCTAGTTCTATTTATCACTGCTACCATTATGATGTATATAGTTCTATTTATCACTGCTACCATTATGATGTATATAGTTCTAGTTCCATTTTTCATTGCTTTATTTCACTTAGTCCTGCATGTTGGAGCTCAGAGCCTAAGAAATGTTCCTGTACCCTGAAATCACAGCTGCAACCTTGTACATGTGACTATTAAACACTGTGAATATCTGTATGTCCTGTTTTTCCACAGTTAACAACCTATAGCCTTGGATAGATCGCTGTAGTGTCCCCACAGCCTGTTTTAGCATCGCCACTGAGGACTTTAGACATTTTGAAAGTGGTCACCTGGGCGGGTCTTCCAATGGGATCACATCATTCTTAATTCCATTCAGCTCATCTGGAGGGATCAGCCAATGAACTGTACTCTTGAGCGAACATTCCATACCAGCAGGTGGCGGTATATCACCAACCGTCGCTTTATATCTGTTCAGACAACACAATACTCAAAGTAGAAGAAGAAAAAATTGACTACTTTAAAATGGAGAAAGCCCTCAATGTTGCTGCCCGTGCTGTCACAGCAGCCACTGGATGGCACAGTAAAATAAACCTCTTTCTACCTCTATGAATGATCCCAAGCTAATTAGGCGGATGGCACAGTAAAATAAACCTCTTTCTACCTCTATGAATGATCCCAAGCTAATTAGGCTATGTAGCTATTTCCCCCACCTCTCAGTCGCTTCACTTCACAACGAAACAGAAAGCTTTTCACAAAATGCGTCTTTTCTTATGTACCACCAGTCTCTCCATCGTAATAATAAAACAGGAGGTTATCAATGTTATCAATGTTTCATTTAATCAGTAATGTGTCAATCTTTACATTGCTTCTGAAGGTTTTCCCTTTTATATACATTAGCTTGCACCAGATAATGAAATGTCAATGAGTAATTCAGAAAAAGTTTGTTCGTATTCCAGAGGCTGAAAGATTTATCTCAACTTAACTGAAACGAATAACGTTTTTTTTTTAAATTCATTTGAAATTAAATCACTTTTATTAACATATGCAGCTTTTACCGTGAATTTAAATTTCAAATCACGCTACAACGCTGACCTAGGGATTGAACCCAGCCCCAGTTCTTAGTCCGTTATGCTCTGTTTGCTTTGACAGAAGTCCTCTGTTCTACCCTACTGCTTCTGGGTCCACACCTTCAACAACCAGCCTTGTATTTACTTCCATTAGTCCTTACCATCAAGCTGTCAACACAGAGAGGATGTGTCCCAAATGGCACCCTATTCCCAACATAGTGCACTACTTTTGACCAGGACCCTAGACAAAAGTAGTGTACTATGTGTAGAGAATGGGGGATAATATTACAAAACGATACTGTCCTTGTTTTTCTACTCCCAAACATTACAAAATGGCAGTAACAACACAGGCGTTTTAACACAACCAGGACTGTCTTGTAGTTTGTTGATGTTGTCAAGGGGGACCGTTGCCAAGGGGGACCGTTGCCAAGTGGGACCGTTGTCAAGGGGAGGGGGGGCAGTGGATCAAAGCCAGCCTTGTGCCTCTGTTCTCCAAAACACATTAGCAGAAATGTCACTTTACAGCACACAGTCAGCTGCATATCTGTCAATAGGAGATGATTTTGTCTAATCAGATACTTTAGGAATGAAATAATCAAATGAATGATAATGGGGCTGCATCCCTAATGGCAAACCTATATAGTGTACTACTTTTGATCAGAACCCTATTCCCTATTGGCCCTGGTCAAAAGTAGTGCACTAAATAGGGAATAGAGTGCCCTTTGGGACACATATTTGACAATTGCTTTTTTTACATGATAAAAGCTACATTTTATGTAACACCTAGTGTAACTACAGGGGGATTATGTGTAAGAAACCTACATTTACTGCACAAAGCACACAACCACATCAACACAATTTGTAAATATATTTACACAAATAATCTTTAGGGACGTCACTAAAATAAAAACGTGTCCTTATACACCCCACCAATACAAAAGTAAATACACATATGGAAACAAAGGATAATACAAAATAAAAATGTTAAAAAATAGGATTGAAGGTTTCCTCAAACTCTTCTCTTTCTGAGTTCACAGTTAACCAGTTAACCAGTTAACCTATTATAAGTGTATTTAGTATCTCTAAACAGATTTCTTACAAACAAATCCGATAGACACGTTTTTTTCCCCTCAACATGTTATGATAATTTTAAAATTAATCCTCTCTTTGTGAGTTTCACAGTGTATTACAATCATTTTAGTCTCTTACTTTATGCTGATATTCATCTTTTAACACAACCGAAAGGCTTCTTTTCAAAACGTACTCGTAAGAACACATCGGTTCCTCTATGTCGGTAGAAAACACTAAGTCCCTTTCCTTCCCCTTTAGCCACAACACTCAGAGGTAAGCCACAGCACTGCGTTCCGAGGGGTACCTGGAGGGGTAGTGGTTGGACCCGGGGTAGCTGCTACTGGACGGCTGCCTCTGTAGAGGCTGGGGCTGGTACTGGGGCTGGTACTGGGGCTGGTACTGTGGTTGAGGGGCGTAAGACATGTATTGACTAGGGCTGTTCCTGGAGTACATGTAGTTGTCTTGTCTTTTATCCTCTTTGATGTTACAGCAGCAGAACATGCAGCCACCGGCGAAGAGGAAGGCAGAGGAGACCCATCCGATGTAGAGTGCCTCTCCCAGCTCCCTGCGCTGGGCGTCGATCAGCAGCGGGTTGTAGAAGTCACGGATGATCGTGTGACCCGTCCAGGAGACTGGGATGATGACGCAGACGCAGGCCCCGAGGATCATGCTGCCAGCGACGATGAGCACCATGCGTTTGGCCCGGTCGTTGTCCCGGATGCAGGCCGTGCACTGTAAGCCCAGGATAGAGATGAGCAGCCCCACCCCTCCCAGAGCCAAGGCACAGCACATCAGACCCCTGGCCGCCTGCAGGTCTGGAGGCAGAGCCAGGAGGGAGTCGTACACTTTACACTGCATCCTGATGTTGGCCTGTCTAAAGCAATTCATCCACAGACCCTCGTAGCGCGTCTCGAACACGATGATGTTCTCGCCGATGAAGGCCGTCACGCGCCACATGGGCATCCCCGTGCTGGCTGCGGTCCCGATCAGACCGATGAGAGACAGCAACAAGCCAATGATCTCCAGAGCTGAGTTGGCCATGGTCTCACTCTGTCCTGCCTAACTCACCTAGACCTAATAGACAACAG
Organism: Oncorhynchus nerka; assembly: GCF_034236695.1. Taxonomy (NCBI): domain Eukaryota; kingdom Metazoa; phylum Chordata; class Actinopteri; order Salmoniformes; family Salmonidae; genus Oncorhynchus; species Oncorhynchus nerka. The sequence goes on from NC_088406.1 coordinate 8,074,832, forward strand.
GCTGAGGAGAGTCGCACTAGTGTCTAACTAACCCACCTAGTCAACAGGCGTGAAGGGAGTGGCAGTAAGATCTGACTACAGTGAGGAGCTGCTTCCCTTCTTCCTCTCCGGAGAAGTTTTGCATCCTGTTGGAAGACGAGAGGAGCTGGTAGGTGATAGGTGTACAGGTGGTAGGTAAAGCCTCCTCCCTCCCTCTCTTTCCCTGGTCAGGACAGGTGAATGGGAGGGGACTGGGTCTGTTGCTAGGAGACAGAATCCCTGGGGATAGGAAGTGTTGTTCTATTGTAACAGTAGGTCTGGGAGCTGTAGGAGGTGGGGAAGGAGGTGTGTGTGTGTGTGTGTGTGTGTGTGTGTGTGTGTGTGTGTGTGTGTGTGTGTGTGTGTGTGTGTGTGTGTTGTGTGTGTTTTGTGTGTTGGAGTGTGTGTAGTATGTGTGAGTGTGTAGGTAGAGTCCAGTGAGTGTGTGGGTAGAGTCCAGTCAGTGTGTGGGTAGAGTCCAGTCAGTGTGTGTGTAGAGTCCAGTCAGTGTGTGTGTAGAGTCCAGTCAGTGTGTGGGTAGAGTCCAGTCAGTGTGTGGGTAGAGTCCAGTCAGTGTGTGTGTAGAGTCCAGTCTATGTGTGGGTAGAGTCCAGTCAGTGTGTGGGTAGAGTCCAGTCAGTGTGTGGGTAGAGTCCAGTCAGTGTGTGGGTAGAGTCCAGTCAGTGTGTGGGTAGAGTCCAGTCAGTGTGTGGGTAGAGTCCAGTCAGTGTGTGGGTAGAGTCCAGTCGGTGTGTGGGTAGAGTCCAGTCGGTGTGTGGGTAGAGTCCAGTCGGGGGTGTGGGTAGAGTCCAGTCGGTGTGTGGGTAGAGTCCAGTCAGTGTGTGGGTAGAGTCCAGTCAGTGTGCATAGAGCCATTGCCAGAGAGTCAGTGCAAAGAACAGTGTGTGTGTGTGTGTGTGTGTGTGTGTGTGTGTGTGTGTGTGTGTGTATGTGTGTGTCTAGCACACACTGTTTATTCACAGGGCTCAGTTTACTCTCCTGACTGGATCCTGTTTTACAAGTGACTGATCTTATTGACTGGTTGAGCTTTAGGAGAGTCTCCCAGGAATCTGCTGGGTATATGACCCAAAACAAAACACTTTAGTACCCCATACATTAAGTTTCAATTCACTTCCTGATTTGAACATCTATTGGACCCCAGCTTCCTCTGCTACTACTGCTGTACTATGGTTTTGGGTATGAATCCATCTGTCTGTCTCTGTCTCTGTATCCTGTTGCCTCAGGAGTTGTGAGCTCAGTGGTCATTCCTATACTTTCGTCCCTGACACAATACTCTCTGGTTAGATAGATTTGCATCATGGTTTGAATGTGTTTGTGTGAGTCAGTCAAGACCATTCTGGTTTAACCTGTTGCGTTCAGGTACATTTCCATTGGCAACGAAAGATACAATGGAGCATTCTAAACCCAGCATTCTAAACCTAGCATTCTAAACCCAGCATTATAAACCCAGAATTCTAAACCCAGCATTCTAAACCCAGCATTCTAAACCCAGCATTCTAAACCCAGCATTCTAAACCTAGCATTCTAAACCCAGCATTATAAACCCAGAATTCTAAACCCAGCATTCTAAACCCAGCATTCTAAACCCAGCATTCTAAACCCAGCATTCTAAACCAAGCATTCTAAACCAAGCATTCTAAACCCAGCATTATAAACCCAGAATTCTAAACCCAGCATTCTGAACACGGCATTATAAACCCAGCAATCTAAACCCAGCATTCTGAACACGGCATTCTAAACCCAGCATTCTAAACCCAGAATTCTAAACCCAGCATTCTAAACCCAGCATTCTAAACCCAGAATTCTAAACCCAGCATTCTAAACCCAGTATTCTAAACCCAGCATTATAAACCCAGCATTATAAACCCAGCATTATAAACCCAGCATTCTAAATCCAGCATTATAAACCCAGCATTCCAAACCCAGCATTCTAAATCCAGCATTCTAAACCTAGCATTTTAAACCTAGCATTATAAACCCAGCAATATAAACCCAGCATTCTAAACCCAGCATTCTAAACCCAGCATTCTAAACCCAGCATTCCAAACCCAGCATTCTAAATCCAGCATTCTAAACCCAGCATTCCAAACCCAGCATTCTAAATCCAGCATTCTAAACCTAGCATTTTAAACCTAGTATTATAAACCCAGCAATATAAACCCAGCATTATAAACCCAGAATTCTAAACTCAGCATTATAAACCCAGAATTCTAAACTCAGCATTATAAACCCAGAATTCTGAACACGGCATTATAAACCCAGCATTCCAAACCCAGCATTCTAAATCCAGCATTCTAAACCTAGCATTTTAAACCTAGCATTATAAACCCAGCAATATAAACCCAGCATTATAAACCCAGAATTCTAAACCCAGCATTATAAACCCAGAATTCTAAACCCAGTATTCTGAGCACGGCATTATAAACCCAGAATTATAAACCCAGCATTATAAACCCAGCAATATAAACCCAGCATTATAAACCCAGAATTCTAAACCCAGTATTCTGAGCACGGCATTATAAACCCAGAATTATAAACCCAGCATTATAAACCCAGTATTCTGAGCACGGCATTCTGAGCACGGCATTATAAACCCAGTATTCTGAGCACGGCATTATAAACCCAGTATTCTGAGCACGGCATTATAAACCCAGTATTCTGAGCACGGCATTCTAAACCCAGTATTCTGAGCACGGCATTCTAAACCCAGTATTCTGAGCACGGCATTATAAACCCAGTATTCTGAGCACGGCATTCTGAGCACGGCATTCTAAACCCAGTATTCTGAGCACGGCATTCTAAACCCAGTATTCTGAGCACGGCATTCTGAGCACGGCATTATAAACCCAGTATTCTGAGCACGGCATTCTAAACCCAGTATTCTGAGCACGGCATTCTGAGCACGGCATTATAAACCCAGTATTCTGAGCACGGCATTCTAAACCCAGTATTCTGAGCACGGCATTCTAAACCCAGTATTCTGAGCACGGCATTCTAAACCCAGTATTCTGAGCACGGCATTCTGAGCACGGCATTATAAACCCAGTATTCTGAGCACGGCATTCTAAACCCAGTATTCTGAGCACGGCATTCTAAACCCAGTATTCTGAGCACGGCATTATAAACCCAGTATTCTGAGCACGGCATTCTGAGCACGGCATTCCACCTGAGAGGACAGGAACTGGTTGAGTGAGAACAAACCATTCTCTGACTACATAAAAGTAATGACTAGTTTTTAGTTAGGATGATCGAAGAGAACCTGTAGATAAACCCATAATGTTCATTTTAAAATCTTCAAAAAGGTTTAGATTTACAACAAAAGGAAAAAGTGATATATGTTTTTATTGTGAACCAAATTGGGGTCAATTTAGGCCATTGCTGTAAAAAGCAGAAAACATAATGAAAACAACAAACCTTTTCATATGAAAATAGCAGGTAAACACAAACAGGGGTTTGGTCAATTGTTGGGTCAATATTAGTGAAAACTTGTGAAGCCCTATTTGCTTAACCACATTATTCCACAGCCATTGGTATGACAATATTTGCACTATACACATACCTGACAAGTAATATTTACACAATTAAACACATAACTCCCGCCTACAGGTGAACACATAGACACAACACATACAGGGAATTTCACATAGGTCTGCTTATTGATATTTTCTCTCTCTCTCTCTGAACAAAATTAATCAACGATTGGGGCCATTTCCAGCAAGAGACTTCTGGCCAGTTCAGTGCCTCTGTCTCTTCCTCCCCACTCTGACATTTCAACAACGCTTGGATACAAAGAACTCAAATTAATTATATTCTATGTAACGATATGAGTTCTGTTATATTAATTATACTTTTAATGCTTGGTTCCAAGCTGTTCAAGCTGTCCATGTTGTTCTGGGCTGGGTTTCTCTCACATGTACTGGTTAGGAGCGTAGACCACAGATCCGGGTGGAGCTGAGTAGTTGGGTTGGTAGGAATACGGCTGGTACGCGTATGCTGATCCGGGCTGGTAGTTCACTCCAGGCTGGTAGATGTACCCAGGCCCGTTGACCATCCTCTCCATCTCATCGTCTCCTACCCGGGGTGCGTGGCGACACAGCAGTATGACCCCAGCCACAAACAGCAGAGCCGAGGTCACCCATCCGATGTAGAGCGCCTCTCCCAGCTCCCTGCGCTGGGCGTCGATCAGCAGAGGGTTGTAGAAGTCACGGATGATCACGTTGGCCGTCCAGGAGACTGGGATGATGGTGGTGACACAACCCACGAGGAACAGGCATCCCCCGGTCACCAGGATGATGTGTTTGGTACGAGGCCGCTGGTCCACCACCTTGGTACACTTCATCCCCACGGCAGAGAGGATCAGGGCGATGGCGGACACAGCTACAGAGGAGCACATGAGGCCTCTGGCAGCCTGCAGCTCCGCGGGGAGGAACAGCAGAGAGTCGTACACTTTACACTGCATCCTGATGTTGGCTTGTCTATAGCAGTTCATCCACAGGCCCTCCCAGCGCGTCTCCATGACGATGATGTTCTCCTGAATAAATGCCGTCACCTTCCACATGGGCAAGCCGGTCACCGCGGAGACACCGATCAGGCCCACGAATCCGAAGACCAGCGCCACGACCTCGCAGCAGACGGCCTCGGAGCGGGCCTTCTTCTCTACTTTCTTCTTCTCCTCGTACACTGAGTCCATGTACGACTTTGCTGCTTTCTCGTCGTAGGCCGGGTCAAAGTAGGACTGAGGCGGCTTCCCATAGACACTGTATGCAGTGGCACTGCCCATGTAGGACCGGTCCATGTTGGCTGGCTGTCGATTAGAGAACCTACCGAGGACTGGCGTGTCACAGCTCTCCTGCCTCTATCTCACCAGCTGAACTAAATGAGAGGGCAGAAGCCAAATGTCTAGGTGATACACCCTACAGAGTATGTTAACGATGCTACTCTTCTGGTTCAGGTGCTTTGTGACATCAGATAAATGAAGGACAGAGAAACTGGCCCTACTTGATTTGACGACACAAACAAGTTGATTTGAAAGCTGTTGAAACCAGATTTCACAGAGACAATGACTCTGTGGATTGTGAGATGAAGGAGTACAGTACGTGGATTATTCTGTGTGTGTATTAAAGTGAAGAAGCAGATTGTTACAGTTAAGGAAGTAGAAACACAACAGGATGACTCAAACAACAAAAAACAAGCAATAATTAAATCACTTATTCTTACTAGAAGATGAAACTAAAAGTAAACATTACAAGTAATCATCTCAAAATGCTCAGGAACTCTTCACCTTCATCATAGTCATTTTATCAAGATAATTGAGTCTAATAATTGTCTAATAATATTTGCTATGCCTTTATACACAACCACTGTGTCTCAAGCAACAAAACAATCGAATGAATACATCAGATCAGAGTGAAAATAAACAATAAAAACAATTATCCGACATTCCCACGACTCAGGAAGTGTTCATCCTAATCACAGCGATGTGTTGTACCTTGGTACGACATAGTAATGCTTTATAACAGTGCAGATACACGGCATGAGGACACCAGGTTCCCCTCCGCGATTCTCAATACGTATATATATATATATCTCTCTCTCTCTCACACACACACACACACACACACACACACACACACACACACACACACACACACACACACACACACACACACACACACACACACACACACACACACACACACACACACACACACAGTTAATTACTCCTGTGTTGTGTTCCCTTCACATGTAGAGTGTATCTATACGAGCCAAGGGTACAGTTGTTGTTCTCTATAATTTAAATTACCCCAAATCAAAGTACCCCAAATCAAATCAAATGTTATTTGTCACATGCTTCGTAAACAACAGCTGTAGACTAACAGTGAAATGCTTATTTATGGGTCCTTTTCCAACAATGCAAAGTTGTAGATATAGATTTATTTATTTTTTTGAAAAATGAAGGAATAGAAATCAAATCAAATGTTATTTGTCATATACACGTAATTAGCAGATGCGAGTGTAGCGAAATGCTTGTGCTTCTAGCTCCGACCGTGCAGTAATATCTAACAAGAAATATCTAATAAATTACACAACACATAACCCAATACACACAAATCTAAGTAGAAATGAATGAAGACTACATACATACGGACGAGCAATGTCAGAGCGGATCGGACTAAGATACAATAGAATAGTATAGAAAATAGGATATATATATATATATATATGAGATGAGTAATGCAAGATGTGTAAACATCATTAAGCGACTACGATACCATAGAATAGTATAGAAAACAGTATATACATATGCATATGAGATACTGTAGAATAGTATAGAATACAGTATATACATATGCATATGAGATACTGTAGAATAGTATAGAATACAGTATATACATATGCATATGAGATACAGTAGAATAGTATAGAATACAGTATATACATATGCATATGAGATACAGTAGAATAGTATAGAATACAGTATATACATATGCATATGAGATACCATAGAATAGTATAAAATACAGTATATACATATGAGATGAGTAATGCCAGATATGTAAACATTATTAAAGTGACTAGTGTTCCCTTCCATAAAGGGGCCAGTGTTTTCTAGTCTATAGGCAGCAGCCTCTAATGTGCTAATGGTGGCTGTTTAACAGTCTGATGGCTTTGAGATAGAAGCTGTTTTTCAGTCTCTCAGTCCCAGCTTTGATGCCCCTGTACTGACCTCGCCTTCTGGATGATAGCGGGGTGAACATGCAGTGGCCCGGGTTGTTGATGTCCTTGACAATCTTTTTGGCCTTCCTGTGACATGGGGTGCTGTAGGTGTCCTGGAGGGCAGGTAACATGGGGTGCTGTAGGTGTCCTGGAGGGGGGGGGGGGTAGTTTGCCCCTGGTGATGCGTTGGGCAGACCACACCACACTCTGGAGAGCCTTGCAGTTGCCGTACCAGGCGGGGATACAGCCCGACAGGATGCTTTCAGTTGTGCATCTGTAGAAATTTGTGAGGGTTTTAGGTGACAAACCAAATTTCTTTAGCCTCCTGAGGTTGAAGAGGCGCTGTTGCGCCTCCTTCACCACACTGTCTGTGTGGGTGGTCCATTTCAGTTTGTCCGTGATGTGTACACAGAGGAACTAAACTTTTCACCTTGTCCACTGCTGTCTTGTCGATGTGATGCTGCTGCTACTGATGCTGCTACTGATGCTACTGCTACTGTTACTACTACTGATGCTGCTACTACTGATGCTGCTGCTACTACTGATGCTGCTGCTACTGATGCTGCTGCTACTGATGCTGCTACTACTGATGCTGCTGCTACTACTGATGCTGCTACTACTGATGCTGCTGCTACTACTGATGCTGCTGCTACTACTGATGCTGCTACTACTGATGCTGCTGCTACTAATGCTGCTACTACTGATGCTGCTACTACTGATGCTGCTGCTACTACTGATGCTGCTGCTACTACTGATGCTGCTGCTACTGATGCTGCTACTACTGATGCTGATACTGATGCTGCTACTACGGATGCTGCTGCTACTACTGATGCTGCTGCTACTGATGCTGCTCCTACTGATGCTGCTACTACTGATGCTGCTGCTACTGCTGCTACTGATGCTGTTGCCACTGATGCCGCTGCTACTTATGCCACTACTACTGATGCTGTTACTACTGATATTGCTTCTACTGATGTTGCTATTACTACTGCTGCCACTGATGCTGCTACTACTGATGCTGCTGCTACTACTGATGCTGCTGCTACTGATGCTGCTACTACTGATGCTGCTGCTACTACTGATGCTGCTGCTACTGATGCTGCAACTACTGATGCTGCTGCTACTACTGATGCTGCTGCTACTACTGATGCTGCTGCTACTGATGCTGCTACTACTGATGCTGCTGCTACTACTGATGCTGCTACTACTGATGCTGCTGCTACTACTGATGCTGCTGCTACTACTGATGCTGCTGCTACTGATGCTGCTACTACTGATGCTGCTACTACGGATGCTGCTGCTACTGCTGCTACTGATGCTGTTGCCACTGATGCCGCTGCCACTTATGCCGCTACTACTGATGCTGTTACTACTGATATTGCTTCTACTGATGCTGCTACTACTGATGCTGCTGCTACTACTGATGCTGCTGCTACTACTGATGCTGCTCCTACTGATGCTGCTACTACTGATGCTGCTGCTACTACTGATGCTGCTACTACTGATGCTGCTGCTACTACTGATGCTGCTACTACTGCTGCTGCTGCTACTACTGATGCTGCTGCTACTACTGATGCTGCTGCTACTGATGCTGCTACTACTGATGCTGCTACTACGGATGCTGCTGCTACTACAGATGCTGCTGCTACTACTGATGCTGCTGCTACTGATGCTGCTCCTACTGATGCTGCTACTGATGCTGTTGCCACTGATGCCGCTGCCACTTATGCCGCTACTACTGATGCTGCTGCTACTGATGCTGCTACTACTGATGCTGCTCCTACTGATGCTGCTACTACTGCTGCTGCTGCTACTACTGATGCTGCTGCTACTGATGCTGCTACTACTGATGCTGCTACTACTGATGCTGCTACTACGGATGCTGCTGCTACTACTGATGCTGCTGCTACTGATGCTGCTACTACTGATGCTGCTGCTACTGCTGCTACTAATGCTGTTGCCACTGATGCCGCTGCTACTGATGTTGCTGCTACTACTGATGCTCCTGCTACTGATGCTGCTACTACTGATGCTGCTGCTACTACTGATGCTGCTGCTACTGATGCTGCTGCTACTACTGATGCTGCTCCTACTGATGCTGCTACTACTGATGCTGCTGCTACTGATGCCGCTGCTACTGATGTTGCTGCTACTACTGATGCTGCTCCTACTGATGCTGCTACTACTGATGCTGCTGCTACTGATGCTGCTACTACTGCTGCTGCTACTACTGATGCTGCTACTACGGATGCTGCTGCTACTACTGATGCTGCTGCTACTGATGCTGCTACTACTGATGCTGCTGCTACTGATGCCACTAATGCTGCTGCCACTGATGCTGCTACTACTGATGCTGCTGCTACTACTGATGCTGCTACTACTGATGCTGCTACTACTGATGCTGCTGCTACTGCTGCTACTAATGCTGTTGCCACTGATGCTGCTACTAATGATCTGTCTGCTACAGAGTATCTGTCTGCAACAGAGTATCTGTCTGCAACAGAGTATCTGTCTGCTACAGAGTATCTGTCTGCTACAGAGTGCCTGTCTGTTACAGAGTATCTGTCTGCTACAGAGTATCTGTCTGCTACAGAGTATCTGTCTGCTACAGAGTATATGTCTGCTACAGAGTATATGTCTGCTACAGATTATCTGTCTGCAACAGAGTATCTGTCTGCAACAGAGTATCTGTCTGCTACAGAGTATATGTCTGCTACAGAGTATCTGTTTGCTACAGAGCTGTAATCTCTAAAGATTGACATTTGACCATATGAGGGATGTTGTGACAATTGTTGGTATCAAACTGTAATCTGACAAATTCAGAAGGTGTAGGCTCTGTATCAGCTGACAATAAATGAGTTTTTAGATAGAGGAAAACGAATACTAGGGAGCTTCACAGACTGAGCGATAACCACTCCTCTTCCTCCTCGTTTGAATGTGAAGTTATTCAAGGAAAGGTAACACCCTGTGTGATGTCGCAAATGGCTCCATATTCCCTATATAGTGCAATACTTTTTCCAGGGTCCATTGGGGCTTTGGTCAAAAGTAGTGCATTAGGGAATAGTGTGGCATTCGGGATGCAAACCCCTGTACGTCATCTGATCTGATTAGTAGATCTAACGGCCAGCCATAGCTTGAATCACAAATGGCATAATTTTCTCTTTATAGTGCATTACTTTTAACCATGGCCCATAGTAGCGGGGCTGAGGAGGGAGGAGAGGGGTGAGGGGCTGAGGAGGGAGGAGAGGGGTGAGGGGCGGAGGAGGGAGGAGAGGGGTGAGGGGGGCGGAGGAGGGAGGGAGGGGTGAGGGGCTGAGAGAGGGGAGGGGCTGAGGGGGTTGGAGAGGGGTGAGGGGCTGAGGGGGAGGGGCTGAGGGAGGAAGAGAGGGGTGAGGGGCTGAGGGAGGAGGAGAGGGACTGAGGGGGGAGGAGGAGAGGGGGAGGAGAGGGGTGAGGGGCTGAGGGAGGAAGAGAGGGGTGAGGGGCTAAGGGAGTAGGAGAGGGACTGAGGGAGGAGAGGGGGGGGGGAGAACAGGAACAGAAACTGAAAAACCAGTAGGACCAGCTGGGTCAGTCTGACATCATCGTTACCTGGCCTTCAAAGGTAAACACACCTCGCTCTCTTCCTACAGAGAACAGACTGACTGACTCAAACTGCCAGGACCAAGGGAATCAGGTGTTCAAACAAACAGCAAAGAGTCATTCACAGTTTTTCTTCCTTTCACATCATTTAGTACATGTATAGTACGTGTATAGTACATGTATAGTACGTGTATAGTACATGTATAGTACGTGTATAGTACATGTATAGAATGTGTATAGTACATGTATAGTATGTGTATAGTACATGTATAGTACGTGTATAGTACATGTATAGTACGTGTATAGTACATGTATAGTATGTGTATAGTACATGTATAGTACGTGTATAGTACATGTATAGTACGTGTATAGTACATGTATAGTACGTGTATAGTACATGTATAGTACATGTATAGTACGTGTATAGTACGTGTATAGTACGTGTATAGTACATGTATAGTACGTGTATAGTACGTGTATAGTACGTGTATAGTACATGTATAGTACGTGTATAGTACATGTATAGTACGTGTATGGTACGTGTATAGTACGTGTATAGTACGTGTATAGTACGTGTATAGTACGTGTATAGTACATGTATAGTACGTGTATAGTACGTGTATAGTACATGTATAGTACATGTATGGTACATGTATAGTACATGTATAGTACGTGTATCATGTATAGTACATGTATAGTACGTGTATAGTACATGTATAGTACGTGTATAGTACGTGTATAGTACATGTATAGTACGTGTATAGTACGTGTATAGTACATGTATAGTACATGTATGGTACATGTATAGTACATGTATAGTACGTGTATCATGTATAGTACATGTATAGTACATGTATAGTACATGTATAGTATGTGTATAGTACGTGTATAGTACATGTATAGTACATGTATAGTATGTGTATAGTACGTGTATAGTACATGTATAGTACATGTATAGTATGTGTATAGTACGTGTATAGTACATGTATAGTACGTGTATAGTACGTGTATAGTACATGTATAGTACATGTATGGTACATGTATAGTACATGTATAGTACGTGTATCATGTATAGTACATGTATAGTACGTGTATCATGTATAGTACATGTATAGTACATGTATCATGTATAGTACATGTATAGTACATGTATAGTACATGTATGGTACATGTATAGTACATGTATAGTACGTGTATCATGTATAGTACATGTATAGTACGTGTATCATGTATAGTACATGTATAGTACATGTATCATGTATAGTACATGTATAGTACATGTATAGTATGTGTATAGTAGGTGTATAGTACATGTATAGTACGTGTATCATGTATAGTACATGTATCATGTATAGTACATGTATAGTACATGTATCATGTATAGTACATGTATCATGTATAGTACATGTATAGTACATGTATAGTATGTGTATAGTACATGTATAGTACGTGTATCATGTATAGTACATGTATAGTACATGTATAGTATGTGTATAGTAGGTGTATAGTACATGTATAGTATGTGTATCATGTATAGTACATGTATAGTACGTGTATAGTACATGTATAGTACATGTATAGTATGTGTATAGTACATGTATAGTACGTGTATCATGTATAGTACATGTATAGTACATGTATAGTATGTGTATAGTACATGTATAGTATGTGTATCATGTATAGTACATGTATAGTACATGTATAGTACATGTATAGTACGTGGGAGTTTCACCAACTCTACCAGAAGTTATACACACGAGTGCTACACGCAGTAATGATAGCATAAAGGCGACAGTGTATGGCTAACTATTCAAAGGAATACTGTACAGCTTTTCAACAGTGTGTAGCTAACTATTCAAAGGAATACTGTACAGCTTTTCAACAGTGTATTGCTAACTATTCAAAGGAATACTGTACAGCTTTTCAACAGTGTGTAGCTAACTATTCAAAGGAATACTGTACAGCTTTTCAACAGTGTGTAGCTAACTATTCAAAGGAATACTGTACCACTTTTCAACAGTGTATGGCTAACTATTCAAAGGAATACTGTACCACTTTTCAACAGTGTATGGCTAACTATTCAAAGGAATACTGTACAGCTTTTCAACAGTGTGTGGCTAACTATTCAAAGGAATACTGTACAGCTTTTCAACAGTGTGTAGCTAACTATTCAAAGGAATACTGTACAGCTTTTCAACAGTGTGTAGCTAACTATTCAAAGGAATACTGTACAGCTTTTCAACAGTGTGTAGCTAACTATTCAAAGGAATACTGTACAGCTTTTCAACAGTGAGATGTTCTTTTGACAACACAGTGGGTTCTTGTAGGACACAATAAACGGACCATATTTAAGCATCACGTTCATTGACCGAAAGTCTAGCAATGAACCTTTCTGAAGATACAGTAAAATAGCTATTTATTTAACCAATAAAGGCCCGAGGAGGTGTGGTTATACCACGGCCATGTTTCAGGTTTCAAACCACCCAGTTTATATTTAACTTTCAACACTTCTAGGAAACTTTGATCTGAAAACCCACTAGCATCTTACAACTTAAACTTTGGAAGGATGTGACCTTTCTAAGGTTTGAAATATCTTGAGAGGCTTAGAGTATGTGTCATCGTGGGTAGAGCTTTAGACAGGATATTATATTGATTATAAAATTGATTAAAATGGGATGAGGAGTGGGTGGAACCAAATCAAATTAAATCAAATTTCATTTGTCACATGCGCCGAATACAACAGGGTAGCCTTTTGATTAGATGTTCAGCAGTCTTATGACTTGGGGTTAGAAGCTGTTTAGAAGCCTCTTGGACCTAGACTTGGTGCTCCGGTACCACTTGCCGTGCGGTAGCAGAGAGAACAGTCTATGACTAGGGTGGCTGGAGTCGTTGATCATTTTTAGGGCCTTCCTCTGACACCGCCTGGTGTAGAGGTCCTGGATGGCAGGAAGCTTGGCCCCAGCTATCTACTGGGCTGTACACACTACCCTCTGTAGTGCCTTGCGGTCAGAGGCTGAGGAGCTGCCATACCAGGCGGTGATGCAGCCAGTCAGGATGCTCTCGATGGTGCAGCTGTAGAACTTTTTGAGGATCTGAGGACCCATGCCAAATCTTTTCAGTCTCCTGAGGGGGAATAGGTGTTGTCGTGCCCTCTTCACAAATGTCTTGGTATGTTTGGACCATGATAGTTTGTTGGTGATGTGGACACCAAGGAACCTGAAGCTCTCAACCTGCTCCACTACAGCCCCGGCGATGAGAATGGGGGCGTGCTCGGCCCTCCTTTCAAACTTAATAATGGTGTTGGAGTCGTGCCTGGCCATGCAGTCGTGAGTGAACAGAGAGTACAGGAGGGGACTGAGCACGCACCCCTGAGGGGCCCCCGTATTTAGGATCAGCGTGGCAGATGTGTTGTTACCTACCCTTACCACCTGGGGGTGGCCCGTCAGGAAGTCCAGGATCCAGTTTCAAAGGGAGTTATTTAGTCCCAGGCTCCTTAGCTTAGTGATGAGCTTTGAGGGCACTATGGTGTTGAGCGCTGAGCTGTAGTCAATGAATAGCATTCTCACATAGGTGTTCCTTTTGTCCAAGTGGGAAAGGGCAAAAGGATTAGTTTAAAGTATTAATGTCACATGCACAAGTACAGTGAAATGCCTTTCTTGCAAACTCAAAACCCAACCAAGTGATGATCAATAACAATGTAATGCAAGAAAAAACACACAAGAAATATGAAGAACACAAGAAGAAACTAAGTAAGCTGTTCAAGAGCCTGGTGGTGTCAGACTTGATGGTACCGGTACTGCCTGCCTTGTGGAAGCAGAGAGAATAGCCCATGGCTTTGGGTGGCTGGAGAGATTAACATGAACCAGGATTATATCAGAGCAGAGTTATCAACAACAAAAAAACAACAAAAAATGTATTTGTCACATACACATGGTTAGCAGATGTTAGTGCGAGTGTAGCGAAATGCTTGTGCTTCTAGTTCCGACAATGCAGTAATAACCAACAAGTAATCTAACTAACAATTCCAAAACTACTACCTTATACACACAAGTGTAAAGGGATAAAGAATATGTACATAAAGATATATGAATGAGTGATGGTACAGAACGGCATAGGCAAGATGCAGTAGATGGTATCGAGTACAGTATATACATATGAGATGAGTAATGTAGGGTATGTAAACAAAGTGGCATAGTTTAAAGTGGCTAGTGATACATGTATTACATAACTATGCAGTAGATGAGTTAGGTACTAAGTCTAGGATCAAATACTGTACAGAGGTTTCAGGTGTATAGATGTTTTGACAGACACAGCACTGAAACTGGACACTTTGAGTACCACCTGATGGTTGTGAATGGTATTACAAGTTCTTTGTGGAGCCAAATGCCAAATGTTGTACATATCCTATAAACATGAACTTTGTCTCATAAACTAGAATTAAAAACACAACAAATAAAAATAAGAAATATGAAGAACAGGAGAAAGTAAGAAGCTAAATACAGGGTCAGGTTCAATACCATATCTACAATGTGCAGTGATACTGGAGTGATGGAGGTAGATACTGGAGTGATGGAGGTAGATACTGGAGTGATGGAGGTAGATACTGTAGTGATGGAGGTAGATACTGTAGTGATGGAGGTAGATACTGGAGTGATGGAGGTAGATACTGGAGTGATGGAGGTAGATACTGGAGTGATGGAGGTAGATACTGGAGTGATGGAGGTAGATACTGGAGTGATGGAGGTAGATACTGGAGTGATGGAGGTAGATACTGTATGTACAGGGATACTGGAGTGATGGAGTTAGATACTGGAGTGATGGAGGTAGATACTGGAGTGATGGAGGTAGATACTGTAGTGATGGAGGTAGATACTGGAGTGATGGAGGTAGATACTGTATGTACAGGGATACTGGAGTGATGGAGGTAGATACTGGAGTGATGGAGGTAGATACTGTATGTACAGGGATACTGGAGTGATGGAGGTAGATACTGGAGTGATGGAGGTAGATACTGTATGTACAGGGATACTGGAGTGATGGAGGTAGATACTGGAGGGATGGAGGTAGATACTGTCTTTACAGGGATACTGGAGTGATGGAGGTAGATACTGGAGTGATGGAGGTAGATACTGTCTTTACAGGGATACTGGAGTGATGGAGGTAGATACTGGAGTGATGGAGGTAGATACTGGAGTGATGGAGGTAGATACTGTCTTTACAGGGATACTGGAGTGATGGAGGTAGATACTGGAGTGATGGAGGTAGATACTGTCTTTACAGGGATACTGGAGTGATGGAGGTAGATACTGGAGTGATGGAGGTAGATACTGTATGTAGAGGGATACTGGAGTGATGGAGGTAGATACTGTATGGAGAGGGATACTGGAGTGGTGGAGGTAGATACTGGAGTGATGGAGGTAGATACTGGAGTGATGGAGGTAGATACTGTAGTGATGGAGGTAGATACTGTATGTAGAGGGATACTGGAGTGATGGAGGTAGATACTGGAGTGATGGAGGTAGATACTGGAGTGATGGAGGTAGATACTGGAGTGATGGAGGTAGATACTGGAGTGATGGAGGTGGATACTGGAGTGATGGAGGTAGATACTGTATGTACAGGGATACTGGAGTGATGGAGGTAGATACTGTATGTACAGGGATACTGGAGTGATGGAGGTAGATACTATGTACAGGGATAGTGGAGTGATGGAGGTAGATACTGGAGTGATGGAGGTAGATACTATGTACAGGGATACTGGAGTGATGGAGGTAGATTTTATTGGTCACATGCGCCGAATAGAACAGGTGTAGACTTTACTTACGAGCCCCTAACCAACAGTACCAGTACAGAGCCTATCTATATACAGTGACTACCAGTACCGAGCCTATCTATATACAGGGACTACCAGTACCGAGCCAATGTGCAGGGGTACGAGGTAATACAGGATGTACATGTGGGGAGGGAAAAGTCCAGTGAGTCAGTGTATAGAGAGTCAGTGTATAGAGTCAGTGCATAGAGAGTCAGTGTTTAGAGAGTCAGTGTATAGAGAGTCAGTACATAGTGAGTCAGTGTATAGAGAGTCAGTGTATAGAGTCAGTACATAGAGAGTCAGTGTTTAGAGAGTCAGTACATAGAGAGTCAGTGCATAGAGAGTCAGTACATAGTGAGTCAGTGTATAGAGAGTCAGTGTATAGAGTCAGTGCATAGAGAGTCAGTGTTTAGAGAGTCAGTGTATAGAGTCAGTGTTTAGAGAGTCAGTGTATAGAGAGTCCATGCATTGAGAGTCAGTACATAGAGAGTCAGTACATAGAGAGTCAGTGTATAGAGAGTCAGTACATAGAGAGTCAGTACATAGAGAGTCAGTGTATAGAGAGTCAGTGTATAGAGAGTCAGTGCATAGAGAGTCAGTGTATAGAGAGTCAGTACATAGTGAGTCAGTGTATAGACAGTCAGTGTATAGAGTCAGTGCATAGAGAGTCAGTGTTTAGAGAGTCAGTGTATAGAGTCAGTGTTTAGAGAGTCAGTGTATAGAGAGTCCATGCATTGAGAGTCAGTACATAGAGAGTCAGTACATAGAGAGTCAGTGTATAGAGAGTCAGTGCATAGAGAGTCAGTGCAGAGAGTCAGTACATAGAGAGTCAGTGTATAGAGAGTCAGTACATAGAGAGTCAGTGCATAGAGAGTCAGTACATAGAGAGTCAGTGTATAGAGAGTCAGTGTTTAGAGAGTCAGTGTATAGAGAGTCAGTACATAGAGAGTCAGTACATATAGAGTCAGTGTATAGAGAGTCGGTACATATAGAGTCAGTACATAGAGAGTCAGTGTATAGAGAGTCAGTACATAGAGAGTCAGTGCATAGCGAGTCAGTACATAGAGAGTCAGTACATAGTGAGTCAGTGTTTAGAGAGTCAGTGTATAGAGAGTCAGTACATAGAGAGTCAGTGCATAGAGAGTCAGTACATAGAGAGTCAGTGCTAAACAATTAAGGTAAATAAATCATTACTAAAGGAGGTCAATGTAAATAGTCCGGGTAGCCATGTGATGAACTGTTCAGCAGTCTTATGGGTTGGGAGTGCCTTTGGGTCCCAGACTTGGCACTCTGGTACCGCTTGCAGTGCGGTAGCAGAGAAAACAGTCCTTGACTTGGGTGTGTTGGTGTCTTTGACAATTTTTAAGGCCTTCCTATGACACCTCCTGGTATAGAGGTTCTGGATGGCAGGGAGTTCGGCTCCAGTGATGCACTGGGCCGTACGCACTACCCTCTGTACCGCCATGCGGTCGGATGCCAAGTAGTTGCCATACCAAGCGGTGATGCAGCCAGTCAAGATGCTCTCGATGGTGCAGCTGTAGAACCTTTTGAGGCTGCCAAATCTTTTTAGCCACCTGAGGGGGAAGAGGCATTGTCGTGCCCTCCACACGACTGTGTTGGTGTGTTTGGACCATGATAGGTCCTTAGTGATGTAGACAGCTCTCAACCCGCTCCAATACATTTCTGTTGATGTGAATGGGGGTGTGTTCGGCTTTCGTTTCCTGTAGTCCACGATAAGCTCCTTTGTCTTGCTGACGTTGAGGTTGTTGTCCTGGAATCACACTGCCAGGTCCCGGACCTCCTCCCAAAAGGCCGTCTCATCGTCGCAGGTGACCAGGCCTACCACCGTTGTGTCGTGGGCAAACTTAATGATAGTGTTGGAGTCCACACACCCGTAGGTGAACATGGAGTACAGGAGTGGACTGAGCACGCACCCCTGAGGGGCCCCGGTGTTGAGAATTAGTGTGACGGATGTGTTGTTGCCTACCTTCACCACCTCGAGGCGGCCCGTCAGGAGGTCCAGGATCCAGTTGCAAAGGGAGGTGTTTAGTCCCAGGATCCTTAGCTTAGTGATGAGCTTTGAAGGCACTATGGTGTTGAACGCTGAGATGTAGTCAATGAATAGCATTCTCACATAGGTGTTCCTTTTGTCCAGGTGGGAAATGGCAGTGTTGCGTGCAATAGAGATTGCGTCATTGGTGGATCTGTTGGGGACAGATGTGAACTGGAGTGGGTCCAGGGTTTCTGGGATGATTGGGTTGATGTGAGCCATGACCACCTTTTAAAAGAATTTCATGGCTACAGATGTGAATGCTACAGGGCTATAATCATTTAGACAGGTTACCTTGGCGTTCTTAGGCACAGGGGACTATGGTGGTTTGCTTGAAACATGTAGATATTACAGACTGGGTCAGAGAGAGGGTCATGGTGAAATTAGATAGTCCGTGTGGCCTGTTGGTGTCAGACTTGATGCATCGGTACAGTTGCAGTATGGCAGCAGAGATTAAGGGAACACTCATCTAAACATGCCTCCTGGAGTGTATTTTCATCAATGATTGTTTAAACCTAGTTTCCCTCCCTCCACTCTCCTCCCCCTGCCTCTCCCCCCTCTTCCTCTCTCCTCCCTCCTCTCTCATCCCCGGCCTCTCTCTCCTCCTTCCTCCGTCCTCCCTCCCTCCCCCTACCCCTCCCTCCATAATATTTTATAGTAGCTCCATTCCATTCCCTCTACATCCTCCCATTCACTCCACATCCTCCCATTCCCTCCACATCCTCCCATTCCCTCCACATCCTCCCATTCCCTCTACATCCTCCCATTCCCTCCACATCCTCCCATTCCTTCCACATCCTCCCATTCCCTCCACATCCTCCCATTCCCTCTACATCCTCCCATTCCCTCTACATCCTCCCATTCCCTCCACATCCTCCCATTCCCTCCACATCCTCTATGTGCCCAAAATGGCACCCTATTGCCAAATGTGCATTATTTTCACCAGAGCCCTATGGGACCTGGACAAAAGTAGTGCACTACATAGGGAATAGGGTGCCATAGGGCTCTGGTCTAAAGTAGTGTACTATATAGGGAATAGGGTGCCATAGGGCTCTGGTCTAAAGTAGTGGGATGATTCAGATTCGGTTCAACTTTATTACCCCACCAGGGGGGGATTAATTTGGTCATGTGCTTAAACAAAACAAAGACAGTACATGAAGACACGGAAACGACACAAAATAATTAATTCAAAGTATAGCTATACATTTTAAAGTATCATTTACGTCCCAAATGTGACCCACTTTCAGTCTTCCAGATTCAGATGATCTCTCCCTCTCTGTTCTCCTCCAGTCACCTCTCATTAAAGCCCGTTCCTCCAGGTCTCTGATGGATCCCATCAACAGGAGGGACTGCCCCGTAAACAGGGTGTTGTCATGGTGACTCCAGCTGCAGCCCAGGCCAACAACAACACTTTAGAATGTGGCACTGCAGTAATGGAGCCCCCCCCCACCCCCCTCTCATCGCTTCCACTGCACTGTGTGTGGACATACTGGCTGTGTGGAACAGACACACACACACACACACACTGTCACTGTCAATTACCCCTGTTCCAGAGATCAGAGGGAGAGATGGTTCCAGACTCCATCAAGCCACTGATCAGCCGTGTTAAGTGAGTGACAGGTTGTGTGTGTGTGTGTGTGTGTGAGTGACAGGGTGTGTGTGTGTGTGTGTGAGTGACAGGGTGTGTGTGTGTGTGTGTGTGTGTGAGTGACAGGGTGTGTGTGTGTGACAGGGTGTGTGTGTGCATGTGTGAGTGACAGGGTGTGTGTGTGTGTGTGAGTGACAGGGTGTGGTGTGTGTGTGTGTGTGTGTGTGTGTGTGTGTGAGAGTGACAGGGTGCTGATGCTGGTCAGCCAGGGTGACTGTCAGAGACAACATCTCCAGCAGACTCACTCCTCTGCCAAGATAAGAGCTGTGTTCCAAATGGCAGCCTATTCCCCATTAAAGTACACTAGACTCAGAGAATAGGGTGCCATTAGGGATGGAACCTTGTCTTCACAAGGACACAAATATGGGAGGGGAGGACATGGGATAGGTTGGGTTAATGACATGTTTTTGTCCTAGGAAAATACCTGTATATCTCCAGCCAGACAGCCCTGTTGTGTCCTGTTAGTGGTTACAGACCAGAGCAGACTGACAGGGAGGAATGAGATCAGGGAGGATTGGGATCAGGGAAAAATGGGATCAGAGAGGAATGGGATCAGGGAGGATTGGGATCAGGGAGGATTGGGATCAGGGAGAATTGAGATCAGGGAGGAATGGGATCAGGGAGGAATGGGATCAGGGAGGAATGGGATCAGGGAGGATTGGGATCAGGGAGGAATGGGATCAGGGAGGAATGGGGTCAGGGAGGAATGGGATCAGGGAGGAATGGGATCAGGGAGGAATGGGATCAGGGAGGATTGGGATCAGGGAGGAATGGGATCAGAGAGGATTGGGATCAGAGAGGATTGGGATCAGGGAGGATTGGGATCAGGGAGGGATGGGATCAGGGAGGATTGGGATCAGGGAGGATTGGGATCAGGGAGGGAAACCACAGCTGCTCTTTGTTTTCATGACAAGGGCCAAGCAAATACACTTCTCTATACCTCCCTGTTCCCCTCCCTTCCTCCCCCCTGTCTCTCCCTTCCTCCCCCTCCCCCTGTCTCTCCCTTCCTCCCCCCTTTCTCTCCCTTCCTCCCCCTCTCTCCCTTCCTACCCCTCCCCCTGTCTCTCCCTTCCTCCCCAGTCTCTCCCTTCCTCCCCCTCCCCCCGTCCCTAATTTTCAAATAAATTCATTTAAAATCCTACAATGTGATTTTCTGGATTTTTTTCTTCTCATTTTGTCTGTCATAGTTGAAGTGTACCTATGATGAAAATTACAGGCCTCTCTCGTCTTTGTCAGTGGGAGAACTTACACAATTGGTGGCTGACTAAATACATTTTTGCCCCACTGTGTATAAAACTTGCAGCAGCACTGTCAAGGTTCGAGACGACGAGCCAATAATTAGTTTTTAGGCTTTACAGCACCTTACACAACATGTATCTGCACATTTCCCTAGTCACCCCGTTCCAATTTGAAATATAGTTGAATAGTGGAGACCAGAGTCTATCAAACTTGGGCTGTCTCTTGTGGAGGTCATAAGTGAGCTTTTCAAGAGGAAGAAAGTCAACAATCTGGTCAATCCACATTTTACATGTAGGAGGGGTATTAGAGGCCCACAATAGAATAATACATTTCTTAGCAAAGTATGTAATAGTCACAAGCAAATTTTATCTGTCAGGATCAAGAACAAAGTCCTGCTGGTCATTAAGAAGATAGATACACGGGGTGATATCAAACTGTACATCTAGTATTTTCAGAGTCTGGCAATCTCTCTACAGCTCCAAAATACATGCATATAGGTTCCACTTTCAGAGGTACATCTTTTACAGTTAGGACACATATCTGTTTTTCACCTGCTGTTCTGAAACAGTGTGATCTTCTCTCTCTTTCTGGATCCCCTTGAGGAAGAACCACCCCCCCCTTCCCAAGACATGTCTGGGCATATTGTGCAGAAATGTCGCTTTGTCTCTTGACAAAACGGTTCTCTACAACCTTTCACAGTCGTATAGATACCACTAGAGGCTGAGGTTGAACCAAACCATGACAGAAGAATAACCGTGCAGTGCTGTAAATGATAAGTAGGAAACCAATTTATTTGATATGATATCAACACATTGCAATATTTACATACAGAGTAATACAAATGTAGTCTTAGTAGCACACTGGGTAGTTTCACAAGTATTATTCGTAATATTATATTTCTTTTCAACATTTTACACTAGTTTAGACATCTTCACCATCTTGATTGCATCCAGCAAGTTTTATATTTATATTTGAGAAGGTCATTTTATTTTTATTTTTTTGTGGCGGCAAAAAAATATCATCAACACCAATTTAAAAAAAAAAAAACATGTTTTTGAAAATGCATTATTGACTGGTGAAACAACAAGATTAAAAAAAAAAACATGTTTTTGAAAATGCATTATTGACTGGTGAAACAACAAGATTAAAAAAAAAAATTCTTAACAGTAAAATACTTGAATGTAATGGAATGTATGTTGCAAGTTGTCCACAACAAAGAACGTGCACTAACAGTATCGGTAATAATAATAGGTGACAGGGTGTAGTAATCAGAACGGGTGTCACGAAGACCAATAAAATGACCGGAAAGTAAAAAAAAAATAAATAATAATATGACAATTCAAGTAAAACAGGATTTTTTTAATAATTTTTTTTTTAAAAAGACAATTGAAATCCCTTAACTTCAGTGAAGAGTGAAGATGAGGTCAATAAAACGAACATCTGTTATTCTAATGTCATCACAGAACGAAAAAAATTATGTTTTAATAACACACACAAAAAAATAAAAAATAAAAATGAGAGCCTGGTTTTGATTTGCAAAACAGGAAGTCAAAATTATATACACAACAACGGAAGTAAATTGAGTAGATAAAATACTGTGAAAACAGGCGACTTTAAAGACTTGACGAGGCTGTCCTCTAGCATCGAGTATTATGTTGATATTTAAATAATATACAACTCTTTACTATGATACAAAGTCTCTCTGTCAAGGCTTTGTGTGTTCACAACAAATACCCACGTGGCAACAATAAGCAGGAACCTATAGTAACCCCAGGAATCTACCCCTATGTGCAAACCAATCGACAGTATTGATCAGGGTCCATGATTGTACCATTAGACAGTCAGTGTCAATCTCTTACAGCCTGGCCTCTACGTCACCAGGATTGGAAGAGCCCTCCATGTCTCTATATCATTGGTTGATTGGATAAGACCGCTCTCCTCTCCTTGTATTCCAGTATTGCTCCCATTGGAGGGCTTCAGTTCGAAGTTCACCAGTCTATCTGTACACTACAAGAAAACAACAACACAATTGAACCACATTGGCAAGGAGGAGAACTCTCACAGTAGACGTACCATACATGTCTATACACATGCATTATGGTTGGATGGGGATTGATTGACTTGAGTTCACTGGATCGTCTCTTGTCTTGAAGCCCATGAACTGTGTCCCAAAATGTACCCTATTCCCTATATAGTGCACTACTTTTTTAAATATTTTTACCAGGGGCCTATGGGTTACCCTATAGGACCTGGTTAAAAGAAGTGTAAAGCTCTCTGTCTGAGGCACACTGTCTGTAGAGTTCTCTCTCCTCTTCTAGTCTAGCTCTGATGAGTCCGAGGGACAGTCCTCCCTGCGTACCCAGATGTCCTCAGCCTCCCCCCTAGACCCCTGGTCATCCACGCTCACCCCAACCAGAGCACACTGCTTCCCCGGGTGGGAGAGCCTCATCCCAGGGGTAGTGGTCCCCGTGCCTCCCTGGGGCTGGAGGTGTTTAGGGCCCACCTCTTTACATTCTTCTCCCATGGACAGGGCCCCTACGGGCCCTTCTAGGTCTGCGGTGGATAGAGGTTCAGTGGAGGGTCCTCCGACAGACTGGCAGAAATCGTCATCGTCACTAAGGATGTCTGTCTCTTTAACGTCTCCTCCTCCTTTCACCTGCGCCTCCTGCTCCTCCTCGTAGCGCTCCAGGTCAAACTGCTCCTCCACCCAGCGGTCCGTATCTCCTGCCTGCACCTCCCCCCGTCCCTGTCCTTCCTTTTGTCCCTGTCCCTCAGGCTCTTCAGGGGACAGTGGAGACAGAGGGGACTCCTGGTCCGGCTCGCCGTCGAAGACGATGTCTGTGTCGATAGTGAAACGGTTCCTCACCAGTTTCCTCCGGCCCAGGGTCCGCGCCGGGTCTGACACTGCAGAGGGAAGAAAGACACATATCATGGTTTCACTGGGATGAATTGATTATATAACCTTTATTTAACCAGGAACAAGTTCTCATTTACAACTGCGACCTGGCCAAGATAAAGCAAAACTGTGCGACACAAACAACAACACAGAGTTACACATAAACAAACGTACAGTCAATAACACAAAATAAAAGATAAATAGAAACATATATGTACAGTGTGTGCAAATGTAGAAGAGTAGGGAGGTAAAGGCAATACATAGGCCCTAGAGGTGAAAATAATTACAATGTAACATTAATACTGGAGTGAATAGATGTGCAGATGATGATGTGCAAGTAGAGATACTGGGGTGCAAAAGAGCAAGAGGGTAAGTAATAATAATGGGGATGAAGTAGATGAGGTAAGATGAGGTAGACGAGGTAAGATGAGGTAAGATGAGGTAGATGAGGTAAGATGAAGTAGATGAGGTAAGATGAGGTAGATTATGTAAGATGAGGTAAGATGAGGTAGATGAGGTAAGATGAAGTAGATGAGGTAAGATGAGGTAGATGAGGTAAGATGAAGTAGATGAGGGTAGATGAGGTAGATTATGTAAGATGAGGTAAGATGAAGTAGATGAGGTAAGATGAAGTAGATGAGGTAAGATGAGGTAGATGAGGTAAGATGAGGTAGACGAGGTAAGATGAGGTAGACGAGGTAAGATGAGGTAGACGAGGTAAGATGAGGTAGATGAAGTAGATGAGGTAAGATGAAGTAGATGAGGTAAGATGAGGTAGATGAGGTGAGATGAGGTATATGAGGTAGATGAGGTAAGATGAAGTAGATGAGGTAAGATGAGGTAGATGAGGTAAGATGAGGTATATGAGGTAGATGAAGTAAGATGAAGTAGATGAGGTAAGATGAGGTATATGAGGTAAGATGAAGTAGATGAGGTAAGATGAGGTAGATGAGGTAGATGAGGTAAGATGAGGTAGATGAGGTAAGATGAGGTAGATGAGGTAAGATGAGGTAGATGAGGTAAGATGAAGTAGATGAGGTAAGATGAGGTAGATGAGGTAAGATGAGGTAGATGAGGTAAGATGAGGTAGATGAGGTAAGATGAGGTAGATGAGGTAAGATGAAGTAGATGAGGTAGATGAGGTAAGATGAAGTAGATGAGGTAGATGAGGTAAGATGAGGTAGATGAGGTAAGATGAGGTAGATGAAGTAGATGAGGTAAGATGAAGTAGCTGAGGTAGATGAGGTAAGATGAAGTAGATGAGGTAAGATGAAGTAGATGAGGTAAGATGAAGTAGATGAGGTAAGATGAGGTAGATGAGGTAAGATGAGGTAGACGAGGTAAGATGAGGTAGATGAAGAAGATGAAGTAGACGAGGTATAATATAAACACAGCATAAAGCTAGACGTTAGCTTGATGATTAAAGCAGTTAGCCACATCCCCATCCTCCATCCCATCCCATCCTCCACAGCTCTCTCCACAGCACCTACCTGCTCTGTTCATGGCAGGTCTGGCTCCTTTCAGGGCACAGAGGCGTTTGCCTCCGAAGGGGACATACTGCTGGTTGGGGGGTAGAGACTCTGTCTTCATCAGCTGGCGCCGTTGTTTATCTCTCAGGATGGAGTGGACTGTCTTCAGGAAGTCCTTCTTACTGTCCACAGAACTGGACGAGACAGAAATGGATTTAATTGGTTGGATAATTAAGACATTCTCAGATGGTTGAGAGATATATAGGTCAACATCCACAGCATTAATCAACATCAAGGAGCTTCCACTCTTACAGCGCTTTGGAAATCAATTAATTCATTAAATATGAAAACAATTCAAGTATTTAAAATGGAAAACTATTAAGAGCTATTGATGGTGGTTCTAAAATAAATCAGTGACGTACTGTCATTGTTGTCCTCAGTCACAGGACTGACAAACATGCCATCCGTTGATCAATAAGATTAGGAGGCTCACCTGCAGCACAGGTGGAATATCCTCTCCGGCCGTCCTTCTGACTCGGACTTGACGTGGACGATCTCACATACGGCAGAGGCCTCTCCTTCTGCACGGAACACACACACGCGCACGCATGCACACACACACACACACAGGCCCACACACACAGGCCCACACACACACACACACAGGCCCACACACACACACATACAGGCCCACACACACACACACACACACACACACACACACACACACACACACTGAATGCCTCTATATTGAACTGTACCTTGGTTATTGAGGCTCTATATTGAACTGTACCTGGGTTATTGAGGCTCTATATTGAACTGTACCTTGGTTATTGAGGGCTCTATATTGAACTGTACCTTGATTATTGAGGCTCTATATTGAACTGTACCTGGGTTATTGAGGCTCTATATTGAACTGTACCTTGGTTATTGAGGGCTCTATATTGAACTGTACCTTGATTATTGAGGCTCTATATTGAACTGTACCTGGGTTATTGAGGGCTCTATATTGAACTGTACCTTGGTTATTGAGGGCTCTATATTGAACTGTACCTTGGTTATTGAGGCTCTATATTGAACTGTGTCGTACATTGGTTATTGAGGCTCTATATTGAACTGTACCTTGGTTATTGAGGGCTCTATATTGAACTGTGTCGTACATTGGTTATTGAGGCTCTATATTGAACTGTACCTTGGTTATTGAGGGCTCTATATTGAACTGTACCTTGATTATTGAGGCTCTATATTGAACTGTACCTGGGTTATTGAGGGCTCTATATTGAACTGTACCTTGGTTATTGAGGGCTCTATATTGAACTGTACCTTGGTTATTGAGGCTCTATATTGAACTGTGTCGTACATTGGTTATTGAGGCTCTATATTGAACTGTACCTTGGTTATTGAGGGCTCTATATTGAACTGTACCTTGGTTATTGAGGGCTCTATATTGAACTGTACCTTGGTTATTGAGGGCTCTATATTGAACTGTACCTTGGTTATTGAGGCCTCTATATTGAACTGTACCTTGGTTATTGAGGCTCTATATTGAACTGTACCTTGGTTATTGAGGGCTCTATATTGAACTGTACCTTGGATATTGAGGCTCTATATTGAACTGTACCTTGGTTATTGAGGGCTCTATATTGAACTGTACCTTGGTTATTGAGGGCTCTATATTGAACTGTACCTTGGTTATTGAGGCCTCTATATTGAACTGTATCTGGGTTATTGAGGGCTCTATATTGAACTGTACCTTGGTTATTGAGGGCTCTATATTGAACTGTACCTTGGTTATTGAGGGCTCTATATTGAACTGTACTGGGCTCTATGTTGTACTGTAAATTGGTTTTTGAGGGCTCTATATTGAACTGTACCTTGGATATTGAGGGCTCTATATTGAACTGTACCTTGGTTATTGAGGGCTCTATATTGAACTGTACCTTGGTTATAGAGGCTCTATATTGAACTGTACCTTGGTTATTGAGGCTCTATATTGAACTGTACCTTGGATATTGAGGCTCTATATTGAACTGTACCTTGGATATTGAGGGCTCTATATTGAACTGTACCTTGGATTTTGAGGGCTCTATATTGAACTGTACCTTGGTTATTGAGGCTCTATATTGAACTGTACCTTGGTTATTGAGGCTCTATATTGAACTGTACCTTGGTTATTGAGGCTCTATATTGAACTGTACCTTGGTTATTGAGGGCTCTATATTGAACTGTACCTTGGTTATTGAGGGCTCTATATTGAACTGTACCTTGGTTATTGAGGCCTCTATATTGAACTGTATCTGGGTTATTGAGGGCTCTATATTGAACTGTACCTTGGTTATTGAGGGCTCTATATTGAACTGTACCTTGGTTATTGAGGGCTCTATATTGAACTGTACTGGGCTCTATGTTGTACTGTAAATTGGTTTTTGAGGGCTCTATATTGAACTGTACCTTGGATATTGAGGGCTCTATATTGAACTGTACCTTGGTTATTGAGGGCTCTATATTGAACTGTACCTTGGTTATTGAGGGCTCTATATTGAACTGTACCTTGGTTATTGAGGCTCTATATTGAACTGTACCTGGGTTATTGAGGGCTCTATATTGAACTGTACCTTGGTTATTGAGGGCTCTATATTGAACTGTACCTTGGTTATTGAGGCTCTATATTGAACTGTGTCGTACATTGGTTATTGAGGCTCTATATTGAACTGTACCTTGGTTATTGAGGGCTCTATATTGAACTGTACCTTGGTTATTGAGGGCTCTATATTGAACTGTACCTTGGTTATTGAGGGCTCTATATTGAACTGTACCTTGGTTATTGAGGCCTCTATATTGAACTGTACCTTGGTTATTGAGGCTCTATATTGAACTGTACCTTGGTTATTGAGGGCTCTATATTGAACTGTACCTTGGATATTGAGGCTCTATATTGAACTGTACCTTGGTTATTGAGGGCTCTATATTGAACTGTACCTTGGATATTGAGGGCTCTATATTGAACTGTACCTTGGATATTGAGGCTCTATATTGAACTCTACCTTGGATATTGAGGGCTCTATATTGAACTGTACTGGGCTCTATGTTGTACTGTAAATTGGTTTTTGAGGGCTCTATATTTTATTGAGGGCTCTATATTGAACTGTACCTTGGATTTTGAGGGCTCTATATTGAACTGTACCTTGGTTATTGAGGCTCTATATTGAACTGTACCTTGGTTATTGAGGCTCTATATTGAACTGTACCTTGGTTATTGAGGCTCTATATTGAACTGTACCTTGGTTATTGAGGGCTCTATATTGAACTGTACCTTGGTTATTGAGGGCTCTATATTGAACTGTACCTTGGTTATTGACTGGCCTCTATATTGAACTGTATCTGGGTTATTGAGGGCTCTATATTGAACTGTACCTTGGTTATTGAGGGCTCTATATTGAACTGTACCTTGGTTATTGAGGGCTCTATATTGAACTGTACTGGGCTCTATGTTGTACTGTAAATTGGTTTTTGAGGGCTCTATATTGAACTGTACCTTGGATATTGAGGGCTCTATATTGAACTGTACCTTGGTTATTGAGGGCTCTATATTGAACTGTACCTTGGTTATAGAGGCTCTATATTGAACTGTACCTTGGTTATTGAGGCTCTATATTGAACTGTACCTTGGATATTGAGGCTCTATATTGAACTGTACCTTGGATATTGAGGGCTCTATATTGAACTGTACCTTGGATTTTGAGGGCTCTATATTGAACTGTACCTTGGTTATTGAGGCTCTATATTGAACTGTACCTTGGTTATTGAGGCTCTATATTGAACTGTACCTTGGTTATTGAGGCTCTATATTGAACTGTACCTTGGATATTGAGGGCTCTATATTGAACTGTACCTTGGTTATTGAGGGCTCTATATTGAACTGTACCTTGGTTATAGAGGCTCTATATTGAACTGTACCTTGGATATTGAGGGCTCTATATTGAACTGTACCTTGGTTATTGAGGGCTCTATATTGAACTGTACCTTGGATATTGAGGGCTCTATATTGAACTGTACCTTGGATATTGAGGCTCTATATTGAACTCTACCTTGGATATTGAGGGCTCTATATTGAACTGTACCTTGGATTTTGAGGGCTCTATATTGAACTGTACCTTGGTTATTGAGGGCTCTATATTGAACTGTACCTTGGATATTGAGGCTCTATATTGAACTGTACCTTGGTTATTAAGAGCTCGGACTTGGAGCGTGTCTGTGGAGATCATGTGACGGAAGCGGAATGGGTCCTTGTCTTCAGACGAGACTGACGACGCTCGATGGGAGCCACCCTGAGAGACACAGACAGACCTTAGATACGCCCCCCAGACAGACAGACAGATGCTCGATGGGAGCCACCCTGAGAGACACAGACAGACCTTAGATACGCCCCCCAGACAGACAGACAGATGCTCGATGGGAGCCACCCTGAGAGACACACAGACAGACCTTAGATACGCTCCCCCAACAGACCAACACGCACCTGACCCCAACCATGATGTCATCAGAGCGATGGAACTCACCATTTTCTTCTTCTGCTTGGAGCCATCCTTGCACACAAACACCACAGCTGTTTTGAAGACTGAACGAAGAAGATTGGTTAGCAGCAAGAATTCTCAAACTGATTTCTCAAAACCACTTCATTGTTTGAGTAATACTTTTCAAATACACAAGTAAGATACCATAATATATTATGCGATCATTGAGTTATCAGGCTTGCACTCAGTCCCAAATGGGCTGTGGTCAAAAGTTGTGCACTATATAGGGAATAGGGGACACCGTTTGTCATTAGACAGAGTGGTACATGTATCCTTAACTAACAGACAGCCAGTCTAAGAGTGATCAAGAGAAGGATCTAAGTAGATTCATCCTGTTCTAGAACTAGAACCCCATTAGCTGCAAGGTTCTGAGTAGATTCATCCTGTTCTAGAACTAGAACCCCATTAGCTGCATGGTTCTGAGTGGATTCATCCTGTTCTAGAACTAGAACCCCATTAGCTGCATGGTTCTGAGTAGGCCATTAGGTATTAGGATGTACACGAGGTGTTGTCCTTAACGTACTGAATGCAGCCAGTTGGGGTTCTTTCTTCCATTTGCCCAGGGAGGAGGGAGGGTTGATCCAGGCTACGCTGGTGTGGAGCAGCAAGTCCCCCATCGACAGATCAGCAACCTACAACACAACCATGATACAACCATGTTACAACCATGTTACAGCACAACCATGTTACAACCATGTTACAGCACAACCATGTTACAACCATGTTACAACACAACCATGATACAACACAACCATGTTACAGCACAACCATGTTACAACAATGTTACAACCATGTTACAACCATGTTACAACACAACCATGTTACAACAATGTTACAACCATGTTACAGCACAACCATGTTACAACCATGTTACAACACAACCATGATACAACACAACCATGTTACAGCACAACCATGTTACAACCATGTTACAGCACAACCATGTTACAACCATGTTACAACACAACCATGATACAACACAACCATGTTACAGCACAACCATGTTACAACAATGTTACAACCATGTTACAACACAACCATGTTACAACCATGTTACAACACAACCATGATACAACACAACCATGTTACAACCATGTTACAACCATGTTACAACACAACCATGTTACAACACAACCATGTTACAACCATGTTACAACACAACCATGATACAACCATGTTACAACACAACCATGTTACAACACAACCATGTTACAACACAACCATGATACAACACAACCATGTTACAACCATGTTACAACCATGTTAAAACACAACCATGTTACAACACAACCATGTTACAACCATGTTACAACACAACCATGTTACAACCATGTTACAACCATGTTACAACACAACCATGTTACAACCATGTTACAACACAACCATGTTACAACACAACCATGTTACAACACAACCATGATACAACCATGTTACAACACAACCATGTTACAACCATGTTACAACACAACCATGTTACAACCATGTTACAGCACAACCATGTTACAGCACAACCATGTTACAACACAACCATGTTACAACACAACCATGTTACAACCATGTTACAACACAACCATGTTACAACACAACCATGTTACAACCATGTTACAACCATGTTACAACACAACCATGTTACAACACAACCATGTTACAACACAACCATGATACAACACAACCATGTTACAACACAACCATGTTACAACCATGTTACAACCATGTTACAACCATGTTACAACCATGTTACAACACAACCATGTTACAACACAACCATGTTACAACCATGTTACAACAACCATGTTACAACCATGTTACAACCATGTTACAACACAACCATGTTACAACACAACCATGTTACAACACAACCATGTTACAACACAACCATGTTACAACCATGTTACAGCACAACCATGTTACAACCATGTTACAACACAACCATGTTACAACACAACCATGTTACACCAATGTTACATTATCAACACACCAATGTTACATTATCAACACACCAATGTTACATTATCAACACACCAATGTTACCCCTTAACACAGCAATGCCATCCCTCAGCATACTCCGAGAACGTCTCAAATGACACCCTATTCCCTATATAGTGCACTACTTTAGACCAGAGCCCTATTCCCTATATAGTGGTACTACTATAGATCAGAGCCCTATTCCCTATATAGTGGTACTACTATAGATCAGAGCCCTATTCCCTATATAGAGGTACTACTATAGATCAGAGCCCTATTCCCTATATAGTGCACTACTTTAGATCAGAGCCCTATTCCCTATATAGTGGTACTACTATAGATCAGAGCCCTATTCCCTATATAGTGGTACTACTATAGATCAGAGCCCTATTCCCTATATAGTGGTACTACTATAGATCAGAGCCCTATTCCCTATATAGTGGCACTACTATAGATCAGAGCCCTATTCCCTATATAGTGGTACTACTATAGATCAGAGCCCTATTCCCTATATAGTGGTACTACTATAGATCAGAGCCCTATTCCCTATATAGTGGTACTACTATAGATCAGAGCCCTATTCCCTATATAGTGGCACTACTATAGATCAGAGCCCTATTCCCTATATAGTGGCACTACTATAGATCAGAGCCCTATTCCCTATATAGTGGCACTACTATAGATCAGAGCCCTATTCCCTATATAGTGGCACTACTTTAGACCTGAGCCCTATTCCCTATATAGTGCACTACTTTAGACCTGAGCCCTATTCCCTATATAGTGGTACTACTATAGATCAGAGCCCTATTCCCTATATAGTGGCACTACTATAGATCAGAGCCTGCTGACACTGACTGATCCCACAGACACACCTGGAGAACATTAGGAGACTTACAACACCACCACCGTACCTCTCCTTACACCACCACCACCGTACCTCTTCTTACAACACCACCGTACCTCTCCTTACACCACCACCACCGTACCTCTCCTTATACCACCACCACCGTACCTCTCCTTATACCACCACCACCGTAGCTCTCCTTACACCACCACCACCGTACCTCTTCTTACACCACCACCACCGTACCTCTCCTTACACCACCACCACCGTACCTCTCCTTACACCACCACCACCGTACCTCTCCTTATACCACCACCACCGTACCTCTCCTTACACCACCACCACCGTACCTCTCCTTACACCACCACCACCGTACCTCTTCTTACACCACCACCACCGTACCTCTCCTTACAACAACACCACCACCGTACCTCTTCTTACACCACCACCACCGTACCTCTCCTTACACCACCACCACCGTACCTCTTCTTACACCACCACCACCGTACCTCTCCTTACAACAACACCACCGTACCTCTCCTTACACCACCACCACCGTACCTCTCCTTACACCACCACCACCGTACCTCTTCTTACACCACCACCACCGTACCTCTCCTTACACCACCACCACCGTACCTCTCCTTACACCACCACCACCGTACCTCTCCTTACACCACCACCACCGTACCTCTCCTTACACCACCACCACCGTACCTCTCCTTACACCACCACCACCGTACCTCTCCTTACACCACCACCGTACCTCTCCTTACACCACCACCACCGTACCTCTCCTTACACCACCACCACCGTACCTCTTCTTACACCACCACCACCGTACCTCTCCTTACACCACCACCGTACCTCTCCTTACACCACCACCACCACCATACCTCTCCTTACACCACCACCGTACCTCTCCTTACACCACCACCACCGTACCTCTTCTTACACCACCACCACCGTACCTCTCCTTACACCACCACCGTACCTCTCCTTACACCACCACCACCACCGTACCTCTCCTTACACCACCACCACCGTACCTCTCCTTACACCACCACCACCGTACCTCTCCTTACACCACCACCACCGTACCTCTCCTTATACCACCACCACCGTACCTCTCCTTACACCACCACCACCACCGTACCTCTCACCACACCACCACCACCACCGTACCTCTCCTTACAACACCACCACCGTACCTCTCCTTACACCACCACCACCGTACCTCTCCTTACACCACCACCACCGTACCTCTCCTTACACCACCACCACCGTACCTCTTCGTACACCAACACCACCGTACCTCTCCTTACACCACCACCACCACCACCGTACCTCTCCTTACAACACCACTACCACCGTACCTCTCCTTACACCACCACCACCACCGTACCTCTCCTTACAACACCACCACCGTACCTCTCCTTACACCACCACCACCACCGTACCTCTCCTTACACCACCACCACCGTACCTCTCCTTACACCACCACCACCGTACCTCTCCTTACACCACCACCGTACCTCTCCTTACACCACCACCACCGTACCTCTTCTTACACCACCACCACCGTACCTCTCCTTACACCACCACCACCGTACCTCTTCGTACACCAACACCACCGTACCTCTCCTTACACCACCACCACCACTGTACCTCTCCTTACACCACCACCACCGTACCTCTTCGTACACCAACACCACCGTACCTGTTTCTTGTCTCCACTCTGCTCCGCTATGAGCTGGTCAAACACCACCGTACCTCTTCGTACACCAACACCACCGTACCTGTTTCTTGTCTCCACTCTGCTCCGCTATGAGCTGGTCAAACACCACCGTACCTCTTCGTACACCAACACCACCGTACCTGTTTCTTGTCTCCACTCTGCTCCGCTATGAGCTGGTCAAACACCACCGTACCTCTTCGTACACCAACACCACCGTACCTGTTTCTTGTCTCCACTCTGCTCCGCTATGAGCTGGTCAAACACCACCGTACCTCTTCGTACACCAACACCACCGTACCTGTTTCTTGTCTCCACTCTGCTCCGCTATGAGCTGGTCAAACACCACCGTACCTCTTCGTACACCAACACCACCGTACCTGTTTTTTTGTCTCCACTCTGCTCCGCTATGAGCTGGTCAAACACCACCGTACCTCTTCGTACACCAACACCACCGTACCTGTTTCTTGTCTCCACTCTGCTCCGCTATGAGCTGGTCAAACACCACCGTACCTCTTCGTACACCAACACCACCGTACCTGTTTCTTGTCTCCACTCTGCTCCGCTATGAGCTGGTCAAACACCACCGTACCTCTTCGTACACCAACACCACCGTACCTGTTTCTTGTCTCCACTCTGCTCCGCTATGAGCTGGTCAAACACCACCGTACCTCTTCGTACACCAACACCACCGTACCTGTTTCTTGTCTCCACTCTGCTCCGCTATGAGCTGGTCAAACACCACCCCAAACTCCTCGTGGATCTTCTGCATCTCATTGATGTGACTGGCCACCTTGTTCATGGCCTTCATAGCAACTGGACAGGAAGGAGAGAGAAGAGGAACACTATTATACTAAACCTAACCCTTCTGCATCTCATTGATGTCCCATTACCCAACCTCCCACCCATTACCAACCCAACCCAACCACCCTCCCACCCATTACCAACCCAACCACCCTCCCACCCATTACCAACTGGCCACCCACCACCCTCCCACCCATTACCAACCCAACCACCCTCCCACCCATTACCCAACATTCCACCCATTACCAACCCAACCCAACCACCCTCCCACCCATTACCTACTCAACCACCCTCCCACCCATTACCAACCTAACCACCCATTACCCACCCTCCCTCCCATTACCAACCCAACCACCCTCCCACCCATTACCCAACCTTCCACCCATTACCAACCCAACCACCCTCCCACCCATTACCAACCCAACCACCCATTACCCACCCTCACCCTCCCCCATTACCAACCCACCCACCCTCCCACCCATTACCAACCCAACCACCCTCCCACCCATTACCAACCCACCCACCCTCCCCCATTACCTACCCAACCACCCTCCCACCCATTACCAACCCAACCACCCTCCCACCCATTACCAACCAAACCACCCTCCCATCCATTACCAACCCAACCACCCTCCCACCCATTACCAACACAACCACCCTCCCATTACCAACCCAACCACCCTCCAACCCATTACCAACCCAACCACCCTCCCACCCATTACCCACCCAACCACCCTCCCACCCATTACCAACCCAACCCTCCCACCCATTACCCACCCAACCACCCTCCCCCATTAACAACCCAACCACCCTCACACCCATTACCAACCCAACCACCCATTACCCACCCTCACCGATCCACCAACCCACCCACCCACCCATTACCAACCCAACCACCCCCCCATTACCCACCATCCCCCACATTACCAACCCAACAACCCATTACCAACCCATCCCCCCTCCCCCCATTACCAACCCACCCACCGTCCACCCATTACCAACCCAACCACCCTCCCACCCATTACCAACCCAACCACCCATTACCAACCCTCACCGATCCACCCAACCACCCTCCCCCCATTACCCACCCTCCCCCATTACCAACCCAACCACCCATTACCAACCCAACCACCCTCCCCCATTACCAACCCAACCATCCTCCCACCCATTACCAACCCAACCACCCCCCCATTACCAACCCAACCACCCTCCCACCCATTACCAACCCAACCACCCATTACCCACCCTCACCCTCCCCATTACCAACCCAACCACCCTCCCACCCATTACCTACCCACCAACCCAACCACCCATTACCAACCCAACCACCCTCCCACCCATTACCAACCCAACCAAACCCCTCCCACCCATTACCAAACCAACCACCCTCCCACCCATTACCAACCCAACCACCCTCCCACCCATTACCCACCCTCACCGATCCAACCACCCACCCACTCATTACCAACCCAACCACCCTCCCACCCATTACCCAACCTTCCACCCAACCCAACCACCCTCCCACCCATTACCTACCCAACAACCCTCCCACCATTTACCAACCCAACCACCCTCCCACCCATTACCAACCCAACCACCCTCCCACCCATTACCCAACCTCCCACCCATTACCCACCCTCACCGATCCACCCACCCACCCACTCATTACCAACCCAACCACCCTCCCACCCATTACCCAACCTTCCACCCAACCCAACCACCCTCCCACCCATTACCAACCCAACCACCCTCCCACCCATTACCAACCCAACCACCCTCCCACCCATTACCAACCCAACCACCCTCCCACCCATTATCAACCCAACCACCCTCCCACCCATTACCAACCCAACCACCCTCCCATTACCAACCAAACCACCCTCCCACCCATTACCAACCTAACCACCCATTACCCACCCTCCCCCCATTACCAACCCAACCACCCTACCACCCATTACCAACCCAACCACCCTCCCACCCATTACCAACCCAACCACCCTCCCACCCATTACCCAACCTTCCACCCATTACCAACCCAACCACCCTACCACCCATTACCAACCCAACCACCCTCCCACCCATTACCTACCCAACAACCCTCCCACCATTTACCAACCCAACCACCCTCCCACCATTTACCAACCCATTACCCAAACTCCCACCCATTACCAACCCAACCCAACCACCCTCCCACCCATTACCAACCCAACCACCCTCCCACCCATTACCCAACATTCCACCCATTACCAACCCAACCCAACCACCCTCCCACCCATTACCTACTCAACCACCCTCCCACCCATTACCAACCTAACCACCCATTACCCACCCTCCCTCCCATTACCAACCCAACCACCCTCCCACCCATTACCCAACCTTCCACCCAACCCAACCACCCTCCCACCCATTACCAACCCAACAACCCTCCCACCATTTACCAACCCAACCACCCTCCCACCCATTACCAACCCAACCACCCTCCCACCCATTACCCAACCTCCCACCCATTACCCACCCTCAATCCACCCACCCACCCACTCATTACCAACCCAACCACCCTCCCACCCATTACCCAACCTTCCAACCCAACCACCCTCCCACCCATTACCAACCCAACCACCCTCCCACCCATTACCAACCCAACCACCCTCCCACCCATTACCAACCCAACCACCCTCCCACCCATTATCAACCCAACCACCCTCCCACCCATTACCAACCCAACCACCCTCCCATTACCAACCAAACCACCCTCCCACCCATTACCAACCTAACCACCCATTACCCACCCTCCCCCCATTACCAACCCAACCACCCTACCACCCATTACCAACCCAACCACCCTCCCACCCATTACCAACCCAACCACCCTCCCACCCATTACCCAACCTTCCACCCATTACCAACCCAACCACCCTACCACCCATTACCAACCCAACCACCCTCCCACCCATTTACCCAACAACCCTCCACCATTTACCAACCCAACCACCCTCCCACCATTTACCAACCCATTACCCAAACTCCCACCCATTACCAACCCAACCCAACCACCCTCCCACCCATTACCAACCCAACCACCCTCCCACCCATTACCCAACATTCCACCCATTACCAACCCACCCAACCACCCTCCCACCCATTACCAACTCAACCACCCTCCCACCCATTACCAACCTAACCACCCATTACCCACCCCTCCCCCATTACCAACCCAACCACCCTCCCACCCATTACCCAACCTTCCACCCATTACCAACCCAACCACCCTCCCACCCATTACCCAACCTTCCACCCATTACCAACCCAACCACCCTCCCACCCATTACCAACCCAACCACCCTCCCACCCATTACCAAACCAACCACCCTCCCACCCATTACCAACCCAACCACCCATTACCCACCCTCACCGATCCACCCACCCACCCACTCATTACCAACCCAACCACCCTCCCACCCATTACCCAACCTTCCACCCAACCCAACCACCCTCCCACCCATTACCAACTCAACCACCCTCCCACCCATTACCAACCTAACCACCCATTACCCACCCACCCCTCCCATTACCAACCCAACCACCCTCCCACCCATTACCCAACCTTCCACCCATTACCAACCCAACCACCCTCCCACCCATTACCTACCACCCATTACCCACCCTCACCCTCCCCATTACCAACCCACCCACCCTCCCACCCATTACCAACCCACCCACCCTCCCCCATTACCTACCCAACCACCCTCCCACCCATTACCAACCCAACCACCCTCCCACCCATTACCAACCAAACCACCCTCCCACCCATTACCAACCCAACCACCCTCCCACCCATTACCAACCCAACCACCCTCCCACCCATTACCAACACAACCACCCTCCCATTACCAACCCAACCACCCTCCAACCCATTACCAACCCAACCACCCTCCCACCCATTACCCACCCACCCAACCACCCTCCCACCCATTACCAACCCAACCCACCCTCCCACCCATTACCCACCCAACCACCCTCCCCCCATTAACAACCCAACCACCCTCACACCCATTACCAACCCAACCACCCATTACCCACCCTCACCGATCCACCAACCCACCCACCCACCCATTACCAACCCAACCATCCCCCCCCATTACCCACCATCCCCACATTACCAACCCAACCACCCATTACCAACCCATCCCCCTCCCCCATTACCAACCCACCCACCGTCCCACCCATTACCAACCCAACCACCCTCCCACCCATTACCAACCCAACCACCCATTACCAACCCTCACCGATCCACCCATTACCAACCCAACCACCCTCCCCCATTACCCACCCTCCCCCCATTACCAACCCAACCACCCATTACCAACCCAACCACCCTCCCCCATTACCAACCCAACCATCCTCCCACCCATTACCAACCCAACCACCCTCCCCCCATTACCAACCCAACCACCCTCCCACCCATTACCAACCCAACCACCCATTACCCACCCTCCCCCATTACCAACCCAACCACCCTCCCACCCATTACCTACCCACCAACCCAACCACCCTCCCACCCATTACCAACCCAACCACCCTCCCACCCATTACCAACCCAACCACCCTCCCACCCATTACCAAACCAACCACCCTCCCACCCATTACCAACCCAACCACCCTCCCACCCATTACCAACCCAACCACCCTCCCACCCATTACCCACCCTCACCGATCCACCCACCCACCCACTCATTACCAACCCAACCACCCTCCACCCATTACCCAACCTTCCACCCAACCCAACCACCCTCCCACCCATTACCTACCCAACAACCCTCCCACCATTTACCAACCCAACCACCCTCCCACCCATTACCAACCCAACCACCCTCCCACCCATTACCCAACCTCCCACCCATTACCTACCCACCAACCCAACCACCCTCCCACCCATTACCAACCCAACCACCCTCCCACCCATTACCAACCCAACCACCCTCCCACCCATTACCAACCCACCCACCCTCCCACCCACCCTCCCACCCATTACCAACCCAACCACCCTCCCACCCATTACCAACCCAACCACCCTCCCACCCTTTACCAACCCAACCACCCTCCCATTACCAACCCAACCACCCTCCCACCCATTACCAACCCAACCATCCTCCCACCCATTACCCACCCTCCCACCCATTACCAACCCAACCACCCTCCCACCCATTACCAACCCAACCACCCTCCCACCCATTACCCACCCTCACCGATCCACCCACCCACCCACTCATTACCAACCCAACCACCCTCCCACCCATTACCCAACCTTCCACCCATTACCAACCCAACCCAACCACCCTCCCACCCATTACCTACCCAACAACCCTCCCACCATTTACCAAC
This sequence comes from Oncorhynchus nerka, assembly GCF_034236695.1. Classification (NCBI taxonomy): domain Eukaryota; kingdom Metazoa; phylum Chordata; class Actinopteri; order Salmoniformes; family Salmonidae; genus Oncorhynchus; species Oncorhynchus nerka. The sequence continues at coordinate 8,115,588 of NC_088406.1, forward strand.
CCAACCACCCTCCCACCCATTACCAACCCAACCACCCTCCCACCCATTACCCAACCTCCCACCATTTACCAACCCAACCACCCTCCCACCCATTACCAACCCAACCACCCTCCCACCCATTACCTACTCAACCACCCTCCCACCCATTACCAACCTAACCACCCATTACCCACCCTCCCTCCCATTACCAACCCAACCACCCTCCCACCCATTACCCAACCTTCCACCCATTACCAACCCAACCACCCTACCACCCATTACCAACCCAACCACCCTCCCACCCATTACCAACCCAACCACCCTCCCACCCATTACCAACCCAACCACCCTCCCACCCATTACCCAACCTTCCACCCATTACCAACCCAAACCAACCACCCTCCCACCCATTACCTACTCAACCACCCTCCCACCCATTACCCACCTTCACCGATCCACCCACCCACCCATTACCAACCCAACCACCCTCCCATCCATTACCCAACCACCCTCCCACCCATTACCAACCCAACCACCCTCCCACCCATTACCCAACCTCCCACCCATTACCAACCCAACCCTCCCACCCATTACCCACCCTCACCGATCCACCCACCCACCCATTACCAACCCAACCACCCTCCCACCCCTACCAACCCAATCACCCTACCCCATTACCACCCACCCACCCTCCCTCCCTCCCTCCTTACCATTCAGGTGATAGTGTTCCTCACTGTCCGGGTCCGTCAGTGAGTACAGCTCTCTCAGTAGTAGTGGGTACTTCAGAACTCTCTGGATGGGTTTGATCAGGTAGGACTCCAGGGTTGAGGAGTGTTGCTGTTTCGGGTTCCTCTCTTCCAGAAACGCCTTGAAGTCTGCATCGGTCTTAGCTAGATGTGCAATGAGATGGGAGGAGAAGGTTTTACACACGTAACCTCCAAGTGTTTCAGAGGAGCTGGATAATTAAATAACATCCGACTTAGAGAAGTCCCCCTGAATGTTTGTTGCTACCATGCTCTTGCGTCAGGGGTGTCAAACTCATTTTTATTTACCTTTATTTAACCAAGTCAGGTGTATGTTACCTTTATTTAACTAGGCAAGTCAGTTAAGAACAAATTCTTATTTTCAATGACGGCCTAGGAACAGTGGGTTAACTAACTGCCTGTTCAGGGGCAGAACGACAGATTTGTACCTTGTCAGTTCGGGGGTTTGAACTTGCAACCTTCCGGTTACTTCCTTCCTCTAACCACTAGGCTACGCTGCCGCTCATTCCATGGACCTTGTGTCTGCAGGTTTTTCCTTTTCCCTCTCAATTAATACCTAGACAACCAGGGGAGTTATTTACTTAATTCATCAATCAAGCACAAGGAAGGAGCAAAAACCCGCAGATATTCGGCCCTCTGCGGAATGAGTTTGACACGGATGTGAGGGGGGGTGGGGGGGATCAAGACCAGGGGGTGGGGGGAATCAAGACCAGAGGGGGGTGGGGGGATCAAGACCGGAGGAGGGGTGGGGGGGATCAAGACCGGAGGAGGGGGGGGGGATCAAGACCAGAGGGGGTGGGGGGGATCAAGACCAGAGGAGGGGGGGGGGGGATCAAGACCGGAGGAGGGGTGGGGGGATCAAGACCAGAGGAGGGGTGGGGGATCAAGACCAGAGGAGGGGTGGGGGGGGGAGGAGGGGTGGGGGGATCAAGACCAGAGGAGGGGTGGGGGGATCAAGACCAGAGGAGGGGTGGGGGGGGATCAAGACCAGAGGAGGGGTGGGGGGGATCAAGACCAAGACCAGGGGGGGAGAACGAATCAAGACCAAGACCAAACGGGGGCGAGACCGAATTAAGGTCTCGGTCTCGTTTTGGCCCCCCCACTCTCCAGACTCGATTCGGTCTCCCCACTCTCCAGTCTCGAAGAGGTCTCCCCACCCTCCAGTCTCGAAGAGGTCTCCCCACCCTCCAGTCTCGAAGAGGTCATTCGACACTGTCCTAACAGACCTGCTATAGCTATGAAGAGGTCACTCGACACTGTCCTAACAGACCTGCTATAGCTATGAAGAGGTCATTCGACACTGTCCTAACAGACCTGCTATAGCTATGAAGAGGTCATTCGGTGACCCCTTAAAGCTCACTAAGGCCCTCAGGGGGTCCTAAGCCCACAGTTTGAGAAACACTGTCCTAAGAGACACCATCCCAAATGGCACCCTATTCCCTATATAGTGGCACTACTTTAGACCAGAGCCCTATTCCCTATATAGTGCACTACTTTAGACTAGAGCCCTATTTTCCCTATATAGTGCACTACTTTAGACCAGAGCCCTATTCCCTATATAGTGCACTACTTTAGACCAGAACCCTATTCCCTATATAGTGCACTACTTTAGACTAGAGCCCTATTCCCTATATAGTGCACTACTTTAGACCAGAGCCCTATTCCCTATATAGTGCACTACTTTAGACCTGAGCCCTATTCCCCATATAGTGCACTACTTTAGACCTGAGCCCTATTCCCCATATAGTGCACTACTTTAGACCAGTGCAAGGTGGAGGAAGTCGGTCCACCTCGGGAAACACATATACACACACACAACCACGCATACACACACACAACCACGCACGCACACACAACCACGCACGCACACACACAACCACGCACGCACACACACAACCACGCACGCATACACACAACCACGCACGCACACACAACCACGCACACACACACAACCACGCACGCACACACAACCACGCACGCACACACACAACCACGCACGCACACACACAACCACGCATGCACACACACAACCACGGATACACACACACACACACACAACCACGCACGCACACACACAACCACGGATACACACACACTAACTGTGTTTAACTCACCTTTCACGAGCACCTTGGGGACTTTGGTGTGGCTGGCGCAGAACGCACTGTAGATCTTAAACCGGTCTGCATAGTACAGGAAGGAACCTCCTAGAGAGAAGAGGATTTTCTGACAAGGAGAGGAGAGAGTCGTGGTTATACAATGTGTTTTGGTAGCGGAGGAGAGGAGAGAGTCGTGGTTATACAATGTGTTTTGGTAGCGGAGGAGAGGAGAGAGTCGTGGTTATACAATGTGTTTTGGTAGCGGAGGAGAGGAGAGAGTCGTGGTTATACAATGTGTTTTGGTAGCGGAGGAGAGGAGAGAGTCGTGGTTATACAATGTGTTTTGGTAGCGGAGGAGAGGAGAGAGGTTATACAATGTGTTTTGGTAGCGGAGGAGAGGAGAGAGTCGTGGTTATACAATGTGTTTTGGTAGCGGAGGAGAGAGCGGATGTGTTTTGGTAGCGGAGGAGAGGAGAGTCGTGGTTATACAATGTATTTTGGTAGCGGAGGAGAGAGTCGTGGTTATACAATGTGTTTTGGTAGCGGAGGAGAGGAGAGTCGTGGTTATACAATGTGTTTTGGTAGCGGTTAAAATGGAGAGGAGAGAGTACAATGTGGTTATAAAACAATGTGTTTTGGTCCAGCCAGGCGGAGGAAGCAGTTATTTTGTTGAGGAAGAGTCAAGGCAGGCTGTTATACAAGGCTGTTGTTTTGGTAGCGGAGGTTATTTTGGAGGCAGGCTGTTAGTCAGAATGTTATTTTGGTTATACAATGTGTTTTGTCGTCATTCGAGGCAGGCTGTTATTGTCGTTCGACGCGAGTTATTTTGTTATTCAGGGTGTTATTTTGTCATTCGAGGCAGGATGTTATTTTGTCGATCGAGGCAGGATGTTATTTTGTCGATCGAGGCAGGATGTTATTTTGTCGTTCGAGGCAGGCTGTTATTTTGTCTGTTATTTTGTTCGAGGCAGTTATTTTGTCGTTCGAGGCAGGCTGTTATTTTGCTGTTATTTTTTTGTCGTTCGAGGCAGGCTGTTATTTTGTCAGGCTGTTATTTTTCAAGGCAGGCTGTTATTTTGTAGTTCGAGGCAGGCTGTTATTTTGTAGTTCGAGGCAGGCTGTTATTGTTGTTCGAGGCAGGCTGTTATTTTGTTCGAGGCAGGATGTTATTTTGTCGTTCGAGGCAGGCTGTTATTTTGTCGTTCGAGGCAGGCTGTTATTTTGTCGTTCGAGGCAGGATGTTATTTTGTCGTTCGAGGCAGGATGTTATTTTGTCGATCGAGGCAGGATGTTATTTTGTCGTTCGAGGCAGGCTGTTATTTTGTCGTTCGAGGCAGGCTGTTATTTTGTCGTTCGAGGCAGGCTGTTATTTTGTCGTTCGAGGCAGGCTGTTATTGTCGTTCAAGGCAGGCTGTTATTGTCGTTCGAGGCAGTCTGTTATTGTCGTTCGAGGCAGGCTGTTATTGTCGTTCGAGGCAGGCTGTTATTGTCGTTCGAGGCAGGATGTTATTTTGTCGTTCGAGGCAGGATGTTATTTTGTCGTTCGAAGCAGGCTGTTATTTTGTACCTTGAACTGGTCCACTCTCTCCAGTTTCTCCAGGTCTGGGACCAATCTGGTCCCGTCTTCTAGAGTCTTCAGGAATTCCACCTGGAACTCCACCATCTCAGGCAGGTTCCCAATCAGAATGTCCAGCTGGAGACGCACAAAAGCAAAGAAAGGAAATATATTATATCCCAATACATCAATGAATTACATACAAGCTCAAGAGTCCAATTACATTGAGAGGTATGCATCCCAAAATGGCATCCTACTACCTATATAGTGCACTATTTCTGTGCACTAGATAGGAGATAAGGCTGCATTCTGGCTGCACCAGTGAGGGTGTTGAAGTGAGGAGATCCTATTAAAGCAATAGAACCATCTGTGTCCCATCAACATCACAGTGTCACTTTCTCTTCTCTCTTTAAACATCCTCCCCCGCTCTCGTCCTCCTCCTCTCCCTCCCCCGCTCTCGTCCTCCTCTCCCTCCCTTCCCCGCTCTCGTCCTCCTCCTCTCCCTCCCCCGCTCTCGTCCTCCCTCTCTCTCGTCCTCCCTCTCTCTCGTCCTCCCTCTCTCTCGTCCTCCCTCTCTCTCGTCCTCCCTCTCCTACACACAGGACACGGTTACGCAACAGCCGTTCTGAGAAACATTTTAGTACCAGATACATTTAAGCTACAGAATGGATTCCCTGTGTGTGTGTGTGTGTGTGTGTGTCTGTGTGTGTGTGTGTGTGTGTCTGTAAGTCGCTCTGGATAAGAGCGTCTGCTAAATGACTTAAATGTAAATGTGTGTGTATGTGTGTGTGTGTGTGTCAGTCATACCTCATCCTGAGTGAGGCAGGTCTCCTTCTGCAGTGGGGTTAAATACCTCCCGATGAGACAATGAAGATCCTGTGTAGACAAGAGTGAATCAGGCCTTGATTAGAGTGCTGAACACAAAACAGACACACACTCACGAGGATAGTTAAATAAAGGTGAAATAGAATTAAAAAATAAATGGATATATACATACAAATCAAATCAAATTTTATTTGTCACATACACATGGTTAGCAGATGTTAATGCGAGTGTAGCGAAATGCTTGTGCTTCTAGTTCCGACAATGCAGTAATAACCAACAAGTAATCTAACTAACAATTCCAAAACTACTGTTTTATACACAGTGTAAGGGGATACACTGACAGGGAGAAGAGAATACACTCGGGTTTAAATGGCAGATTTAACACCTCTGATCACAACCAAGGTATTCAACTGTAAAATAATAAAATAATACTGTTCCTAATCACATGTAAAGATTCTTTATTCTCTGACTGGGTTTGTTAAAGTATTATGACATCTCTGTCAAGTAATATCTCTGTTTCTAGTTAGATCAGATTACATATTAACATCTCTGTTTCTAGTTAGATCAGATTACATAATAATATCTCTGTTTCTAGTTAGATCAGATTACATATTAACATCTCTGTTTCTAATTAGATCAGATTACATAATAATATCTCTGTTTCTAGTTAGATCAGATTACATATTAATATCTCTGTTTCTAGTTAGATCAGATTACATATTAATATCTCTGTTTCTAGTTAGATCAGATTACATATTAACATCTCTGTTTCTAATTAGATCAGATTACATATTAATATCTCTGTTTCTAGTTAGATCAGATTACATATTAATATCTCTGTTTCTAGTTAGATCAGATTACATATTAATATCTCTGTTTCTAGTTAGATCAGATTACATATTAATATCTCTGTTTCTAATTAGATCAGATTACATAATAATATCTCTGTTTCTAGTTAGATCAGATTACATATTAATATCTCTGTTTCTAATTAGATCAGATTACATATTAATATCTCTGTTTCTAGTTAGATCAGATTACATATTAATATCTCTGTTTCTAGTTAGATCAGATTACATAATAATATCTCTGTTTCTAGTTAGATCAGATTACATAATAATATCTCTGTTTCTAGTTAGATCAGATTACATAATAATATCTCTGTTTCTAGTTAGATCAGATTACATATTAATATCTCTGTTTCTAGTTAGATCAGATTACATATTAATATCTATGTTTCTAGTTAGATCAGATTACATATTAATATCTATGTTTCTAGTTAGATCAGATTACATATTAATATCTATGTTTCTAGTTAGATCAGATTACATATTAACATCTCTGTTTCTAATTAGATCAGATTACATATGTATTGAGGTTATATTGTGGGTTTTCTTTGATATCTCAGAGCTTTTTGTAACCCAGTTATAATACTGTAATATGTATTGCTTTGATATATTCTGTAACCCAGTTATACAATATACTACGTATTGCTGCGATCTAGAACCCAGATATAACTCTGCCCAGTCACATTTGTCCTGTACAGAATGGGGTTGGCAGTATGTCTGTCTGTCTGTCTGCCATTTGTCCTGTACAGAAAAGGGTTGGCAGTATGTCTGTCTGTCAGTCTGCCATTTGTCCTGTACAGAATGGGGTTGGTAGTAAGTCTGTCTGTCAGTCTGCCATTTGTCCTGTACAGAATGGGGTTGGCAGTATGTCTGTCTGCCATTTGTCCTATACAGAATGGGGTTGGTAGTAAGTATGTCTGTCAGTCTGCCATTTGTCCTGTACAGAATGGGGTTGGTAGTAAGTCTGTCTGTCAGTCTGCCATTTGTCCTGTACAGAATGGGGTTGGCAGTATGTCTGTCTGCCATTTGTCCTATACAGAATGGGGTTGGTAGTAAGTCTGCCTGTCAGTCTGCCATTTGTCCTGTACAGAATGGGGTTGGTAGTAAGTCTGTCTGTCAGTCTGCCATTTGTCCTGTACAGAATGGGGTTGGTAGTAAGTCTGTCTGTCAGTCTGCCATTTGTCCTGTACAGAATGGGGTTGGCAGTATGTCTGTCTGCCATTTGTCCTGTACAGAATGGGGTTGGCAGTATGTCTGTCTGCCATTTGTCCTGTACAGAATGGGGTTGGCAGTATGTCTGTCTGTCTGTCAGTCTGCAAAGGGCAAGTGTCAGATGCATCTGAATTCTTCACTTGAAGACACACACACAACCCCCATCCATACCCCCCACCACAACCAACACAATAGATGTAGTACTGACTTTAACATAGGTGCGTTCGGTCTCCACCAGCTCACAGATGACTTTGCGTAGCTTGTCGGCGTCAGAGAGCTGACGGGTGCCGGTGGCGGGCGGAGGGACGGGCGACTCCAGGCTGGGGGAGGAGGAACTTGTCGCACACTCAGACGGATTCATGTCATGGAGACTGCGGCAGAATGCTGCAACCTGCTCCGTACTCTACAGAGGGAGAGAGAGAGAGAGAGAGAGAGGGGGATGGAGAGGAGAGAGAGGGAGAGAGAGAGAGGGGGATGGAGAGGAGAGAGAGGGAGAGAGAGGGATGGAGAGGAGAGAGAGGCAGAGGGATGGAGAGGAGAGAGAATGAGGGAGGGATGGAGAGGAGAGAGGGATGGAGAGGAGAGATAATAAGGTAGAGATGGAGAAGAGAGAGAGGGATGGGATGGAGAGAGGGGGAGAGAGAGGGATGGAGAGGGGGATGGAGAGGAGAGGGGGATGGAGAGGAGAAAGATAGAGAGGGATGAAGAGGGGGATGGAGAGAGAGAGGGATGGAGAGGAGAAAGATAGAGAGGGATGAAGAGGAGAGAGAATGAGGTAGAGAGAGAGAGGGATGGAGAGGAGAGAGAATGAGGTAGAGAGATGAAGAGAGAGATGGAGAGGGAGAGAAATGGAGAGAGGGATGGAGATGGAGCGAGAGAGGGATGGAGAAGGAGAAAGATGAGAGGGATGAAGAGAGGGAGAGAGAATGAGGTAGAGAGAGAGAGGGTTGGAGAGGAGAGAAATGGAGAGAGAAAATTAGAGATGGAGCGAGAGATGAGAAGATGAGAGAGATGAGAGAGAGAGATGGAAAGGAGAGAGAGGGATGGAGAGAGAATGAGGTAGAGAGTTAGAGAGAAAATGAGAGATGGAGAGAGAGAGAGATGGAAAGGAGAGGGAGACAGAGAGTGATGGAGAGAGAGAGAGGGATGGTAAGACTACTTTGTACCTCAGAGAGGGATGGAGGGAGAGAGAGACACAGATGAATGATGGAGAGAGAGAGCGTGATGGAGATCAGCAGGAGGAGAGAGGGATGGAGGAGTTCCTCCAACTCTGAGGCTGTCTGGCAATTAGTGACTACGCAGTGGGGAGAGGCAGGATGGAGAGATGGAGCGAGGACAGGAGAGGCAGGATGGAGAGATGGAAAGGGAGCTTTAAAAAAATCATTTGCACTCATTCGTCTATTTTTGGCCTGTCATAAGTCTCTCTCTCTCTCTCTCTCTCTCTCCTTGTGTTTTCCTGATGATATTGATCTCTCTCTCCTTGTGTTTTCCTGATGATATTGATCTCTCTCTCTCTCCTTGTGTTTTCCTGATGATATTGATCTCTCTCTCTCCTTGTGTTTTCCTGATGATATTGATCTCTCTCTCTCCTTGTGTTTTCCTGATGAGATTGATCTCTCTCTCTCCTTGAGTTTTCCTGATGAGGGATGTTTTCCTGATGATATTGATCTCTCTCTCCTTGTGTTTTCCTGATGATATTGATCCCCCTGTTTTCCTGATGATATTGATCTCTCTCTCTCCTTGTGAGACTGAGATATTGAGTGATGGAGATCTCTCTCTCCTTGTGTTTTCCTGATGATATTGATCTCTCTCTCTCTCCTTGAGACAGAGAGTGATGGATGATATTGAGAGATATTGATCTCTCTCTCTCTCCTTGTGTTTTCCTGAGATAGATCTCTCTCTCTCCTTGTGTTTTCTGATGATATTGATCTCTCTCTCCTTGTGTTTTCCTGATGATAGAGAGTTTTCCTGATGATAGATCTCTCTCTCTCCTTGTGTTTTCCTGATGATATTGATCTCTCTCTCTCCTTGTGTTTTCCTGATGGGATCTCTCTCTCCTTGTGTTTTCCTGATGATATTGATCTCTCTCTCTCTCCTTGTGTTTTCCTGAGATCTCTCTCTCTCCTTGTGTTTTCCTGATCTCTCTCTCCTTGAGATTGATCTCTCTCTCTCCTTGTGTTTTCCTGATGATATTGATCTCTCTCTCCTTGTGTTTTCCTGATGTGATGGATGATATTGATCTCTCTCTCTCTCCTTGTGTTTCCTGATGATTGAGGGATGATGATTGATCTCTCTCTCCTTGTGTTTTCCTGATGGATCTCTCTCTCTCCTTGTGTTTTCCTGAGAGAGAGAGATCTCTCTCTCCTTGTGTTTTCCTGATGATAGATCTCTCTCTCTCCTTGTGTTTTCCTGATGATATTGATCTCTCTCTCCTTGTGTTTTCCTGATGAGATCTCTCTCTCCTCCTTGTGTTTTCCTGATGAGATCTCTCTCTCCTTGTGTTTTCCTGATGATATTGATCTCTCTCTCCTTGTGGATGATATTGATCTCTCTCTCTCCTTGTGTTTTCCTGAGAGAGATTGATCTCTCTCTCCTTGTGGATGGATCTCTCTCTCCCTTGTGTTTTCCTGATGATATTGATCTCTCTCTCTCTCCTTGTGTTTTCCTGATGATATTGAGAGATATTGATCTCTCTCCTTGTGTTTTCCTGATGATATTGATCTCTCTCTCTCTCCTTGTGTTTTCCTGATGTGATGGATGATATTGAGAGATGATATTGGGATGATGATATTGATCTCTCTCTCTCCTTGTTTTCCTGATGATATTGATCTCTCTCTCTCTCCTTGTGTTTTCCTGATGAGATAGACTCCTTGTGTTTTCCTGAGAGTGATGTTTTCCTGATGATATTGAGATGATATTGATCTCTCTCTCCTTGTGTTTTCCTGATGATATTGATCTCTCTCTCTCTCCTTGAGAGAGATATTGATCTCTCTCTCTCTCCTTGTGGATGGATCTCTCTCTCTCCTTGAGTTTTCCTGATGAGAGATGATAGAGGGATGGATCTCTCTCTCCTTGTGTTTTCCTGAGAGAGATCTCTCTCTCCTTGTGTTTTCCTGAGATAGAAAATGATGATAAGACTACTTTGTACCTCAGTCCTGCAGTGTTTTCCTGATGGATCTCTCTCTCTCTCCTTGTGTTTTCCTGGATTGATCTCTCTCTCTCCTTGGATCTGATGATATTGAACTGATGAATGAATGATAGGACAATCTGTTTTCCATCATTGCCACATCCTTGTGTTTTCCTGATGATATTGATCTCTCTCTCTCTTGTGTTTTCCTCTCTCTCTCTCTCTTGTGTTTTCCTCTCTCTCTCTCTCTCTCTCTCTCTCTCATGTCTGATGATTTACCTCCTGATCAGTCTTTTCCTGAGGCTCTCTCTCCTTGGTTTTCCAGGAGGGATGGATTGATCTCTCTCTCTCCTTGTGTTTTCCTGAGATATTGATCTCTCTCTCTCCTTGTGTTTTACAGGTTTCCTTCAGTTCCTCCAACTCTGAGGCTGTCTTGGCTGATGATATTGATCTCTCTCTCTCTCTCCTTGTGTTTTCCTGATGTGACTCCTTGTGTTTTCCTGATGATATTGATCTCTCTCTCTCTCCTTGGGATTGATCTCTCTCTCTCCTTGGCAGGATGGATGATAGATGGATGATATTGAGGACAGGAGAGGCAGGATGGAGAGATGGAAATTGATCTCTCTCTCTCCTTGTGCTTTAATCTCTCTCTCCTTGTGTTTTCCTGAAAATCTCTCTCTCTCCTTGTGTTTTCATTTGCACTCATTCTTGTGTTTTCCTGATGATATTGATTTTTGGTTTTCCTGTGATAAGTCTCTCTTGTGTTTTCCTCTCTCTCTCCTTGTGTTTTCCTGATGATATATTGATCTCTCTCTCTCCTTGTGTTTTCCTGATGATATTGATCTCTCTCTCTCCTTGTGTTTTCCTGATGATATATTGATCTCTCTCTCTCCTTGTGTTTTCCTGATGATATTGATCTCTCTCTCCTTGTGTTTTCCTGATGATATTGATCTCTCTCTCTCCTTGTGTTTTCCTGATGATATTGATCTCTCTCTCCTTGTGTTTTCCTGATGATATTGATCTCTCTCTCTCCTTGTGTTTTCCTGATGATATATTGATCTCTCTCTCTCCTTGTGTTTTCCTGATGATATTGATCTCTCTCTCTCCTTGTGTTTTCCTGATGATATTGATCTCTCTCTCTCCTTGTGTTTTCCTGATGATATTGATCTCTCTCTCCTTGTGTTTTCCTGATGATATTGATCTCTCTCTCTCCTTGTGTTTTCCTGATGATATTGATCTCTCTCTCTCTCCTTGTGTTTTCCTGATGATATTGATCTCTCTCTCTCCTTGTGTTTTCTGATGATCTCTCTCTCTCCTTGTGTTTTCCTGATGATATTGATCTCTTTTCAGAAAATCAAAACAATGCATACAGCATGTTACCTAGGAGACCATGTTGCCTAGGAGACCAGCAGTGTTAATCTGCATTGTTGGCTTATAAAAATTTAGTGCAGAAATAGATGGGTGGGTTGTTTGGCAACAAAACCGAGGCGTGCGCAACCATGGGGCAAAACAGATGGGGTTGACTTCGATTGCTGACAACTATTCCTAAATCAATATAAAAACAAGCTTATATTTTGGGTTCTGATGGGGTACGACAGTTGAACTAAGCCCATGAGGCATTTATAAAAGTTATATTCTTCAATGGGTACATATCATTAATTTCTATGTACAAACATGGATGCCCTGCACAGTATTTCACATTTGAAATAGACCACATGACCAAAAGTATGTGGAAACCTGCTCGGACATCTCCTTCAAAATCATGGGCATTAACATGGAATTGGTTCCCCCTCTTTGCTGCTATAACGGCCTCCACTCTTCTGGGAAGGCTTTCCACTAGATGTTGGAACATTGCTGCTATAACAGCCTCCACTCTTCTGGGAAGGCTTTCCACTAGATGTTGGAACATTGCTGCTATAACAGCCTCCACTCTTCTGGGAAGGCTTTCCACTAGATGTAGGAACATTGCTGCTATAACAGCCTCCACTCTTCTGAGAAGGCTTTCCACTAGATGTAGGAACATTGCTGCTATAACAGTCTCCACTCTTCTGGGAAGGCTTTCCACTAGATGTTGGAACATTGCTGCTATAACAGCCTCCACTCTTCTGGGAAGGCTTTCCACTAGATATAGGAACATTGCTGCTATAACAGCCTCCACTCGTCTGGGAAGGCTTTCCCCTAGATGTTGGAACATTGCTGCTATAACAGCCTCCACTCTTCTGGGAAGGTTTTCCACTAGATGTAGGAACATTGCTGCTATACCAGCCTCCACTCTTCTGAGAAGGCTTTCCACTAGATGTAGGAATGTTGCTGCTATAACAGTCTCCACTCTTCTGGGAAGGCTTTCCACTAGATGTAGGAACATTGCTGCTATAACAGCCTCCACTCTTCTGAGAAGGCTTTCCACTAGATGTAGGAACATTGCTGCTATAACAGCCTCCACTCTTCTGAGAAGGCTTTCCACTAGATGTAGGAACATTGCTGCTATAACAGCCTCCACTCTTCTGAGAAGGCTTTCCACTAGATGTAGGAACATTGCTGCTATAACAGTCTCCACTCTTCTGGGAAGGCTTTCCACTAGATGTTGGAACATTGCTGCTATAACAGCCTCCACTCTTCTGAGAAGGCTTTCCACTAGATGTAGGAACATTGCTGCTATAACAGTCTCCACTCTTCTGGGAAGGCTTTCCACTAGATGTAGGAGCATTGCTGCTATAACAGCCTCCACTCTTCTGGGAAGGCTTTCCACTAGATGTAGGAGCATTGCTGCTATAACAGCCTCCACTCTTCTGGGAAGGCTTTCCACTAGATGTAGGAGCATTGCTGCTATAACAGCCTCCACTCTTCTGGGAAGGCTTTCCACTAGATGTAGGAACATTGCTGCTATAACAGTCTCCACTCTTCTGGGAAGGCTTTCCACTAGATACTGGAACATTGCTGCTATTACAGCCTCCACTCTTCCCACTAGATGTAGGAACATTGCTGCTATAACAGTCTCCACTCTTCTGGGAAGGCTTTCCACTAGATGTAGGAGCATTGCTGCTATAACAGCCTCCACTCTTCTGGGAAGGCTTTCCACTAGATGTAGGAACATTGCTGCTATAACAGCCTCGACTCTTCTGGGAACGCTTTCCACTAGATGTTGGAACATTACTGCTATAACAGCCTCCACTCTTCTGGGAAGGCTTTCCACTAGATGTTGGAATATTGCTGCGGGGACTGTTGCATTGAGATTTCCCTTCATTGGAACTAAGGGGCCTAGCATGAACCATGAAAAAACAGCCCCAAACCATTATTCCTCCTCCACCAAACGTTAAAGTTGGCGCTATGCATTGGGGCAGGTAGCGTTCTCCTGGCATCCGCCAAACCCAGATTCGTCCGTCGGACCGCCAGATGGTAAAGCGTGATTCATCACTCCAGAGAACGCGTTTCCACTGCTCCAGAGTCCAATGGCGCTGAGCTTTACACCACTCCAGCCGACGCTTGGCATTGGACATGTTGATCTTAGGCTTGTGTTCGGCTGCTCGGCCACGGAAACCCATTTCATGAAGCTCCCGACAAACAGTTATTGTGCTGACGTTGCTTCCAGAGACAGCTTGGAACTCGGTAGTGAGGGTTGCAACCGAGGACAGACCATTTTTACACGCTTCAGCACTCGGCGGTCCCGTTCTGTGAGATTGTGTGGCCTACCACTTCAAATCAAATCAAACTTTATTTGCCACATGCGCCGAATACAACAAGTGTAGACTTTACCGTGAAATGCTTTACTGACAAGCCCCTAAACCAACAGCGCAGTTCAAGAAGAAGAAAATATTGATCAAGTAGACTAAAATAAAAAGTAATAATAACAAGTTTCACAATAAGAATAACGAGGCTTTATACAGGGGGCACTGGTACCGAGTCTGTGTGGAGGTTTTATACACATGGTACAGAGACGATGTGGAGGCTATATACAGGGGATACCGGTACAGAGTCAGTGTGGAGGTTATATACAGGGGGTACCAGTACAGAGTCAGTGTGGAGGTTATATACAGGGGGTACCAGTACCGAGTCAGTGTGGAGGTTATATACAGGGGGCACCGGTACAGAGTCAATGTGGAGGTTATATACAGGGGGTACCGGTACAGAGTCAGTGTGGAGGTTATATACAGGGGGTACCAGTACCGAGTCAGTGTGGAGGTTATATACAGGGGGCACCGGTACAGAGTCAATGTGGAGGTTATATACAGGGGGCACCGGTACAGAGTCAATGTGGAGGTTATATACAGGGGGCACCGGTACCGAGTCAGTGTGGAGGTTAAATACAGGGGGTACCGGTACCGAGTCAGTGTGGAGGTTATATACAGGGGGCACCGATACAGAGTCAATGTGGAGGTTATATACAGGGGGCACCGATACAGAGTCAATGTGGAGGCTATATACAGGGGGCACCGGTACAGAGTCAATGTGGAGGTTATATACAGGGGGCACCAGTACCGAGTCAGTGTGGAGGTTATATACAGGGGGCACCAGTACCGAGTCAGTGTGGAGGTTATTGAGGGAGAGGTTGTTGCCCTGGCACCACACGGCCACTGTCTCATCGTTGTCGGTGATCAGGCCTACCACTGCTGTGTCATCAGCAAAGTTAATGATGGTGTTGTAGACGTGTTTTGCCACGCAGTCGTGGGTGAACAGGGAGTACAGTAGGGGACTAAGTACACACCCCTGAGGGGCCCCAGTGTTAAGGATCAGCGTGGCAGACGTGTTGTTGCCTACTCTTACCACCTGGGGGCGGCCCGTCAGGAAGTCCAGGATCCAGTTGCAGAGGGAGGTGTTTAATCCCAGAGTCCTTAACTTATTGATGAGCTTTGAGGGCACTGTGGTGTTGAACGCTGAGCTGTAGTCAATGAACAGCATTCTCACATAGGTGTTCCTTTTGTCCAGGTGGGAAAGGGCAGTGTGGAGTGCGATTGCGTCATCTGTGGATCTGTTGGGGCGGTATGCAAATTGGAGTGGGTCTAGTGTTTCCGGGATAATGGTGTTGATGTGAGCCATAACCAGCCTTTCAAAGCACTTCATGGCTACCGACATGAGTGCCACGGGGCGGTAATCATTTACCTTCGCTTCCTTGGGCACAGGGACTATGGTGGTCTGTTTGAAACATGTAGGTATTACTTGGTCAGGGAGAGGTTGAAAATGTCAGTGAAGACACTTGACAGTTGGTCCACGCATGCTTTGAGTACACATCCTGGTAACCCGTCTGGCCCAGCGGCTTTGCGAATGTTGACCTGTTTAAAGGTTTTGTTCACATCGGCTACCGCGAGCGTTATGGCACGCATGAGGTGGCGCACTGAAATTAGTCACCTAAGATTCTCCACATTGTTGCTAAGATATCTGGCCATCCAGAATCACAACACACAGCCTTCTTTGCCCCATTGAAGCGCATCGTTCTTGTGGTGACGTCGTCAGCTAAAAAGTCTACAGACTTGTGTGAAAGAGGGGGCACCGGTACTGACACCGGTGCTGGCTGGCGTACTGTGCTGTTTTCCAGGAATAGACTTTAGACTTAAATAATTAGACATGTGGTGTGATTAATTTGGCATGGAATTCATGTCAAGGAAACACGCCTGAGGAAGCACACGTCTAATTAAATGCATAAGGCAACCGATCTAAGAAGAATTAGAGATTGAATTTCGGGTCTAGCAAAACTATTTTGTTAGACCCATCTCAAAGTTAACACAAAAGGACCGAGTGTTATGTGGTGTCCATGACACAGTGTGCTGAAAGACCAGACCGATGACTGATACTAGAAGAGTGTTTGTACACTATGGCTGTGTCCCAAACAGCACCCTATGGGTCTTGGTCAAAAGTAGTGTAAAAAAAGTAGTACCACCTGGACAGGACACTAGTCTATCTCCTGTTTCTGTAGTGAGACAGCTTGATGTACCAGGACACCCCCTGGACAGGACACTAGTCTATCTCCTGTTTCTGTAGTGAGACAGCTTGATGTACCAGGACACCCCCTGGACAGGACACTAGTCTATCTCCTGTTTCTGTAGAGTGAGACAGCTTGATGTACAGGACACCCCCTGGACAGGACACTAGTCCATCTCCTGTTTCTGTAGGGAGACAGCTTGATGTACCAGTACACCCCCTGGACAGGACACTAGTCCATCTCCTGTTTCTGTAGTGAGACAGCTTGATGTACCAGTACACCCCCTGGACAGGACACTAGTCTATCTCCTGTTTCTGTAGTGAGACAGCTTGATGTACCAGGACACCCCCTGGACAGGACACTAGTCCATCTCCTGTTTCTGTAGTGAGACAGCTTGATGTACCAGTACACCCCCTGGACAGGACACTAGTCCATCTCCTGTTTCTGTAGTGAGACAGCTTGATGTACCAGTACACCCCCTGGACAGGACACTAGTCTATCTCCTGTTTCTGTAGTGAGACAGCTTGATGTACCAGGACACCCCTGGACAGGACACTAGTCCATCTCCTGTTTCTGTAGTGAGACAGCTTGATGTACCAGGACACCCCTGGACAGGACACTAGTCTATCTCCTGTTTCTGTAGGGGAGACAGGAGACAGCTTGATAGTATCTCCTGTTTCTGTAGAGGACACACCCCCTGGACAGGACACTAGTCTATCTCCTGTTTCTGTAGAGTGAGACAGCTTGATGTACAGTACACCCCCTGGACAGGACACTAGTCTATCTCCTGATTCTGTAGTGAGACAGCTTGATGTACCAGGACACCCCCTGGACAGGACACTAGTCTATCTCCTGTTTCTGTAGGGAGACAGCTTGATGTACAGTACACCCCCTGGACAGGACACTAGTCTATCTCCTGATTCTGTAGTGAGACAGCTTGATGTACCAGGACACCCCTGGACAGGACACAGTCCATCCCCTGAGACAGGTACAGGACACTGGACAGTCTATCTCCTGTTTCTGTAGTGAGACAGCTTGATGTACCAGGACACCTCCTGAACAGGACACTAGTCTGTCTCCTGTTTCTGTAGCAGCTTGATGTACCAGTACACCCCCTGGACAGGACACTAGTCTATCTCCTGTTTCTGTAGTGAGACAGCTTGATGTACCAGTACACCCCCTGGACAGGACACTAGTCTATCTCCTGATTCTGTAGTGAGACAGCTTGATGTACAGTACACCCCCTGGACAGGACACTAGTCTATCTCCTGTTTCTGTAGGGAGACAGCTTGATGTACCAGGACACCCCCTGGACAGGACACTAGTCTATTGCAGGGCCTAATTTACCAGTGAAGAAGAGAGACAGGGAAAATAAACACTGAAAAGAGAGAGCGAGAACGACACCGAGACAGAGGAGCCCTCTGATGTAAATAACTATAATGATGCCATGCTAATGCGATCTACTCGTCTTCTGCTGAGTAGTGAGATCCAGGTCACCATCTAACATGTTATAGATTACTGATGGTCCCTTTAAAATACAACAGCGACTGAACTCATAGCCACTGGAACTGCATAGCCACTAGTTTCTAAACTACGACTGTCTAATGAACTGCATCTGCCACATACAGCCATTCTTAGTTCCTCTAAACTAGTCGACTGTCTAATGAACTGCATAGCCACTGGTTTCTACACCAAGGTCTGCCACATACAGCCATTCTTAGTTCCTCTAAACTAGTCGACTGTCTAATGAACTGCATAGCCACTGGTTTTCTCGACTGTCTAATGAACCAGCCAGGTTTCTGCCACATACAGCCATTCTTAGTTCCTCTAAACTAGTCGACTGTCTAATGAACTGCATAGCCACTGGTTTCTACACCAAGGTCTGCCACATACAGCCATCAGCCACTTCTTAGTTCCTGCCAAACTAAACTGAACTGCATAGCCACTGTCTGCCACATACAGCCATGAACTGCATAGCCACTGGTTTCTACACCAAGGTCTGCCACATACAGCCATTCTTAGTTCCTCTAAACTAGTCGACTGTCTAATGAACTGCATAGCCACTGGTTTCTACACCAAGGTCTGCCACATACAGCCATTCTTAGTTCCTCTAAACTAGTCGACTGTCTAATGAACTGCATAGCCACTGGTTTCTACACCAAGGTCTGCCACATACAGCCATTCTTAGTTCCTCTAAACTAGTCGACTGTCTAATGAACTGCATAGCCACTGGTTTCTACACCAAGGTCTGCCACATACAGCCATTCTTAGTTCCTCTAAACTAGTCACATGACCATCTATATCTATCAAAACTAGGGATTTACATAGCTGGGCATTCAAAGTTTAAATGTTACGATTAAGGATCATTTTTAATGCAACATTGGGTAAAAGATGTGGTCCTGTATGTTAGGCTACCCTTCATGGGAGAGTTTGGTTATTAAAATGGATGTCCTCCCGTGTATGAATTATATTTTTTCAATGCTTCCTCTTCCAACTTCCTTCTTTAAGGACATACATACCTCAGTGAGGAACTTCTAGCTAAGTTAGTAAACCTTGCCCCGAGCCACAACAGCCCAAAACAAAAGCAACCACTGAGCTGAGAATAGTCAAGATTCAACAATTTCCCACGAGGACTGAAATGTGTATTTCTAAGACAACGTTACCTTGAATGTCCTACGTCACAGGAAGAGGAAAGAGAAGGATGGAGAACAGAGTGTTTCTCTCCCATCTTAACCAGAGAGATAAGAATGAGAGACCTCCCACTACTACTAGCTTGATCCCAGATCTGACTGTGCCATAGAATAGATAGAAAAGACATCAGTTGACTTCTTCAAACCAAGCTGCTATTGCAGATTCAGTCTTCCCAGCCTGGTGCAAGTCTACAATTTTGTTTCTGGTGTCCTTTGACAGCTCTTTGGTCTAGGCCATAGTGGAGTTTGGAGTGTGACTGTTTGAGGTTGTGGACAGGTGTCTTTTATACTGATAACAAGTTCAAACAGGTGCCATTAATACAGGTAACGAGTGGAGGACAGAGGAGCCTCTTAATGAAGAAGTTACAGGTCCGTGAGAGCCAGAAATCTTGCTTGTTTGTAGGTGACCAAATACTTATTTTCACCATAATTTGCAAATAAATTCATTAAAAAATCCTACAATGTGATTTTCTGGATTTGTTTTTTCATTTTGTCTGTCATAGCTGAAGTGTACCTATGATGAAAATTACAGGCCTCTCTCATCTTTTTAAATGGGAGAACTTGCACAATTGGTGGCTGACTAAATACTTTTTTGCCCCACTGTATATCTCTGTGGTCACCCCCAAAACCAATTATTCCTTTGGCCGCCTCTCCTTCCAGTTCTCTGCTGCTGACTGGAACGAACTACAAAAATCTCTGAAACTGGAAACACTTATCTCCCTCACTAGCTTTAAGCACCAGCTGTCAGAGCAGCTCACAGATTACTGCACCTGTACATAGCCCATCTATAAATAGCCCAAACAACTACCTCTTCCCCTACTGTATTTATTGTTATGTTTTGCTCCTTTTCCACCCCATTATTTCTACTTTGCACATTCTTCCACTGCAAATCTACCATTCCAGTGTTTTACTTGCTATATTGTATTTACTTCGCCACCATGGCCTTTTTTTTGCCTTTGCCTCCCTTATCTCACCTCATTTGCTCACATCGTATATAGACTTATTTTTCTACTGTATTATTGACTGTATGTTTGTTTTACTCCATGTGTAACTCTGTGTTGTTGTACCTGTTGAACTGCTTTGATTTATCTTGGTCAGGTCGCAGTTGTAAATGAGAACTTGTTCTCAACTTGCCCACATGGTTAAATAAAAGTCAAATAAATAAAAAACTAGAAAACACCAGGTGGCCTTCAGTTCGTCTAAGTTAGCGAGCGACAACAGTCTCACACAGAGTACTATACGGCATCTGACCGATAAGTAAATAAAAGTTGAAGGCATGAACTGA